>NW_006205376.1:1765933-1781842 GCF_000334495.1 Tupaia belangeri chinensis | reverse complement strand
CCCCGGGGGCGGCGGGAGACCCGCAGCCGGGCTCGGGTGGGCCGGTGCAGCTATTTTTCTTCATATAACATAATTTCCAGATTCCCTCATCTTAGTCCCTTCAATATGCTTTACTTACTCAAAGTCTATCTTTAAATGCAAAACTTACAATTCCTCCAATGGTCTGACCAGTGAAGAATAAAGTGATTACTGACATTTGTTACTCCCTGCAGATTGGATTGCTTGTTAATGTTCAGAATAACTATGTGATATTGGTAGTTCACAATGAGCCTACAGTCAACTAAATCTCCTGACTCCTTTTCATGTGTATGAGACCCCAAACTTAAACATACCAAGTTGATTTCCTGAGGGTTTTTTTTGTGTTTGTTTTTATTTGTTGTTAATACTTTTCCTTTATGACAGAAAAAGAGTGACAGAGGAAAAAGGAGAGGAACAAAGATAGGTGTTTTGACAGGGTCTCACTCTGTTGTGATCCCCCTGCCCTAGGCTCCCAATTAGCCAGGATTATAGGTGCATGCAGTGTACCCAGCATGTTTGGTCTGGGAACCAAACCTGGCCTTCCAAGTGGCTCCACTACCTGAGCATCACTGCAGCAAGGTCAGTTTTCTGAATTTTCTGATTTATTTTTATCCCAAATAAATTTATCATATTTACTTTTATTCATTCTAACCTACAGTTTAAAAATGAGTCATTGTCCAGTTATTCAAAATAATATCTCAACTCAAAGATTGAAAAGGAGGACAAGTAAGGTACTCACTTCAAGCACAAAGTAGGGGGCTGCAAAATTCTCAGCAATCAAGACAAATATACTTAATACAATATTTTTTTTAATCAAAATAAATGCAGAAAAATCCATGAAAAACAAAATACCAAGATTTGAAATAAACACAGGCTGGTCTTATTTGTTTTATGACTATCGTGTAATGGGAACAGTAGTTTCCAAGCAGCCTGAGATTCCCAGGCTAGGGGCCATTGAGGGCCACTTTCTCAATGTGATTATGGTGCTGATAAGGGCACGTAAACGTGTTGAACCAGGCAGAGCTTTGTATATACAAAAGGACTACAAAAAAATTCATGGAAAAAATGGAACTAAAGGTTGAATTCATTTTGGTGCAAAAATATTTAGACACTATGCATAGTTTTTTTCATTATATGCATTTTCTATGAACTTTATGAAGATCTCACGCATGGTTTTAATTGTCACGATTGTACTGCCTTTTCCATTTGGTTCATAAAGGGGAGGATATTTTGATAGTGTTGGGGCATACATTTTTCCTTTTATCTTTAGCTCCCAAAAGCCACACACAGCATTGCAATAGCTATTTGCCCTCTACCTTATCTGCATATTTATGTAATCAACAAATTTGATTAATGCGATTTTCGTATCTTTGTGTAAGGCATTGATAAATATATTGATCCAATAAATTCAAGTATAAACCCTAGCTATCTGATTGAGATCTTGTTCCAGTTTGAACATTTTTCAGATGACCAAAAGTTCATTTATCTGTAGTTACTTGTTTCACATTTCTTCATCTTTATATTTCTGTACTTAGAAGGCACTCGATATTTACTGAATTAAATTATACTCATTCATTTTAATATTTTATTATTGGGATAACAGATCAAACATCAAAAGATTTTGTAATTTTCATTGTCTTTATGCTTTTTATTTACTTAAAAAAGGAATCTCTTATTATTTTATTTGATTTACTTGGAGCAATTACCTCTACAAATGGTTTTTTCTCCAGATAGACATATAGAATAAAGAGATGGAAGTTATAGGACATCACTTTTTTTTTTTCTAAAGTACAAGGAAACATTTTCTAACAACCAGAGATGCTTGACCTTAAACATGGGATAGTTATTCTTTGTCACTAGAAATGTGTAAGCAAAAAATGTACACCACTTACTATGACTGTTGAAACAGAGATTCAAAAGTGTAAGAGGAGTTAAGAATGGCTGAGATGGCCCAACTTGGTGGTGCAGTTACTAGCAAACTAAACTACAGTGCTAGAAGCCACATGTGTCAAGTAGGCATGAAAATAGAACAGGTGCCCAAGGTCCTGAGGAACTGAAGGACTAGGGAAAGGGGACTACTGCATGGTAAGACTCTGTTGAGAATCTCTCTCTCTCTCTCTTTCATGCACATGCTATCCTGAATAAAATATATGCACTTTTTTTCAAATTGCGTTAAGTGGCTAAGATGGTAAATTTTAAAGTAATTTACAATTTTAAAAAAATAGGAGGAAGAGGAGGCAAAGTATGAGAGGAGCTTGAATTCTCTCTCTCCAGATGTCCATCCAATGTGAGAACTTTCTGATAAGACCCCATAAGATAAGCAGGATTGGGACTAGCAAATGATCATGTAATGGTTACATGCTGGACTCCCACATGGTCCCAGACCCAGAGGCTCAAAACACGCCAGGCGTGTGCTGGTATATGTCCAAAATCCCAATAGGAGAATGGAGGAGAAAGAAAAGTAGCATGGCCATCTCTCCTGGACTGTGCTTTTTCACATTCTCTCTCTCTCTCTCTCTGTCTCTGTCTCTGGTAAATGAACACACTCTATAGCAAAAATCTCTCTATTAAAAAAAATAATAAGCAGGATTATAAATTTTCATATGAGTTAAATTTGTGACTACTTTAACTTGATAGTGTATGTAACTATGAATCAAAAAGACATTTAGAAAAGTGTGATTATTTTCATGACTCAAACCGAAGGCTAAACATGTTTTCTGAAAAGTCCCAACTTCTAAACAATATATCACATGTTACTCTGTCTAGGCCCAACAGAATCTAGTCTCCTTTCCAGTTGCATTATCTTTCTGAATGGTACTTCTATGTATTTACCACTTACCTATCAAAGTAAAACATCATGCTATTCTATTTGTGCTAAAAGCACTTTTTTCTTACTACTTGGGGAAAGTTAAAAATCATTTCTGTTGTTTTCATACTTTTTGAACAAATACAATTTAAAGATACTGATAAGATCTTGCTGTATTAACAGCAGCCTAAGGGAAGAGTAAAGATTCTTATTCCATTAGAGATGAAATATACATAGAGAGAGGATCTGTAAAATGTTCAAGAAAATGCATATTGAGAAAAAACATTCATGCATTTAAACAAACCTTCTGCAGCAAAATAAACTTGCAGCTTAATTGCATCTTTCCATGAACTTCTTGAAGTCCCCTCATTATATTTGGCTTTTTCTATTTGTGGTCCTCCACCTGGCTGTTCATTAAAATCACATGGAAAGTGTTGGGACCAGCAGTTGGCGTAATGGCTATGCTGCTGGACTCCCATGTAGTCAACCATGGTTCAAGTCCCAGACCCGGTAGCTTAAACTCATGCCAGGCTCATGTGTGTGTGTGTCCAAGATCCCAAGAGGAGAATGGAGGAGAAGGGATTGTAGCATGGCCATCCCCCCAGAGGGGTGATTTCTCACTTTCTGTCTCTCCGTCTCTTTCTGGTGAGCACACATGCCCTATAGCAAAAACCTCTCAAAAAAAAAAAAATCACATGAAAAGTGTCTAAAACGATGATGCGTAGGCTCACCTCAGATTACTTAGATTAGACTCTCCAAAGGGGAAAGGAGCTCAGTAAGAGTATTGCAGTTTCTCAGTTTTTAATATGTACTGAGAGTTTAGAACTATTGTTGTACTTCTGTATTTATTCTCATTCTCCTGCCCATGGTCTCTCTGGCACAGGCAGAACTTAAAAGCAGTAACAAACACAGTCAGAGGTTCCCTGCATGTGCCTGACTCCACACCAGTAACTGGGACACAGGTGCGATCAGAATATTTTAAGTGCCCACAGAGGACAGAATGGCAATCATTGACCTACAAAAGGAGTTTTTCTCCCTCCATATGGAGAAATAAAAAAGAAAGAAATATTATGTCTTCTAAACTAGACTGAAAATAAAATCTCCTAATTCAGGGTTTGGGGATTGTTTCTGTTTCATTTTTACTATAAAACATAGTTGAGAAATAAGTATAGACAATAAATTAGGAAACTGCTAGTATGTCACGGCACTCTGACTGCTAGTAGGTTACACCATAGCACCAAGACTGGTTAGTAATAAAAAAATAATACTAGTAATACTTTTTGTATCTTGGGTGATGTTGACTTTAAGAACTCAGTTATGGAGGGCTGAATGGTGGCACAGAAATAAAAATGCAACTCTGGGAAGCTGATCCACATGGAAAGGTTCTGGGTTCACAACCAGAAACCTCCCTGATACACAGGGTATGTGTATGTTCATAATCCAGGGCTGGCTGAAGACTAGGGTGGATTACAGCATCAAGACCCTGTCAGAGATTGTCTCTCTCATTCTCTTTCTGTCTTTCTCACTTATGGGAAGAAGTAAATAGAACTGTCAAGACCAGCAAAGGGCAAAGTGGTTAAGGTGCTGGACTCCCACATGGCTGACCACAATTTGAGTCCCAGACCCAGTGGGCTTGAACATCAGGCTGAGCACATGTGTTTGCGTGCCCAAAATCTTGAGAGGAGAATGGAGGAGAAAGGAGGAGAAGGGATTGCAACAAGGCCGTCCCTCCTGGAGGCGAGTTCTCTCTCTATCTGTCTCTGTCTCTCTCTCTCTATTCAGTGAATGCACATGTCCTGTGGCAAAAAATCTTAAAAAGAAAAAAGACCTATTACAGTTCAATCTCTTGAATTATTATTTAGAAAATAAACATTTTCCAAATCTATAAAGAAATAATCTAAAAGTCAATAATAGGAAATGAGTTCAAAAGATTATGGATAAAAACTAGAGACATATTAAGCTAGACTAATACTATTCTAGGAAAAAGTCAGATTTTAATGTAGCATGAATAATAAAATTCCATTTTTATACATACATATGTTTATTGACCAAATATAAATATACATTGTCTCTCATATATATTATATAGGGTTCTATGTATAAATATGAATACACTATAAATATATATATATAAAATACATTTATAAATAAATATATGCATATATAAAATTTTCCATGTCTGTGCTGTTTATCTCTAAGGTTAAAAGTATTGGCACTTTAAAATTTTTTGTTTCTTTTTTTATTCTTTCATTTTTATTTTGTTTTTTTTGTATAATGAACAATTAATTGCATGTAAATAGTAAAACATTGCATGGATCCATAGAGCTTGAAACAGAACTAATTTTTCTTATGCTGTGATTGATACACAGAAACCTACTACAATAGATTGCTTTAGAAGTGATAGTAAAGTTGCTCAATACCCACGTTTCTCCCTCATTCCATTTTTCTTCCTTTTCCTCATTCTTTTCAGGAATGTGAATATATGCTATTTCTTTGGACAAAGCATACGTTTTGTTAGCTTATAAGAGATGAGAATGACAGTACAGAAATGTCTAGGTTATTTCTAGGTGCAGTCTGTAATTCATGTATCGTATCTCAAATTGTTACCAAGAGCTAGGTCTAATCGCTCATCATTCAGAACCCAAAGTCAAGGCAAGGAGAGCTTTTTCACAGAGAAAGATTTATTATTGAAAAGATATCTATCCTGAAGGATAGCAGATCAAGTCTCTCCAAATCCACCTCCCTGAAGAGCAGGGACTTCAGGTTTTTATAGGAAAGACATGAGGGGAGGAGGTAGGAGAACCAAGGCTTTCTAATCCATTAATCTGATCTCGGGCAGTCTGGGGCCTGACGAAGCATATTATCTCTATCTGGTTCCTGGAAGAGAATTTTCAAATACTTAGTGTTTGAAAATCCATCTAGTTCTTATAAAGCTTAACTACATCCCAAGAAAGCAAGGAGTGGGGACCAGCAGTTGGCGTAATGGCTATGTTGCTGGACTCCCATGTAGCTGACCGCAGTTCGAGTCCCAGACCCGGTGGCTTAAACTCACACCAGGAACATGTGCATGTGTGCCCAAGATCCCGAGAGAATGGAGGAGAAGGGACTGCGGCATGACCATCCCTCCTGGGGGGTGATTTCTCTTTCTGTCTCTGTCTTTCTAGCGATCGCGTGTGCCCTATAGCAAAAACCTCTCCAAAAAAAAAGAAAGAAAGACAGGAGCTAGGAAGATAAATTTATGTCTTAAGAAAGCAGACTACTGCAAGGATGGGCTATGAAATCTACTATGCCATGTTGCAAGGTGCCAGTAATACAGGGCTCAGTTTTACCTTCATCACCAGGATAACTAATGGAAGAAATTTGAGAGGAAAGAAAAAGGAAGTACTGAGTTCATAGTCCAATTCAGCCTCTTAAAATCTTGGACTGTTCTGGGCCAGAGGTGATGTGGATATTAGGTTGCCGGATCAAGAGGTTCAAGTCAGCTTGAAAATCATACCAGGGTGAGGGCCAGAAGATGGTGTAGTAATTATGTCACTGGACTTCCACATAGCCAACCCCTGTCTGAATCCCAGACCGGTGGCTTGAAAATCACATGAGAGGTATGCGTGTGCATACCCAAGATCCCAGGATGAGACTGGAAAAGAAAGGATCGCTGAGTGGCCGTGCCCCTCCCCCCTGGAGGGAGCAATTTCTCACTTTCCCACTTTCCCTCTCACTGACTGTTTCTGTCCCTCTCTGGCTTGCTCATGTACCCTATGGCAAAAACCTTGTAAAAAAAAAAAAAAAGAAAGAAAATCACACTAGGCGTGTGCATGCATCCCCAAGGTCATCAGAGGAGACTAGAGGAGACCGGATTGTGGTGTAGCCATCCCCCCAGGGCTAATTTCTCACTTTCCCCTCTGTCTCTCTCTCTCTATCTAGCTCATGCACCCTATAACAAAAACAAACAAAAAACCACCACCACAACAAAAGCTTAGACTATTCTTCAAAGCCAGTCCAAATAATTAAGGTTAATTATTTTAAAAAATTTATTCTTTGAATAAAGTTTTGACTGTCAAAAGTTTAGGTTCAGGTTAATTAAGAGGAATCCAGGGGGCAGCCCATGGCCTAGTGGTTAAAGCATCTGGATCCCACATGGCCGACCATATGGTTCAAATCCCAGACTCAGTGGCTTGAAAGACACACCCTAAGTGTGCATGTGCACATTCAAAATTCCAAAAAGAGGGAGAGATAAAGGAGAAGGGATTGCAGTGTGACCATTCTCCACGTGGGGAGCAGCTTTCTCACCTTCCGTCTATCTGTCTCTCTGGCAAGTACACACACTCTCCAACAGACTATATTTAAAAAATAAAAATAAAAAAAGAGAGAAAGAGGGTGAGAGGAAGCTGAACAAGCCCTTGTTCTATTCAAACTTCTCCTTTAAGATTTGCCTTGCATTATACTGTCCTTCAGTGTTAAAAAAAAAAAAAAGCTATATATTTGAAGGTTCTTTGAAATAGGATTATGATTTCTTTAGCCAGTTAGACTCTACCATGCACAGAAGGCTGTATACTTTCCATTCTCTAATATGTTTCTCAGAGGTTCATTCTTTGTCTGTTGCTCAACTATTAGATCACAATGGTAATACTTTAAAATATCCAACTGAAAATTAATTTATTGACACTGAAGAAAGCTGTGGATTATGCACAGTGAGACTGCTTGACAAAAAAAAAAAAAAAAAAGAATGATAGAAAAGAGCATCTATCCTGATCGAGGACAAAACCTTCTAGCTGTGCTTACAATATTAAAATCTGGTTTGCAGCAGCGTCTGTCCCTCTGTGGAAACAGAGAATGATGGTGAAAGCATAGAGCTGGAATAGGGTTCTGGATGCCATAGTAACGGCATCTTCAGTGATGACATTATGTACCACCTGGTGCTCTCCTGACTAAATTGCAGTATTATGTCTCAGTATGCAGCAAGGTGGGACAAAGCCTAGACATAAAACAGAACAACCACATTAAAGCAACAGTTCACCTACAGATTAGAGCAGGATACATCAATCTTTTTTATTTTCCTAATAATGTCCTTTGTGCTATCAGGTGTTAGCACCACAGTAAGAGTTATTCAAAGCAGAGCCAAATTTCAAAGTACTTGAAAAGTAAAACAAAACTAGAAATTTGTAAATCACCAACCAGTGTAGAGAACTCTACTAAAATCTAATTATTTCAGTGAGAACTTCTTGCCAAATTCTATTCTTTTTAGTCAATACAGGTGCTAAAGCAGAGCTGAAGGACCACTTTGGGGAAGCATGGAGGAGGGCGGATAAGACCTTGGACTAGAAGATCCATCAGTCCCCTCCCCATGTTAAAACATGATGCTTCTGGATACAGTCACAATGTCCCACAACAGTAAAACTGAACAACCTGCTACATCAAGGTAATGGTAAATTTTCCATCTTCCATCAAAAGCAAAGTTATGATTGTGTGAGCTTATTAAAATAGAGAAGATTTGGGGATCAGCAGTTGGCGTAATGGCTATGTTGCTGGACTCTCACGTAGTAGACCATGGTTCAAGTCCTAGACCTGGTGGCTTAAACTCACACCGGGTGCGTGTGCGTGCGTGCCCAAGATCCCAAGAGGAGAAGGGAGGAGAAGGTATTGTGGCATGGCCATCCCCCCTGGGGAGTGATTTCTCGCTTTCTGTCTCTCTGTCTCTGTCTTTCTGGTGAGTGCACGTGTCCTGTGGCAAAAACTTCTCCAAAAATTAAAAAATAGAAAAGATTTTATCAAACTGTGGGTTCTAATTAATTCCTATGCATGTTAATATTCATTCAATAAACATCTATTCATGGCGAATTCATTCCATGATAGCACTATAAGTGCTGTGACAGATACACACACATACACACACACACACACACACACACACACACACACACACACACACATATCATTATTATTCACCAAATATTTTTGACTTTCTGCTTTTGGGTACATGTCCCTTTTTGAAGTTATGTGTGGACATGTGACTTATTTGGGGAAATGAATTGCGAGTAGAAAGGAAGCGCATTATTTCCAATAAGTTTAAAAGAGACAATACATCCTTTCCATGTTCTTTCTCCACTGTGATTATGAAAGCACATATCAAAATAAAAACTCCGTCTCCCTGGGTCCTTGAGTCACTTCACTGAGAAGTCCTCCCTGCCTAAGCAAGCAGGCAGGAAGGAAACTATTCAGATAGGTGTGGCTATAACAGAGGACTCATAGAAAAGAGAGAGAAAGGTACTAAGTACGCCATGGATGGTCTTTTGGGGGACTGTTTCCTATGGAATTAATTCAAAAATATAGGAGTATATCATATCATGGTACTTCAAAAAATTTATGGAAAAACAGAATTGAAGTATAAGTTTATTTTGGTAGAAAAAAATTGAAACCTATTTATAGTTTTTCCCTAATAGGCATTTTCTATAAAGTTTTC
Organism: Tupaia belangeri chinensis; assembly: GCF_000334495.1. Taxonomy (NCBI): domain Eukaryota; kingdom Metazoa; phylum Chordata; class Mammalia; order Scandentia; family Tupaiidae; genus Tupaia; species Tupaia belangeri. The sequence continues at coordinate 1,772,561 of NW_006205376.1, read as the reverse complement.
ATTGACACCATCAAATTCCCATCACCTGTAGAGGAACACATTGAGAAATGTATTTAGGATGGAGGTCAACATATTTTAAAACGTTACAATCTAAATTTATATCTTGTAGGGCAGTAATGTTTTACCTTAGGCTTAGAATTCACGGTTTTGTCACATTTTAAACTCACTCATTAATTTTTCTCAGTTAAACATTTATCAAGGGACCCCTCTAGGCCAACAAGACAAGGTGGGGTTAGCCTTTGGGTAGTGAGATCAGATGAGTAAATCCATCCTCAAGTGAGATCAGATAAATAATTCCAGCCTCACTCTCAGTTGATCAGGTGAATAAGTCCATCCCCAATAAGTTGTCACCATCAGAGCTCCTCAGTCAACCTAATTCTAAGTAGAAATCTCACAGTTTCTGGCCTATTTAGAGTAAATAGTAGGGAAATGAATTATCTCAAATGGAAGGAAGATGAATTTGATTTTTTTAAACTGGTCAGGGCTGGTTCCATGGAAAAGTGATAATGCGCTGCTTCTGAGAAACTATCCCACATGACAACTGCAGTTCTAACTCCCAGTTTAGCTTGCCTGATACATGCTGGGTACACGCTCGAGTGCCAAGATGGAAGGTTGGAGGAAGGGGACTGCAGCACGACCAGACCTCATGGAGAGTCTCCCTCACTCTGTCTGTCTCACATACATGTGCACGTACTATATCATGAATAAAGATAAAAATCGGTTCAGGAGTGTGCTTTAATGAATGGAAGGTTGAATTAATGGACTTCAAGTTATGAGAAATTCCATAGGCAAGGAGGCAGCAATGTATAGAGTCTTTTTAAACTGTAACAAAGATGATAAAAGGAGAGTAGAAGAAAAAACAGGAAGCTACCTGGCCAATATGTGTTTATGAAAAGAATCAGCCAAATGACCAGTCAGTAAGTCAATGTTTAAATTAGAATCAGATGACGAATTGGTTTAAAAACTAAGGAATATATCCCAAAAGTATGGGGAAGTACAGATGCTTTTGAATGGCAGAGCAATGTCATCTAATTCGTGCATCTATATTCATTACATTTGCATAGTGACATTTCATCAGTTTCATGCTTCCTACAGTGCTAAAAATTGGTGAAAATGTTGAGAAGCAATTGTTTTGTATTCTTTTTTTTTTTTTTTTTTTTTTTTTTTTTTTTTTTTTTGTCTCTAGGATTTTTGCCATAGGGTGCATGTGTTCACCAGAGAGAAACAATGAGAGTGAGAAGTCACCCCTCGGGGGTACGGCCACACCACAGTCCCTTCTCCTTCATTTTCCTCTCGGTATGTTGGGCACACATGCACACACACCTAATGCGTGTTCCCTTTTTTAACTTCCTTTTTTTAACTTAATGAATCCTTTATTTAAGAAATGAAAAAATTCTTTGAATAGATGTATTTTTTTATTATAAAGGTACTACAACAATGTTTCCTATATTAGATTTAGAAAATATAATTTTAGGGACCAGCAGATGGCGTAATGTTTACATCACTGGACTCTCACATATTCAACCGCAGTTCAAGTCCGAGACCCAGACACTTAAAACTCATGCTGGGTGCATATGCATGCATGACTAAAATCCCAAGAGGAGAATGGAGAAGAAAGGATTGTGGCATAGCCACCACCACCCCTGAGGGGGTGGTCTCATTATCTGTCTCTCTGTCTCTGTCTCTCTGGCAAGCACACTCACCTTATAGCAAAAATCTCTCTTAAAAAGAAAAGAAAGAAGATGTAATTTTAAAGAAGATCCTATTCACAGTAGTATAATGATGGCTATATAATATCTTCAACTAAATAGGTCAAAAGAAATATAGAAGTATGGAGACCAGCAGGTAACATGGTGGTTAAAGCGCTGGACATTCCCCACATGGCCAGCCATGGTTCAAGTCCTGGACCTGGTGGCTTGCTTGCTTTCTCACTTTCTCTCTCTCTCTCTCTCTCTCTCTCTCTCTTTTCGAGAGTGTGTGTGTTTGTGTGTGTGTGTCTTTGGTCAAAATAAATAAATGAATAAAGAAAATAAAAAATAATTTTAAAAAAGAAATATAGAAGTAATACAGAAATGTGAATTATATTCCAATAAAGTTCTTGCCTCTTTCCTCAAAAAAGTAACACAGAAAATAGAGATGTAAATAAAATATAAGGAGTCAGGAGGTGGCGTGGTGATTGCAGCATCAGACTCCCAAGTGGCTGACTGCAGTTCAAGTTCCAGAGCTGGCAGCTTGAAAATCATGCTGGGCACATGTGCATGGATGCCCAAAATCCCTGGAGGAGAATGGAAGAGCAGGGATTGCATTATGGCCATTCCCCCTGGGATGGGGGTGATTTTTTACTTTCCTTCTCATTATCTCTGTCTCTCTCTGGCAAGCACACATGTCCTATGGGTAAATAAATGCAATATATATATATATATTTTTTTTAATTTTGAAAGCTTATTTTATTGGGTTGTCAGAAAAGTCATGACATATTTTTCTGTTTTTGTATGCAAAAACGCATTATGACTTTTCCAATGACTCAATATATCTTGAGGGACAGAACAGGCAACCTTGACAGAGTCTCATCATGCCACAATCCCCTCCTCTACAACCTTGCAGCCATTCTGGGTCACACACACAGTCTGTTTCAGGTCAAATAACACAGGATTCAGACCAATTTTCCACAAGGCTCCAGCATTGTGAAGTAGCCAACTCCAATGGGTGAGGACATTTGATAGATGTCCTTCAAGATGTTTTAAAATATAGTGGAATTACATACGTGCACTATTATGAAATATGATTTTTTGGTTTGACATTATATTAAAGCCATTTTCCAAGTAAATGAACATTAAAAATTATATTGAATAGTATTTCTTTATGTAGACATACCACAATATACCACATCTATTTTGGAGTCATTATAGCATTTTCAATATTTTGACGGTAAAAGAAATGAAGTAAAAAAATTTTTTTTTCTTTTTTTGGAGATGTTTTTTTGTTTTGTTTTGTTTTGTTTTGTTTTGTTTTGTTTTGTTTTTTTTTTGCTATAGGGCACATGCGCTCACCAGAAAGACAGACAGAGAAGATAGAAAGTTTGCGCTCACCAGAAAGACAGACAGAGACAGAGAGATAGAAAGCAAGAAATCACCCCCCAGGGGGGATGGCCATGCCACAATCCCTTCTCCTCCATTTTCCTCTAGGGATCTTGGGCACGCACGCACACGTGCCTGGCGTAAGTTTGGGCCACCAGGTCCAGGACTCGAACCACGGTCGACTACATGGGAGTCCAGCGACATAGCCATTATGCTAACTGCTGGCCCCAAGAAATGAAATAAAAATATTGTCAGAATGGATAGGCCTCATAGGCTAGTTAGTTGTTAAGGGAGTTGGAGCTCACGTGTGTGACCACAGTTCACATCCTAGCCCACAGGCTTGAGAAACTTGCCAGTTACATGTGCTCCAAATCCCAACCAGATGGAAAAATGGAAGAGACTGCAGTATGACCACACCCCACTGGGGTGCTTTCTCTATCACACCCCCGTCTCTCTCGGGTGGGTGCCCACAACCCATGGTAATTAAAAAAAGAAACGAAGGAAGGAAGGGGCAGCGAGTGGCATTGTGGCTAAGGTGCTGGATTCCCATGGGATCAACCACGGTTCAAGTCCTGGACCTGGCAGGTTGGTTTCTTACTTTCTCTTTTTCTCTTTTACTCTCTCTCTCTCTCTCTGGTGAGCACACATGCCCCAGAACAAAAATAGAAATAAAATAATAATAAATAAAATAAATATTTATTTTTTTAAAAAAATAATATTATCAGATTTTGTTTTCTTTTTCTATTTTTCTTTAGGTTTTTCCTTGGGGGTCAGTGCACTCACCAAAGAGAGAGAGAGAGAGACAGAGACACAGAGAGAGGGAAAGTAAGAAATCAGTCCCCAGGGTGAATCGCCATGCCTCAATCGTTCTCCTCCAGTTTCCTCTTGGGACTTCAGGCACACGTGCACATGCACCCAGCATGATTTTCAAGCTGCTGGGTCTGGGACTCGAATCACAGTCAGCCATGTGGAAGTCCAGCACCTTAATCACTACACCACCTGCTGACCCCATTGTTAAGATTATTTCTATTGGATATAATTCTAGAAGAAAAATTGAGAGTCAAAGGATATACATGTTTTAATGTACATGTTAGTGAAAATGCTACAGAAATTTAAAATTGACAAATTCTTCTTTTCATATGTTTATCTAAATTAGATGTTATTTTATATTTTTGCAAAGTAAAAATTGGTACCTCACAGTTAGCTTAAATTTACATAATTACTAGTGCATTTTAATATTTTATGCATGTATAAACAATATTAACTTTTTAATTATCTACATATACCCTTTGCCCATTTTTCTATTGGTATTTTTACTTGAGTGTTTTGAAGAATAACTCTAGATTGACTCATGTACTATCTGAATGCAACTGAAGGAAGATAATATTTTAGAACATAAATCTTCATTTCATTTGTATTGCTTCAAAGTTGTGATTTGTTTGAGCCCAGAGCAATATTATAATTTTAAAAAGTGATTTCAATTTTTAACCCAGTGTAGTCAATAACCATGATTCATGTAAATAATTTGAATTTTTTGTTAGTTTGTTTTTAGTTTTATGCTCTAGTGTGTGTACACTCACCAGCAAGAGAGGGGGACAGTGAAAAATCATCCCCCGGGGGATAACCATGCCACAATCCCTTCTCCTTCATTCTCCTCTCAGTAATTTGAGCATGCACACACACATGCCCAGCATGTTTTCAGCTGCCATGTCTAGGACTCAAACTGCACAGTCCGCCTTGCACAATCAAGCTGCCTTAACCATCATGTTACCTGCTGGCCCAATTTTAATTTTAATTCAAGTCTTCAACTTCTATTTCTCAAGTGCTGTGATGGAAAACGGATATTTATAGACAATACATATGACACCTAATGATATTTGTTGAACATTTCCTTTTCCTCTTCCATCTATAGTCTCACTTTATTCCCCATGAGCCTATTTCCCTCTTCAAAGTCGCATAAAAACTCCTTTTTCTATCTCCTCCTTCTGTCTCACTACCATTTATTGTGTCTTGGGAAAATGTAATTAGACACAAAATCTCCTGCCAGCTCAGAAAACCTCTCCACAAAGGTAGAAGACAAAGGAAGTAGTTTTATTATCAAATAAGCATTAAGCCAACATGTGAACCACGTTACAGATTTGAGAAGTGATAGCAAAAAAAAAAAAAAAAAAAAAACCTCTCACCCTTTTATATAGCTAAGTTAACACATACCATTACATACATGTTCTTATGATAAATAATAACTACTCCTCAACAAGAGGGTTTGATAGCCCCGTCAGTCAGACATGATCTATCCTTAGCCAAAGGAAAGGTACATTTTTCTGATTTTTGTGAGCAGAAGTAGTTTTGGACTCAGGTGTCCATGAGGCTAGTGAGAACCTAAAACCAGCCACTTATTTTGTTCTAAATTTCCCTAACATCCTGAGAAAGTCATGCCTGTTAATGAGACGTTAATCTTGCAGACTTCTTGGCCCAGTGATTGTGTGATACTCCTCACAACCTAGCTGTGTATCATATGAACATATTGCAGATTCTTTTTTAAGAGTTATTTCATTTTAATTTTTAGTATTATTATTTTAATTTGCTTTAGGGCACATGTGCTCACCAGAGAAAAGGAAAGAGACAGTGAGAAAGCAAGTCCCCAAGTCCAGGGGTTGAACTGTGGTCAGCCATGTGGGAGTTCAGCATCTTCACCACCACACCACCTGCTGGCCCACCAGAGCTTTCTTATCTCTGTTAAAGTTAAATGCGGACATTCTTTTCTGCTGACTCTGAATATTTTTGAGACAAAAACTTGTGCTTTTAACCAATTACTAACCTAAAAATTTTCAAACCAGTCTACAGCCCATAACCCCTTGCTTCTAGGACCAGGCCGTAGAGTCAGGCCAGTAACACTTGTTCAAGGCAGAGACCGTGCTCACAGGCATGGTCGTTTGTGATTTTCCTATGAATAAATCTTTTTAAATATTTTTTCAGAGTTTGGTTATTTCCATCAACACTAGGCACCTACCATCCTGAAGAAACTGGGAGATAGGAGGACTGTATTCTTTGATGATTTCGTTTTCAAAGATAGCTCCTGGGTCCTTAAGAGAACATTCTGGGTAGTAAAGCAGGCAGGAGGTTTATTTAGGTTGTGAAAGGTTTATAGGCATTTTAAAGAGAGAAGTAATTTACTGGTTTTCTAAAGAAAATTCTCCAAAAGAAAAAGATAGTGTCTCTGCTTTTTGCACCAGGGAAAACAATTTTTCATTTTATATTTATTCTTAAACATGAAAATTGGTTCAAACACTCAGTTTGATGACACCCAACCTTTCTGCTGAACATAGAGGGGACCAGGTCAGTCCCCAGTCCTTTATATGGAGAAGACTGTGGAGAAAGAGGTGGAATGCTTCACTGTCCCAAGAAAATGTTCTAGAGGTGATCAATGCACATATAGATTAGCAGTCAGTTGTCTCAAATTCTAATCCTACTTCTGCAGTTAATTAGCTGAGTGCTCAGGGAGCCAAAGAGTATAACTTTTCCAAATTTCTGTTTCCTCCTCAGAAAATGGA
>NW_006205376.1:1759290-1765636 GCF_000334495.1 Tupaia belangeri chinensis | reverse complement strand
ATTTCCTTCTAACTATGAAATCGTTTTTCATGGGCTGTATGTGACACAGAAAATCAATGATAATGGGCTATTCATGCAGGTGCTCTGTAAGAGTAGAAATAGACAAATTTCCAGAAAATTGAACATGACTTCAAATAATGAAGAGAAGTAGCTGAGAAGGAAAACAAAAAGGCTAGGCTACCTCATCCAGAACATTATGAAGTAGACCCTAATAGTTCCTTCCACAACAGAAAGAGAAATAAACAGAGAAATCTATAAAATATAATACAATTTTACAAAACAGATTCAATCAGACTTTTCAAAATTATGTCAAATATAACATCTCAAATCAGTAGTGAAAGGTTAAGTAAATCAATAAGTGGTGTTAGGAAACTACTTAAGTTTAAGGCCAGCAGGTGGCATGGTGGTTAAGGCACTAGACTCCCACATGACCCAACCATTGTTTAAGTCCCAGACCTGGCAGCTTGCTTTCTTGCTTTCTCTCTCTCTCTCTCTCTCTCTCTCTCATCAAATTTAAGGGACCAGCAGTTAGCATAATGGCTATGTCGCTGGACTCCCATGTAGTCGACTGCAGTTCGCATCCTGGACCCAGTGGCTTAAAACTTACGACGGGGACGTGTGCGTGTGTGCCCAAGATCCCAAGAGGAGAATGGAGGAGAAGGGACTGTGGCGTGGCCATCCCCCCTGGGGGGGGTGATTTCTTGCTTTCTGCCTCTCTGTCTGTCTGGTGAACGCATGCGCCCTATGGCAAAAACCTCTCCAAAAAAAAAATAATTTTTTTAAATAATAATAATATAAATAAATAAATAAATATTTTTTAAATAAAGAAAACTACTTAAATTTGGCCTAGCCTCTGTGTTAAAACCCATAATATAATGGACTGCAGTGCTGGAAGCCACATGGCCAACTGTAGATTTGAATTCCTGGTCCACTCAACTTAGAACATGCTGGACACACATATTCCCAAGATCCTACTGAGCTCGAGGGCTACATGAAGGGAATCACAGCATGGCCAGACCTTGTCAAGGGCATGTGTGTATGTGCACACTATCATGAATAAGATAAGTAAATATACAAGAAAACTGCTTAAATTTTTGCAACTTAAAATCTAGAATGATTAAAGAGTCAATGCCAACTTTTTTACTGTATTTTATTTCTTTTTTAATTTTATTATTTCTTATTCACATTCAATTGTTGTACATCTCTATAACACACAATGTGGTTTTTCAAAGTATGTATGCAGTACCTGACAATCAAATCAAGGCTATTACTGAATATATCATTTTCAATGGAAAACTTTACATTCTTATGTCTGTTAAGTATTTCTTCCCTGAGCCCATTCACTCTAAACTATATACCCCTTCTCATACCATCTCTGGTATCTACACTAATCCTCCCTACTTTTATACCTTCAGCTCTTTCAATTTCTGACATATAGTACAGGCATTCAGTATATATTGAACAGGGATATACAGTGTTTGTCCTTAATAGTCAGGCTTACTTTGCTTAACATTAAATCTTGTACATTCATTTATTTTGTATATAAAATGACGAGGTCTTGTTGTCCCTTAGTTAAGACTTAAATAATATACCACAGTGTACATGTGCCACTTTTTTTTTGGGGGGGGGAAGAGGTTTTTGCTATAGGGCATGTGCACTCACCAGAGAGACAGAGAGACAGAAAGCGAGAAATCACCCCCCAGGGGGATAGCCACACCACAATCCCTTCTCCTCCATTCTCCTCTCGGAATCTTGGGCACGCACACACATGCACCCAGCGTGAGTTTTAAGCCACCAGGTCCAGGATGTGAACCACGGTTGACTACATGGGAGTCCAGTGACATAGCCATCGCGCTAACTGCTGGTCCCTATGTGCCACATTTTTTCAATCCAGTCATTAGTTCTTGGACACTTAGGTTGATTCCACATCTTAATGATTATGAGTAATGCTATAATAAACATGGATGTGCCAGTGATTTTTGATTTAATATTTTCCTATCCTTTGGGTAGATAACAAGGTGTAGAGGTGGGTCAAATATAGTTCTATTTGTAGGTTTTCGAGAGACGTCCATATTGTTTTTCCATAGTATTAAATGCTACTTTTTAAAGACTTATTTGATTTAACTTTATTATTATTATTTTAATATTTTCTGAGAGAAAAAGAGACAGAAAGTGAGAAAGCAAGCTTCCAGGTCTGGGACTCGAACCATGGTCTGCCATGTGGGAGTCCAGTGCCCTTAACCACCATGCCACCTGCTAGCCCTGCGAATGCCAATTTTTAAAGAAATAGTACTATGGACCACTTGATGTCATGGTGGTTAAGGCTGCTGGATTCCACATGACCAACTGCACGGTTTGAGTCCTGGAGTTGGACTCCAGGAAAAACATGCTGGTACAGGTGCATGCATGCCCAAAATCCCACAATGAGAAATAGAGGAGGGATCTGTTAGCATAATGGCTATGTTGCTGGACTCCCATGTAGTTGACCGCAGTTCGAGTCCCGGACCCTGTGGCTTAAACTCACGCCCGGCGCGTGTGTGTGCGTGCCCAAGATCCTGAGAGGAGAATGGAGAAGAGATTGTGGCGTGGCCATCCACCCTGAGGGGTGATTTCTCTCTTTCTGTCTCTCTGTCTTTCTGGTGAGCACACGTGCCCTATAGCAAAAACCTCTCCAAAAGAAAAAGAAAGAAAGAAAGAAGAAATAGAGAAGGGAAGGGATTGCAGTGTGACCATCCCCATGTAAGGTGCTTTCTCACTTTCTCTCTTTCTCTCTAGTGAGGACATGTGCCCTCTAGCAAATTTTAAAAAGAAAAATAAATGGTACTAGGTGAAAATATAGTACAATGTCTGTATTAGAGTGGTGAACAAGTTTATAACTATAAAATTATAACACGGGAGCCATACTAGATAGTGGGGGTGAAGTGGGGGAGACGCAGGGAATGCAGCAATGTTGTTTTCAAAATTTTACTGTTAAAAAACAGCTGTTGGGACCAGGTGATTGCTCAGTGATAGCGCTACTGGACCAACATGGGTAAGATCTTGGGTTCACTTCCCAACATCTCCCTGAGTAGACCAGACCAGCTGAGACTGACAGTGGATCACTGCATAAAGACTCTGTTGGGGTTCCTGTCTCTCTGCCTCTTTCTTTTTTTTTAATTTTATTTATTCATTCATTGATTTTAATTTGACCAAATAGAGACAGAGAGAGAGAGAAAGAGGGAAAGTGAGAAGGCAAGCCACCAGGTCTAGGACTTGAACCTCAGTCCGCTATGTGGGAGTCCACCACCTTAACCACCATGCCACCTGCTGGTCCCTCTGTCTCCTTCTTTCATGGGAGAAATAAATGGATAACAATCCCCCACTATATATAAATATATACGTGGTTATGTATGTGTGTGTGTGTATATATATATATATATGTGTGTGTGTGTGTGTGTGTGTGTGTATGTATGTATGTATATGTGTATATACATATATATACCTTATCTAATATATAACATGTATATATGTATATTCAATATATACATTATATTATATATACACACACAGGATGCTGAGGTTTTGTATCAAATTATCCTCCTCACCCCCAGTACACTGACATAGTTAACTGCCTGATCTGCATGGTGATAAGGGGACAGGTCAGAATAGATTAATCTACATGTATGAGACTACTCACCACGTGCCAGGCACCGCACCAGACTCTGGGGATGCAGAGATGATTCCATTCTCCAGTGAAAGGACTTAGAGTCTCGTGAATCAGACAGATTTCTGTTCATAATACAGGGAGCATGCTGGCAACAAGTGGCGAGGCAGCGAAAATCACATCGTACCACCCCTGAAATTGGGTTTTACTCCAGAGAGGAATATATAAATAGGAGGCCCTTTTGATAACGTGTATGTTGATGTGCTTGATTGAGCCAATATACAGTGTATTTTGGATGGAAAATTCATCCAAATATAAAAAATAAATAAATTTAAAGAGAAAAAAAAAAAAAAAGAAATGGTGACAGCCGGAATAATGATTTAAAGACACATCTGCTTAGATTTTAGTCTGTTCATGTTTGTCCTAGCGTACTTCCTGAGATCTAACAAATTACCTGTTTTCCCTTAACCTCAACAACCTCATTCATAAGATCACCTTATTACAATATTACACACCAGCCCATAAAGCAGCTTCGAAATCATAAGACACATGGCCAGGCCATAGATCACACTGCAACCTAGAGTATATGTATTAATGGTAAGTGTTTTAACTGCAAGATTATTTTTTAAGAATTATTTATTTATTTGTTGTTATTATTTTTAAATTCGATCAGAGAGAGACAGAGAGAAAGGAAAAATTAGAAAGCAAGCTACCAGGTCCAGGACTCAAACCAAGGTGGACCATGTGAGAGTCCATTGCCTTAACCACTACACCACCTGCCCACCCTTGTTCTGTAAGTTTTTGTCAGAGTCAAATTGTTTTTGGAATAGATCATCCTCCTCACCATCGTGGGTTCTAGTAACGCATTAACAATTTTTATAAAGTTTGGTGGAATTTTTTTGTGCTCCTACTTTACATTTTCATAAAGAGATTTGTCTTCTTGAATAAACTCCTTAGAAAACTTCCATTTATTCATTTATAGCTATATCACTTTGCAAAGACTCTTAGCTAAGAAAACAGGACAGTTGCTTTCTTAAGTGTACATGTTGTAAAGAGTATTGGTTTAGGAGTGAAGAGACCTGGATCCTTGTTTCAGCACGGCCACTAGCCTACACCTACACTGAGCCAGACAGTATTTCTACTTAGCAAGCGCTTGATACATGTCTATGGGATTGAGTTAGAACTGCTAAGACATTATTGTGAAGGATTTTGATGTTACAACACTACCACCTAGTGGGAAGTCTGATCGGAAAACATTCAAGGAATTCATAGAAACATTCTGCTGAATACCTTTGAGTCAAATGTGTGGGTCCTTTCTTTCTAAACAACAGATTAAATGATACACTAGCATTTCCTGTAGTATGCTCATTGGGGTCACAATATATAAACAGATGAAATATTCAAAAAGACATTCTTGCTCAAGTAAATTTCGATATAGAAATATCAATAAGCCTTTTATTTTTTTTTAATGTGGGACTTCTTATAGCATTTAATGTCAGTTAGCATATTAAAATTTGACTCTCCATGAAAGAGGATATTTGATGTGTTCTTGATTGCATGGTGTGCTTTTATTCCACTTGTAATGTTCTTGGAATCAGGATTTGTCTTATGATTGATGTGTATATTTACATAGCAATAGGCTTTTCTTCAAAAAGTTATTAAATTAATGGCAAGACTTATGATTTTTTTCAGTTTTTGTTATAGGATGTGTGCACTCACTAGAGAGAAACAGAGAATCAGAGACAGAGACAGAGAGAGAAAAGGAAAGGGAGAAATTGCTCCCTACGGAAGAATGGCCCTGCTGCAATCCCTTCTCCATTTCTCTCAGGATTTTATGCACCTATGCTCATGCTCCCAGTGTGGTTTCCAAGCTGCTGGGTCTAAGACTCAAATCATGCAGTTGATCACGTGGAATCCAGCTGCTTTACTCTCCATGCCACCTGTTAGCCCTAATAAGATTTACAATTATTGTGACTTGTATTGAGGATAAATATGGTAATACACAGATTTCATATCTTTATTTTAATAATGGCCTCTGTTTTTTCTTAGAGCATTGTGTAGGAATAGTGTTCCACATAACATATGGCTGTAATTAAGCAAATAAAAGTGTGGCATGGTGGTTAAGGCTCTGGACTCCCACATGGCCAACTGCAGTTCAAGTCCTAGACCTAGTGGTTTGCTTTCTCCCTTTCTCTCTCTCTCTCTGTCTCTCTCTCTCTGTCTCTGTAGTCATATTAATAATAATAATAATAACTATAGTAAATAAAATAATTATTTTCAAAATGTCAATCTAATTATATTGACATAGTTATCATGATAAACTGTTCCATCTCAAGTACTTTGGCACATTTAAAATGCAAGTAAATTTCACTTTTGTGATCTACTCAGTGGTTATTCCCAACAATTAGAGTGGCTGGAAAAGTAAAATCTGACCTAAAACACTAAATTTTGTAGGGTCATTAGAATATGTCCTATAGAAGAAGAGTATAAGAATATAGGAACTCAATATGGGAAAAACAAGAAAATGCCTCCTCTCCTAGGGAAAAGAGTAACTCTTCATCCACAAGCAGTTCGTTGAAAATCATGGAAATGTCTGATAAGGAATTCAGATCATTCATAATGTCTAAGCTAACAGAGATGGAAGAGAAGAGAGATAATGAACTGCTAAAGAGGAAGGAGAAAGAAATTGATGAGTTCAAAGAG
>NW_006205376.1:1751891-1758056 GCF_000334495.1 Tupaia belangeri chinensis | reverse complement strand
TTTCAGGAAAAAAAATGTATCTATTCAATGACTGCAGTAGGATATGTAGCTCCAGTTAGGTGCTACTTTATAGGATGTGTAAAGTTAGACTTGTGCTCATGGAAATGTGTGTGTCACATGTGTTTGCTATGAGGGTATTCGGATTGACTAGGGTCTTTGGTGATTCAATAAAATGTGGGGGGGAAATGGTATAGAAAGCAAACATAGATAACAGAGACAGTGTGGGAGGAGAACAGGAGGTGGCAGAGGGTAAAAGATAGGGAACCAAGGATGGGGGGAAAAAGCAAAACATACAGAAAACAAGAAATGGAAGATCATTTGCTAAGAATAACATATTTGTTGATGTGCTTGATTGAGACAATATACAGTGTACTCTAGATGGAAAATCTCATTTTGTATGCTGTAATGATGTACAGTGAATGAATGCAAATAAATAAATTGGGGAAAAAAAAAAAGAATATAGGAACTCAAGGTAATTTTTTTAGAGGTTTTTGCTATGGGGCATGTGCACTCACCAGAAAGACAGAGACAGAGAGACAGAAAGCGAGAAATCACCCCACCATGGGGGATGGCCACGCCACAATCCCTTCTCCTCCATTCTCCTCTTGGCATCTTGGGCACACATGCACATGTGCCCAGCATGAGTTAAAGCCACCGGGTCTAGGACTTGAACCGCGGTTGACTACATGGGAGTCCAGCAACATAGCCATTACGCCAACTGCTGGTCCCTCAAGGTAATTTTTTAAAACTGTGCACCAAGGTGCCAAAGGGCACGCAGGAAACTTGCAGGGCTACTACAAGATATTTTAAAATTGTAAGTGACAATCTCTTTTTTTTGTAAGTGACAATCTTGACATGTCAGACACTAAATGAATTACTAGCCTAAAGTAATTCAACTTTACCTTAATCTATATTCCTTTCATTGATGTCATATATTTGCAAAGCTGAGTTTTCTGCAGTTATTATAATTTAAAAAGCAAGTATAGTTCAAAAATCGAAATAGTTCATATTATTTTTTAGTTTCTTTTGTTTTGCCTGAGGATACCATAATCAATTTATTTTTCTTTTTGCTTTTAATGTTTTTACTATAGGGCACATGCACTCACCAGAGAGAGACAATGAGAGGGAAAGTGAGAAATCACCCCTCAGGAGGATGACCATGACACAATGCCTTCTCCTTCTCTTTGGGCACCCAGTTACTCAGGCCCAGCATGATTTTCAAACCACAGTCAGGCATGTGGGAGCCCAGGGCCTTAATCACAGTGCTATCTGCTGGCCCCTGTAAACAGCTTCTAAGGCAACAAAACAAACATAAACCAAAAACTCTTTTTTTTTTTTTTTCCGCTATAGGGCACGTGCATGCGCCAGACAGAGAGAGACATAGAGACAGAAAGCGAGAAATCACCCCCCCAGGGAGGATGGTCACGCCACAATCCGTTCTCCTCCATTCTCCTCTCAGGATCTTGGGCACGCACGCACACGCGCCCGGCATGAGTTTTAAGCCACCAGGTCTGGGACGTGAACCACGGTCGACTACGTGGGAGTCCAGCAACATAGCCATTACGCTAACTGCTGGTTCCCGCATAAACCCAAAACTCTTAACTACTGTGATTATTAGGTTGTTGGGAAAGTCATGATGTATTTATTCTATGCATGACTTTCCCAACAACCTAGTTACTCAATGATGAACAAATATCTAAGAATTTACTAGGTGCCAGGCAATGTTCTGGTTGCTGAACAACAGCAATACGGGAAAACAAAGTCTCTCCTCTCAGGGAGTTTGCATTTTAGAAAAGACAGACAATACCAAATGAAGATGCACATCAGGGTGGCATGAAAAGCAGTTCAGTGCTGTCCAGTCCACTTCCATTCCAATTTAAAATCTTTGATGATTTCCCACCATCCATCAAAATTAAATTCTTAGTCTGGCCTACGAGTCCTTCCACAATATGCCCAATAATTTAATTTCTAGCATTTGTTCCCAGATTCCTTGATGTAAAGATTGTTACATATTGCCCTACAGATAACTGAATATGTTACCTTCCTTATTCGGATATTAACTACTTGAGGAAAGAGAGAATCTCATTCGATTTTCTGTTCCTTTCAGAACCAACTTTGTCTTTTGTCTATGGAAATCACTCAGTGAATAATGTTGGATAAAAGTACGACACTAGATAATAGCATTATATGAGAAACAAGATTGCTTCTATTCCACGTATCTCTAAAGAATACCCATCTACATTAGTTTCTTGAAAACTAAACCAAACTTCTCCACTCACTCAGTGGATTTTCTTTCATTCTTTTTCTTTAAGAGAATTTTTGCTATAAGGCACATGTGCTCATCCGAGAGACAGAGACAGAAAGTGACACTGTAAGCAAGAAATCACCCCCCTAAGGGGCATGACCACACTGTAATTCCTTCTTCTCCATTCTCCTCTTGGGCATGCAAAACACGTCCCCGGTATGAGTTTTAAGTCGCCAGGTCTGGGACTCAAACCACAGTGGAGTCCAGTGACAAAACCATTATGCCATCTGCTGGTACTGCTCAGTAGATGTTTAAAACTGCATTCTTACACACCCCTTCCTTTGGTTTAAGATCACTATTATGATGAGACTATGTCTTAGGAAAGATAACATGAAATATCAAATAGATGAAATAGAATGAGGTGATTCCACAAATAGAACAAAAGTAAAGTCACCAACCCAAATACTAGTTTTACCTCTTGGCTCTAGCCTTATGACAGTAAAAACAGGAAATAATTTTGCTGATTTAACAAGTGACTAAATAGACAGCTATTAAGATTTAATCAAGAGAGGACCCACAGGTGGTACTGGACACTCCCATATGGCCAACCACGGTTCAAGTCCCAGACCTGATGGCTTACTTTCTCATTTTCCCTTTCTCTCTCTGTGTCTCTCTCTCTCTGGTCCAATTCAAATAAATGAATGAATAAAAATAAATAAATTATTTTTAAAAAGATTTGATCAAGAGAAAAATCCAAAGGAAAGAGCATAAAATAGAATGTAGGAGCCTCATACGATACAGCCCTACCATGTTTAAGACTATCTGGAATTACTCCCAGGTGAGAACCTCAAAAACATTAGGTTTACCTCAGGCAGCAAAAACGAACTCTTGGTAGCCAGCAGGCTTACGTGAGAAAAATAACAGCATGTACCTCACATCCTCCTGTCTATCTGGCCCTACCTGTGCCACACCTTTCAACACTGACTCACCCTGCCTGGCTCCTGTCCACACTACCATGTTCCGGAATAGTATTTTCAGGATATTCCTGCTTAAACAGCTTCTTCCAAAGTTAGCGTCCGTTATAAACAAAAAGTCACATAAATAGGAAAATAGATGAAGAGTGAGGTCAGACATAATAGTGAAATAACTATCCAAATAAAGAAAATACTTTGAGTACTTTAAAACAGTATCTCAGAGAGAAGATTGGTCATGGATTAGGAAGTCCAGTGGAACTCCTCACCTGAAAGATGAATGAGCAGCCACTTGGGAGGACTAGTTTACTGAAGCTCCTTCCTGTGACAATGGTCTAATCAACACAATATTTAAACAGTTACAAGTAGACGTATTTGAGTGACCAACCGTCTTTGTTTTCCAGAGATAGAGTCTTCCCAAGGAGTGGGAGCTTCAGTGCTAAAAATCAGGACAGTCGGGCAGACCAGGATGGTCTGTCAACTAAAATAAATTCATAAGCCACCTTCAGGAGAGAATATAAGAAACATTATTAGGTAAATTCTCAGTTGGAGAAAGTTAACCTCTCTGGGCCTCACATCCTTCATCTGTAAAATAGGGTGGGTAATGGTGCCCACCTCCTATGGTGGTTGTGAAGATCCCACAAACTGATACCAGAGGTGCCTGGCATATGGTAAATTACTCAATAAGTTTCACCTTTGTCATTATTATTTTTCCTATTATTTTATAGGGGTTTCATGACTCTGTGTTTCATGTCAATGTAGTGAGACAGCGACAATTGATTCTATGATTTATGACCTGTTCCCCCCCTCTCTCTCTCTATATATATATATACTATGATTGCAATTATTCAAGACTTAGCTGCCTATCACCTTTTGTTAGACGTGGACATTATTTTAAGAACATCTCTTGGGTTGGCAATGGTGGCACAGCAACAACACAACACTCTGTGATGCTGAACCCAAATGAGTTTGCATGCTCAGGTGTCTCTGTGCACACCAGGCACACACACATATGCCCATGATCTGGTCTGGCTGAGGCTGAGGTGGATTACAGTGTGAGTACCCTGTTGGGGGGTGCCTGTTTTTCTCTCTCTCTTCCTCTATCTCCATCTCTCTTTCTTTCTCTGTCTCTCTCCATCTTTGCCTGTCATGGAATAAATAAATTAAATGTTAACAAAAGAAAATATCCTGATTGTGATGATTAAAGATAAATAAAACCTAATAATTAATAAATATTATCAACTGTACTAGGAAGAAATGTTCACCTGTTGAAATATCCATTTTGTAAGCCAAATAATAATGTGATTGAATATATAAAAGAAAATGAAATTTTAAAAAAACTTGAAAAAAATGTCCATTGGGAAAAAAGTAAATTTCAAAAAACCAATAAAAAAAATAAATAAAATAAATAAGTATTCTGTGGCCTATGGAGTATCATTTAATAAAAACTCTACCTGTCTCCACTGCCAGGCTACAAATTAAAAAACAAAGAACTAATAATAGTCATTTTAAGATGAATATGAAAGGAAAGCAAATTGTTCCCCAAAAATGGTGTTGAGATATAGAGGAACTAACTTGCCTAATATCGCATTGGAAACTATCATCGGTCTGGCATTCTGCTAGTGCCAATGTCTGGAAAATGCCATTCTTTTCAGTGATTCCTACACAAGGATTCTGTACATAGGTATCATGACAAGTCACTCTATGTACTCAAGGATTCCATATACCTCGGAACCAGCACCATCACTAGAAAATGAGCCATATGTCAGTGGCTTTGTCTGGCTTACTCTGCACTGTGTTGTTATACCTAGAATGCTGCTGAGACCATGAGTCCTCAAAGAAGAAATCAATGCCAAGCTTAATGTAACACTAGATTATTTTTTCCAATCTGAAACACATGCTAAAAATAATAGTATCCGCCAGAGATAAGACATTAAGTAAACCTCTATAATTTCCTGCCCACAGTAAAAGTGCCAGGTTATTCCAATAATTCTCATTTTAATAAGCCGTTTAAAATTTTTGTGCTTTAAATTTTTTAACGAGTAAAATACAAGAATTTTTCTTACCAAAACAGTTTTAACTTCAGAAGTACATCTTTGACTTTATCCAATTGACTCAGATCTCCTTCCTTAGCCCTACCTCTCCACACTTAATTGGGGATATTTTTCCAGTGTCTGGACATACGAACTAAAAGGAATCTGGATTTACATATAAATAAATCATCCCATAATGTTGCAGTGTCATTCTTTCTTTTTTCTTTTTCTTTTTTATAATTATTTTTAAAAAATATTTTATCACACTATACATCATTTGGCTTGTAAAGAGAATGTACCCAACATGAAATACATCTCAGACCAGTCCAGGTGAGAATACTATATGCATTATCATCAGCAGGTAATAAACCATTTCTGTGTCTCACAAATGTCTTACCTCTATATTTTTTCTCCCTGATTTCCTTCCCTACTCTTCCTGTAATTCTTTCTTAACGTTTAAAATGAGATGTACTGGGGCTGGCAGGTGGCTTAGTGGTTAAGACGCTGGACTCCCACATGGCCAACCGAAATTCGAGTCCTGGACCTGGCAACTTGCTTTCTCACTTTCCCTCTCTCTCAATCTGGTCAAATTTAAAAGTAATAATAAAGATAAATAAAATTAAATAAATAATTCTTTAAAAATGAGATTATTATGAACATCTTTTGGCTTCAAAACATATTGATCTTTTTCATTTTTCTAAGCCTAAGCATTTCCTGAATAAGAGGAAAGACAGATCACAGACATCATGGCATTGTTGACTGAAATTTGGGAATGTTGCTCTCAACTACCCTCTGTCTTATTCCCAACCTCCTTCCAACCAAAGGAAGACATATACACCCCAAAGATAATAAATAACTTTTTTTTTTTTTTTTTAGAATCTCCCATTCTTACCAAAAGCATCAATGTGAACCCTTA
>NW_006205376.1:1746526-1751647 GCF_000334495.1 Tupaia belangeri chinensis | reverse complement strand
AAATTCACCCCAAAAATAAAAAAAAAATTTTTTTTTTTTTTTTTTAGAATCTCCCATTCTTACCTAAAGCATCCATGTGAAACCTTATATTAGCTTGGGAGGACTGCCATAAAATTACAATTTTGACTAGAGGTTCCACTTTATTTATGTTTTTCTATCGGACCTGCTGCTCACCATAAGAATAGATGCCTACTGGGAAACCGTACCTTTCATGTTAAATCATTGTCAGAAAATAACAGCATCAACAGAAACCAATAGCGGTTGAAGAGACATAATCATTTAGCTTTCTATACTTGGTAAAAATGAAGTATTTAAAATGCTTAATGCAGCCACTTATCATTCTGTCATCCAGGCATTTCCATTTCCCAGAGAGACTCAACCTCAATTGCATCTTAAATTTATGCAGTATCTATTACCTATGGCATTCAGGATGGCGCAACCTTTCACAAAGTACCTACTGCGGAGTCATTTCTCTGTGCATAATTTCCACATTGATTTCCAAGACACCAACTGTCTGAATAACAATCAAGGTGCATGTTAATTCCCCACTCTCCTCAATTCTTTAACTCAGGAGTTATTTTCATTTATTAACCTTAGTGTGAACAATTTTAAACACCTAGTCCACAAAAGAAAATTATAAGGACAGAGTTTAGAGGTAGGTTTGAGCTAGCAGGGACCTCACTAACTTATTGTCACAATAGGGTCAGTGACTCACTTGTTGCCCTATGGGCGCTTTTTTACCATTTATTCCAGTTTAGCGATAAGACTCTCCTTTGACAGGAGACTGTTGTTATTGATGTTGTTTCAATTTCCTGTGTATGATAACGTAGGCTGAATGTGTGGAATACAATGAGAGAAGAAAGTCCTGAGAAAATTATTCTGCAATACCAGAAGCAACAGGTTGTACATAGAAACAGATGAAGACCTTTCTGTTGGTGTTTCGTATGCCGACACATAATCTAATCAGTGGTTTCAAGATCACATTAAACTGGGGCAGGTTAGCATGGAGGAAAGAGATCATTTCCTTTTCTTTTCTTTTCAATTTTTTGCCACAGAGCACATGCACTTGCCAGAAAGAGAAACAGAGAGAGAAAGTAAGAAAGCACCTGCCAGGGGGGATGGTCATGATGCAGTTACTTCCCCCCATTCTCCTCTTGGGATTTTGGGCACACACACACACACGCCTGCCATGCTGTCAAGCCACTGGATCTGAGACTCAAACTGCGATGTCGGCCATGTGGGAACAGCTAACCACCACGCCAGCTGGCCCAAGAGACTATTTTAAATGTCTTTCTATAGGGCATGCATAGACAAAAAGTAATCTACCGAGTCATCAGAAGAGTCATCACACATTTTTGCATAGAAAACATCATGATTTTCCCAATGACCCGATACTTGAGATAAAGATGATTGCCAGAGTATACAAAAAGTTTTCCAGGACACACTGCACTCTGCAGTGTAGACATTTTCCACACACAAGGACACAATAGAGTGCAGTAAATATTTTAAGAATTAGTTTATTCATAAGCAAGGCCCCTCTACATCCAGGAAAATCCATTTTGTTAATGTGGGTGGGAAGAGATAGGCAGGGCATAGATTCTTATTTCTTTCTTCAAGATTATATGAACCCTAAAACTTGCATGAAAGCCTGAAAAAAAACACACACTTAATCAGATCACTGAGAAATGAACCTTACTCAATACACACTCTTCCCATTTGCAAATCTTTGCCTTGTTCTTCCTGGAGTGCCAAGGCAGAGCGGAACTTCAGGCTCTATTTAGCAAATGATGGCAGACGTGCCCCTATATTTCCCTTCCACTCCAAGGCAGACAAAGGAGTACCCGTTAAATGCAAAGTCCTTCTTCTCTCTCCTAACCTAGGAGGGCCAGTCCCACAGCAGGTCATGTCTGTCTGTCTGTCTCATTTTACTTCCAAAGAAGCACGTTCAACTCTCTGCCTGAAAATCTTAATTAGATCAGCCAGTTCATCAGGTTTATTTTCTACTTTCTATTATCTCGGATGACAGTGTTCCTATGCATTCTGCCACTCTACAAGGACCCCTTTCATCCCATTTCCTAAATCATTTAACCCAATTGCTGATAAGTCTTCACTGGTGGCCTCCTAGAAGGCCTTCAAGCTTCTAGTAACAGTCTCCTCTAGAAGTCTTGGACTTTCACTCGCATTCTCCTGAAAATCCTCTCAGCTTCTCCCTATTGCCAGTTTCCAAACCTACTCCCACACTTCTCATTTTGGTTATGATAGCACTTCCAGATACCAAAATCTGTAATAGTTATCTCATGCTGTATAATGAATTATTTCAAAACTTAGCATCTGGGTCAGTCCATGGTCTTGTAGTTAAGGTGGCTAAATTGCACATGGCCAACCACACAGTTCGAGTACTGGACCAGCAACTTGGGAAATAAAACAGGAACTTGTGCATGTGTGCCCAAAATCCTGACAGGCAGGAAGATGGAGGAAGAGGGATTGCAGTGTGACCATCCCCCATGGCAGGTTCTTTCTCACTTTCTCTCTCTCTCTCTCTGTCTCTCTCTAGTGAGCATATGTGCCCTCTGGCAAAAAAAAAAAATTGCTACCTTACTATAATGATCTACAGTTCATTATTTCACACAGTTTCCATGGGTCAAGAAATTGGAAATAGCGCTGCGGGGAAGCCCTGGAGGGAGGTGACGGCTCTGCGGGGCAGGCGGCGGCGATTCCACTTGCTCCCCGCAGCCGGTTGAAACCATTGGCGGGCGCTGGCTGTGAAGATACAACTTAAAGCCAATCTTGGCTAGAGACTATCTCATCATTTAGCTAAAAATGGTATTTTTTACATGCAATGCGTGTGGTGAATAAATACAAGTGGAAAAGCACGTATCTATTTGCAGAAACTGTGAATGCCTTTCTTGCATTGACTGTGGTAAAGATTTCTGGGGCGATGATTATAAAAGCCACGTGAAATGCATAAGTGAAGATCAGAAGTATGGTGGCAAAGGCTATGAGGGTAAAACCTTCAAAGGCGATGTTAAACAGCAAGCCTGGGTTCAGAAAATTAATAAGTTAATAAAGAGACCTAATGTCAGCCCCAAAGTGAGAGAACTTTTAGAGCAAATTAGTGCTTTTGACAACGTTCTCAGGAAAAAGGCAAAATTTCAGAATTGGATGAAGAACTGTTTAAAAGTTTATAATGAATCCATTCTGGAGCAGTTGTGGAATATCTTTTCTGAAGCTTCTGGCAGTGAGCCACTTAATAAGGGTCAAGATCAACAGCCACTCAGCCAGGATGCAGGTCCACACGCAGAAGTCTCCACCAAGGCTCACTCCTCCACAGCAAATAACACCATGGAAGAACAAGCAGAAGCGAAGAAGAATAAAAGAGAGAAGAAGGAAGAAAAGAGTGGGAAGAAGAGGAACAAGGGCATGCCTGCAGGGGAAGGGGCAGCTGATGGAGGTAGGGGGTTCCGGAGAGGACAGAGGACAGTGCCAAGGAAGAGCCGAAAACAACTATAGAAAAAAGAAAGCGCAAACATTCAGAAGTTAAAACAGATACTAAGAAGAAAAAGATGAAGATCCCAGGACATTCTGAAGGTGGAGAGCCAGAAGACCACAAGGCTCCTGCAAAAAGGTAGATTCAACTGGAAGGGAATGATTAAAGCAGTTCTGAAGCAGGCCCCAGACAATGAAATTGCCATCAAAAAGCTAAGGAAAAAGGTTTTAGCTCAGTACTATGCAGTGACGAATGAACACCACAGACCGGAAGAGGAACTTCTGGTCATCTTTAACAAGAAAATCGGCAAGAACCCCACTTTTAAGTTATTAAAGGACAAAGTCAAGCTTTTAAAATGACTATGACTATATCTAAAAATTGAATTCCTTCTGTTAACTTCTTTTCACTGCTGTTTATAAAATGTGTAACAAGTGATAACAATTCAAATTTTTGCTTTCAGAAGCTGTATTTTTAAGTTAAGGAAAAAATATATTTTTGGTAGAACTTTTATGAAAAAAATAAAATATATTCTTGTCCAAAAAAATAAAAAGAAATTGGAAATAGCTTAATTAGGTAGTGGAGGCCAAGTCTCATGAGGTTGCTGTCCAGAAACAAGATGAGGCTGCAGTCTTCAGAAAACTTGACCGGGACTAAAGATCTGCCTCTAAGATGGCTCAGTTACATAGCTGGCCATTTCGTGCTGGTTGTTGGCAGGAGGTCTCAGTTCTTCACAGGGTGGGCCTCCCCATACATCTGCTTGAGAGTCTTCATGACGTTGGGCACGTGTGCTTGTGGGCCCAAGATCCTGAGAAGAGACTGGAGAAGAAAGGATTTTGATGTGGCCATCTCCCCTGGGGTGGGGGGTGTGATCTCTCACTTTCTGTCTCTCTATCACTGTCTCTCCAGCAAGTGCACATGCCCTATTACAAAAATCTCTCTTTAAAAAAAAAAAAAAAGAGAGAGTCCTCATGACCAGGAAATGGGTTTACTCTCTTGTCTAAAATAACTGGGGGAAGAAGACTAAATTTATGAAAGAACAGGAAATATAAGACAGTAATCTTTGAGAAAGGGTGAATAAATGGAGTGAACCCTCTAATGACCCCTCGGCTTCCTGTCTGGAGAGTTTTCAGATCATAACACAGGAAAAGAGAACCTAGGAGGTGCCTAGGATCACCAGAAGTTGACAGATAAGAGCAGGAAGTCCAGGGAGATGTAGGTGCAAGGAAACCTCCCTGCCTTTCTCAAAGGCTCTGCTGAAAGTCACTGAAAATAGGCAGGTTAATAAAAGAAAAGGCATACAGATTTATTTAACACATACATGTGCATACCAGAACCATACAAAGTGTTACTCAAGGAAAGGTGAAAGGACTGAAGGCTTTGTACAGTATGGGCAGAGGATGTCTGCAGTTAAACTAAAAATTTGGGGTGTTGGGAGGAATGTAAAGAATTTTATCTTTCTAGGCCAGGTGTCAGACCCTAACCTCCCTCCTTGATCCAGGAAAGGTAAAGGGTCATCATCAGGAAAGCCTGCGTGCGGCTCTCTGCTCCTCCCCGTTCGACAGACAGCCACGTCCTCCCATGCAGTGCCAGCCGTGTCCCGGAGACACGCTGGGGAAGGTCCGAGGAAACGGATT
>NW_006205376.1:1738851-1745570 GCF_000334495.1 Tupaia belangeri chinensis | reverse complement strand
TTTCCATCCCAGACCCCTGCAGAAGGGAGGGGCTGAGGAGCCCTCCTTGTCACAAACTATCAATAAAGTACACTGTATCAGCCAAAAAAAAAAGAAAAGCCTGCATGCATCTGCTGCTGACTTTGCCAGTATAAATAATGTAAATTTCTTTTTTTTTAAGTTTAATGTTTCTGTTTTTTACCAGTATAAATAATGTAAATTTCTTTTTTTTTTAAATTTAATGTTTCTGGTTTTTTTTTTTAATTAATTCTTTCTTCTGCACACCCTCTGAATAATTATCTCAAAAATTCCCAAAAAGGGGACCAGCAGTTGGCATAATGGCTATGTAGCTGTACTCCCATGGAGTCAACCAATGATGGTTCGAGTCCTAGACCCAGTGGCTTAAACTCATACTGGGCACGTGTGCATGCGTGCCCAAGATCCTGAGAGGAGAATGGAGGAGAAGGGATTGTGATGTGGCCTCCCCCCCCGGGAGGTGATTTCTCTCTTTCTGTCTTTCTGGCAAGCCCACGTACCCTATAGCAAAAACCTCTGAACAAAAAAAGAAAAGAAATTTCAAAAAAGTATATTTTGGGGGTGGCATATTTTGACTCCTACAGAGGCCAAGGCAGCTAGTTTATAGGGTAAAGTACCAAAGAAGAGAGATGAACAGAGAGAGAACTCGAGGGTTATTTCTCACTTTCCCTCTCACCCTAAGGCAAAATAAATAAATAAATAATAAAAACAGAACTAGATCCCATATGGCTGACTACAAAATTCAAATGCAGTCTCTGGTGGCTTGAAAAACACACAGGGCATGTGTGCATGTCCCAAATCCCAACAGGATGGAAAAATGGAGAAGTGTTGTGGCATGACCGCACCCCACTGTGTGTGTGTGGCGGGGGTGCTTTCGCCCTCTTCCTTTCTGTCTCTCTGTGTCCCAATACATGGATTTCCGGGAGACATTCAATTACTGCCCACTAAATTCTAAGGCATGAAACTTTAGGGAACAAACTATGATCCAAACCATAACACGTAGTAAGAGATATTAAGGTTGGATGCAGTACAGGAGTCACACTGATCTCTATAAACTGTGGGGTTTTTTAAGGTTATTGCCATAGGGTACGAGCCCTCACCAGAGAAAAACAGAGAGAGACAGTGAGAGGGAAAGTGAGAAATCATACCTCTGCAGGGAATGGCGAGCTACAATTTTTTCTCCTCCACTCTCCCCCTGGGATTTTAGGCATGCATGCACACCCACCCACCATGACTTTCAAGACGCAGATGCAGGACTTGATTGTGGTCAGCCACGGGAGTCCAGCACCATAACTACTATGCCACCTGCTGGCTCCAGCAGACTGAATTCTAACAAACTTTACAAAAGCACATAACACATATGATGGCATGAAATAATTACTGTTCATAATTCTACAATGTCATGTGTAGGATAAACAATAATATATAATGTGATGGTAATTTTTAAGAAAAAAACTTGATAGGGATAATGAATTTTAAAAGGGAGTCTGAGGGAAGAAAACAAATAAGGAAATTAATTATATAATAGAAGAGAATCCAGAGAGGTGAAAACTAGAATCAAAGTCCAGTAAAGGTTATATGGGCATTTTAGCTTTTACCCTCATCATTCTACTAGACAAGAATAGGAAAGGAAACACCCTTGAAAGCTACTTGGTCTACAACCCACTTCTCTTATTCATCTATTCCAAGACATAGAACTTTGTTTTGTTTTGTTTTTTAGATTCGCCAGAGGGTGTATGGGTACGAGACAGAAACAGAGAGAGGGAGAAGGAGAAAGCACCACTCCATGGAGTGTAGTTACACCACAACCGCTTCTCCTCCATTTCTTCAAACTTTCAGGATTTGGAACATGCATGAACATGCACTCAATGTTTTTCAAGCCTTCGGGACCAGGATTCAAACTGCAGTTAGCTATGTGGGATCTGGCTCCCCTAACCACTAAGCCGTGGCGCCCCAAGACATAGATCTTTATTCCAATGATAAGATATACACTCTTCTGAATGAAGGGAGACACTGAAAGAAATGCTGAGCTTTTCTGTAATAGATGATCCTTGTTATATACATATCTGTGCTGTAATGTTTTTTCCCTTCACCCTCGAAAGCCAGTTTTGCTTAGTAAAATTAGCCTATTGTATTTTCACATTCCCTAAACTGAAGTGATTAGGAAAGCAGATTAACTCAGAAGGTTCTTTACAAAATCCAATAAAAAGGTAAAACAATACAAGACACAAACCTGAGATTTAAAAAAAAAAAGTCTTAGATAATGCCACTTGAGATCAGAAAATCCCTCAATTTGTTGGGTCTGTCTCAGTTTTCTCACATTTAAATGTAGAAGAAAGGACATTCAATCTTTATAGGATTTTTCAGTCCCAAAATTTAATAATTTAATGAAACTCCTGTCTCAAGAAATCTCCAGTGACTCTCCTCTCTCCTAATTGTTACATACAGCAGTACCTTTTAGTCTTTTTTCGTTTTGCTTTGCTTCTGCAATATTTGGCGCTCCTGATCACAGTTTCTTCCTTCCCTAAATTTAGATGAAACAGTGATTTCCTTAAGAGCAAACGACATACACAACCTCTGCATAAAGTTGTGTAATGGTCTTTGTTTAACTTACCACATCCACAGGGTACTGTTGAAATCAAAGCTATTGTACTTATGCATTTGCTATAAAACCTTCCCGCTAATAACAGTAAAGGATCTTGCCCTTTTGAAAAAAATAGCTTTTTTTTTTTTTTTTTGAGAGGTATTGCTATAGGGCACGTGTGCTCACCAGAGAGAGAGAGACAGAAAGCCAGAAATCACTCCCCCCAGGGGGGATGGCCACACTGCAATCCCTTCTCCATTCTCCTCTAGGGAGCTTGGGCAGTCATGCACATGCGCTTGGTGTGAGTTTTAAGCCACCAGGTCTGGATTTGAACGATGGCTGACTACATGGGAGTCCAGCAATGTAGCCATTATGCCATCTCCTGGTCCCAAAGAAAGCGTTTCCCATAGACGTACAATACACAGCCAGCAAAACTCATTCTTTCCTATACTTCTGCCTTAGTAACTCATCTGGTACCTAAGAGATGATCAAGGAATATGTTTAAGTACATGAGAATCAGGAGTGTTAAGGAATAATCAGAAAGGAATCATGGAAGTCATATAAGTCACATCAGTAAGTATATATTCACTCTATTAAGTAAATGGGAAACCAATTAAACTATTTCATCAGAACTACTAACTTTTTCATCAGAGGGGCCAGCAAGTGGTATAGTGGTTAAGGCACTGAACTCTCACATGGCTGACCACAGTTTGAGTGCTGGACCTAGTGACTTGAAAATCACACTGGATACATGTGCATGAGTGCCCAAAATCCCAGGAGGAGAAGGGATTGCAGAATGGCCATTCCCCCTTTCCGAGAAGGGATTGCAGTATGGCCATTCCCCCTTTCCCTCTCACTCTCTCTCTCTCTCTCTCTCTCTCTCTCTCTCCTCTCTGCAAGTGCACATACCCTATGGCAAAACCTTAAAACAATTTTTATTAATTAAAAAATTTCATAACATTTGATCGAACCTATGATTTTAATTAGCCCCAGGGGCCAGCCGGTGGCATAGTGATTAAGACACTGGATTTACACATAACCAACTATAGTTCAAGCCCTGGACCTGTTGGCTTGCTTTCTCACTTTCCTTTTCTCTTTCTCTGTCTCTCTGGCGAGCAAGTGTACCCTGTAGCAAATTAATAATAACAACAATAAATTAAGTAAATAATTCTTAAAAAAACAAAAAAAAAGCCAGTCCCATGATACATTAGTTAAGTGCTATGCAGAGGAAGGCAGGTCCTACATGGCCAACTGAAATTCAAGTCCCCAACCCATCAGCTCCATTCCAGTCTCAGGTGTGTTTATCCAGGATCCTGATGATATAAAAATCTAAGGAAAAAGAATTCTAGCTTGACCAGGGCTCATTGGGGACTACTTTGTGTATCTGTCTTTGTCTCTCTCTCTCTCTCATGCACATGCACTTAATTTTACCCTGAATTTTCAAAATAAATAAATAAACTTTAAAATAAAAGCTACAATTTTAAGATTAAACTGTTAGATGGAGTTTTCTCTAAAAATTAAAAAAAGAACTACTCTATGATATAACCATCCCACTACTTGTATATATAGCCAAAGAAAATTAAATCAGTAGAGCAAAGAGATCCCTGCGCAGTGGTGTTTATTGCAGCGGTGTTCATAATAACTAAGGTATGGAATCAATCTAAGTGCCTATTAATAGGTGAATGGATAAAGAAAATATGGTATATAAACACAAGAGACAACTTTTTTATTTCATTAAAAAGGGAATGAAATCTCATCATTTGCAGCAACATGAAGGAATCTGGAGGATATTATGTTAAGTGAAATAAGCCAAGAACAGAAAAACGAATATTGCATGATCTCAGTCACACGGGAATCTTAAAAAGTTGACTTCATAGACCCAGAGAGTAAGAACAGTGTTTACCAGAGGCTGAGGTGGGAAGAGGTTGATCAACCAGTACAAAATTACAGTTAGATAGGAAGAATAAGTCTTGGTATTCTATTACATGGTAAGGTCATTATAGTGAGTAACAATGTGTTGTATATTTCAGTAGGTTAAAGAGGGCTTTTTTTTAAAGAATCATTTTATTTAACTTTATTTATTTTAATTTGATAAGAGAAGGACAGAGTGAGAGAAAGAGGGAAGGTGAGAAAGCAAGCTGCGAGGTTCAGGACAGGAACCGTAGTCGGCCATGTGGGAATCCAACGCTTTTAACCACCATGCCACCTGATGGCCCCAAGAGGGGGTTTTGAATGTTTTCGACACAAAGAAATGATAAATGGTTGAGATTATAAATATGCTAATTATCTTGATTTGATCATTAATTCATGCATATATTGAAACATCACACTGTATCCCATTAATATTTGTCATGATTTTATGGGCCAATTGTTTTTAAGTAAACTGTCAATTTACTATTATGTGCCAATTGTTTGTAAGTAAACTATAATGTGCCAATTGTTTTTAAGTAAACTGTCAATAGTATGTAAGAAACAAAGGCAAGATATAGCCTTGTATTAGTTCCCACCATTATGAGGCTATTATCACTATTGACCAAGAGAAAGAATAAAATTTGGAAATTGGTTGCAGAAGGCAAGAGAGAGAAAAAATGAAACACAGCTCCAAGATTCTGAGCCTGAGTTTCCCTGAGGAACCAAGGTAAAAGATCATTCTTAACCTAGTTAGGAGAACTTAAAACTTCACCTTTGGGGGTCAGGAGATAGTGTAAAGGTTAAGGTACCTAGACTCAGGTGGCCAAACACGGTTCAAGTTTCAGACTCGATGGCTTCAAAATCAGACCATGCACATGTGCATGCATGCCTAAAGTCCCAAGAGGAGAAAGGAAGACACGGGAATGTGGCTTAAACATACCCCCGGGAGATGATTTCCCACTTTCCCTCTCTCTGTGACTCTAGTAAGTGCATGTAGCCAAAAAATAAAATCACTATACCTCTAGGGGCCAGAAGGTGGCATGGTGGTTAATGCACTGGATTCCCACTTAGCCAACTGTGACTAAAGTCCTGGACCTCGTGGCTTGAAAAATCACACCAGATGTGCATTCATGAGCGCCCAAAATCCCAAAAGAAGACGGGATTGCGATGTGGACATCTCCCCTGAGGGGTGATTTATATCTTCCTTTTGACTAACTCTCTGTCTCTCTACGAGAGCAGGTGTCCTATGGCAAAAACCTTAATAAGAAACAAAAAACTTTACCTTTGTTTCTTCTCCTCAACAAATGACCAGCATGTAGTAAACATCTTTTTTTAACATTCACCATTTTTTTACTATTTTTTTAGAATTTATATTTTGCAAAATGGAACAAACATTTTAATTTATACATGAGAAAAGGAAGTGTTCCAAAGAGTATGTGTTTCAAATTACTGCAGGTTAATTGTGAGAGAATTCTGCAGGGGATACATGTCTAGTTTTAACTAACAGTAGCATGTCAGTGTGTTTAAAATCATGACAAAAATCTTCTCTCTGGTCATATTTCCCATGACAATTTTATTTTATCATTTATTTATTTATTTTTACATTTTCCCACAAACATTTTCTTTACATATCAAAAAATTTTTGCTCATACTCCATAGTTCTTGACAGTTAATAAACAACTTTTAAAATTCCAAAACACTAATTTTAAAAATAATGTTTGAAATATGTGTTATAATTTTTTGGGACCAGCAGTTGGCATAATGGCTATGTCACTGGACTCGCATGTAGTTGACGGCAGTTCAGTTTTCCCACAAACATTTTCTTTACATATCAAAAAATTTTTGCTCATACTCCATAGTTCTTGACAGTTAATAAACAACTTTTAAAATTCCAAAACACTAATTTTAAAAATAATGTTTGAAATATGTGTTATAATTTTTTGGGACCAGCAGTTGGCATAATGGCTATGTCACTGGACTCGCATGTAGTTGACGGCAGTTCAGGTCCCAGAGCCAGTGGCTTAAACTCACACCAGGCATGTGTGTGCCCAAGATCCTGAGAGGAGAATAGAGGAGAAGGGATTGTGGTGTGGCCATCCCCCCTGGTGGCGGGTGATTTCTCACTTTCTGTCTCTCTGTCTCTGTCTGTCTTTTTTTTTTTTTTTTGAGAGATTTTCACTGTAGGGCGCGTGCGCTCGCCAGACAGACA
>NW_006205376.1:1738257-1738817 GCF_000334495.1 Tupaia belangeri chinensis | reverse complement strand
TGGTCACGCCGCAATCCCTTCTCCTCCATTCTCCTCTCGGGATCTTGGGCACGCACGCACACGCGCCCGGCGTGAGTTTTAAGCCACCGGGTCCGGGACACGAACCGCGGTCGACTACGTGGGAGTCCAGCGACATAGTCATTACGCCAACTGCTGGTTCCCTCTGTCTGTCTTTTGTGGACAGAAGTCTAACTGTTTTTTTCTATTTTTCCAAAGTCCTTTCCAGAGGGCCTAGAATAAGAATTGTAGAACCCACCTACAAGCTTCAAGCCCCCACTCCCACATGTTCCACCTCTTTGGGCCATACCAATGGAAATCTCTTCACTGATTTTGTCTGTCAATCTCAAAATCAAATAATGTACCCCTGTACATAATCACCTCGAGAAAGGCATGTATGTCTCTTCTCAGAGCCTAGGTCACTCATATTCTGCTCAAAAATAAACCACATTAATTATTAGTTATTAAGTTTTACAGTTGGTTATTTGGTTATTTTTCTGTTGACACTTTCTGGCAAGTGCATGTGCCCTCTAGCAAAACCTCTCCAAAAAATAAATATGTGT
>NW_006205376.1:1712060-1738208 GCF_000334495.1 Tupaia belangeri chinensis | reverse complement strand
GCAATCCCTTCTCCTCCATTCTCCTCTCAGGATCTTGGGCATGCACACACATACGCCTGGTGTGAGTTTAAGCCACCAGGTCCAGGACTCGAACCATGGTCGACTACATGGGAGTCCAGTGACATAGCCATTACGCTAACTGCTGGTCCCATGTTTTAAAATATTTTTGAGAAAATATTGACATGTCAACTACTCAAACTGTTGAAAAGCAAACATCCAGCACATAATTCACACATAAGCCTTCTCAATTCAGCCCTGCCTACCTAGTATTCGGTGATATACCATCTGCTAGCAAAAATCAGTCTCTTTTTCTTCCTTCAAAGTCTTCCTCAAGGTAATCCTCTGGTTTTGGCTGCTCTCTTACAATCTCTACTGATTACAATGCTGGGCTGGAAAAGTCCAGGTTATTTTATGGCATAAATTCTTTCATATAGCTTCTCTAATCCTCTTTGCCAGGTAGAAAAGATTATGGTGCCAGCCCATCTTTCCAAGAACTTCTGTTGGCTTACTTGAGATCTACCTTAGTTCCATAGTTTTCTGTTTTACTCTTCAGATATAACATTCCAGTCAAAGCCCTGTCCAATAATGAGTATTTTCAATTTCTGATTCAAAGCAACAGATATTATTGAACTTATGCAAATAACCATTATGACACTAAATAAGAATACTCTAAAATATTTTCCAATTCCAGAGGGGTCAGGAATGGAGAAAAGTTTATGTTCCCATTTAAAGAAATAAACAAGAAAAAAATCATTTTAACAAATTACATAACCTATCAACAGTCCAAAAGAAAGCAAAATTCTTAAGGGAAAAACAAAACAGTAAAAAAAAAAAAATCAAGAATGTTTTATTCAAAAGTCATAAATTCTATTTCACTAGTTCAGTCTTAGGTAATTAATCTCTCTCCTGCAGTGTTACTGTGCTCTGAACTTTCTGTTTAAATCCTGGAAGTTAACATTCAACGTTATTATTGATATTTCTTGTCCCTAGCCTTAAGTTGATCATTTTCTTGGTTGCTTTTTGCTCTCTTATTTCTGAATGTTTATCTTTAGTTTTCCTGGTAAAGCACTCCATTCAGAAATTCTTGAAGAGCTGGTCTGGTGTTGGTAAATTCTTTCAGGTTTTATTTATCTGAGAAAGTTTTTATCTTTTCTTCCCATATGAAGGATAATCTTGTTGGGTATAGTATTCTTGGTTGAAACTGTTTTTCACTTAACACTTTGAATGTATTTTCCCATTCTTTCCTTGCTCGCATTGTTTCTGATGAGAGGTTTGACATTAGCCTGATTGGATAACCTTTATAAGTAACCTAATGTTTCTTTCTTGCCAATTTTAGTATCTTGTCTTTATGGATTTGGCCAATCTGGCTATGATGTGTCTTGGAGATCTTCTTGGGTTGATTCTATTAGGGGTCCTTTGTATTTCTTGGGTCTGGATATTTGAATACTGCTCAAGATTTAGAAAGTTTTCTTTCAGGATTTCATGGAATAGATTATAATACACTTCTTAGTTTCTTCACTTTCTGGGATTCTGATTATCTGGATGTTTGGGTGCTTAATGGTATCTAGTATTTCTTGTATAGTACTCTTTTGTTGTTGTTGTTGTTATTTTCTCAGTTTGTTTTTGTTTTTGTTTTTGTTTTTTGGTTATATTTTTCTAGGTGATAGGTTTTGTCTTTAACATCTGAGATTCGATCTCCTGTGTGGACTAATCTGCTTTTAATACTTTTGAGGAAGGTTTTGATTTCCTGTATTGCAGCCTTCGTCTCTAACAGCTCTATTTGATGCTTTTTTATGATATGTATTTCCTTTTTCAGATTATGCAAGAATTTCCTTACCTCCTGGAACTTATTGTATCTTTTTTCCTGTATCTCCTGGAGTTCATTATCTCTCAACTCTTGCATCTCATTTAGTTTTGCCACTATGAATATTCTGAATTCTCTATAGGACATTTCCACGAGTTCCACTGTACTGTCTATGGATGATGAAGGATTGTTCTTTTCCCTTAGGGGAGAAATATTTTCTTCCTTTCTCATATTTCTTGTGCCTCTGTGTTGGTTTTTTATCATTCTGTGACAAAATCTGTCCTCTACTGTGTTTTGCAATGTGGTATCCACAGAAAGATTATGAGTTCAAATTTATAAAAAGGAGTTTCTTACTTAAGGCAGAAGGTTCGGTAAGCACTGAGGATTTCAATGACCCTGTCTCAGTGTTTCAGGGGGTCTAGAAGATGAGGTTTAGAGCATAGCTTCAGTCATCTCGGTCCCTGAACGCACCAGGACACACCTAACATTCACTATTTCAAAAATATTTTAATAAAAGGGAAAGAAGTAGTTCATCCAAGTCAGATTCATTCATTCTATCGTCGTCTCTGTTTCTTCAGCCATGGCATTTGCTCGGCTCCCTCCCTTAGATCTCAAACTCCACTGATACGTCTTTACATACCACTGCCAGTTCTATCTCCCTAACACACACACCTGATAATGTTCTTTATTTTCTTGCAGAAATTCTATTTATTGCTGAAGAAAATATCCAACTATTTATGTTCTGACCCACATCTACTCTTCCAGATTTTTCTCATCTAGGTAGATGAGAAATTAGGGTGCTAAAGGAAAGGTATTGCATGATGGCAAAAGGATACTTATTGACCACAATATAAGTTTTAATGCTCTAGACTGTAGTTCTAAAAACCATAATTTTGTTTGATTCATCTTAGAATCTGGTAGGGTAAAGAAAAAGTGAGAACTCAGTCCTCTTAGTAATTTCATTGCGATTTGTAAAGTTCCTTGTATTTCAATTCAGAGACATTTTATTTAAGGCAAACCATTCCTTCCTCATCTTGGAACAGTTTATTATTCAGAAGCTAAAGAAAAAACGAGTCATTACTCCCTCCCAGTTATTCACATATGAATGTGAAATGCAGACACATTCTAGATTGATGCCTCATCACTTAGTCATTCACAAATGTTAGAACATTTAGCTCAAAATAGATAATAACTCATGTAAATTCTCTGCCTGTTTATTATTTCTAATCATTAAATGGTCTACAGCAGCAAGTCCATGATCAGCTGACTGCTACTTTTCCTTGTTGTATGAATTTTTCTCTCACAATTGTCTAAATGTATCTGCCAAGTACTAGTGACTTGAAATTAGTAAGCATTAAAGAGCTAACCCATTATTTCCTCCACTTAGAAGGTGGTAAAAGCTACAGTTTTAGAATGAAGCATATTTCCTTTTATGTTCAGATTTAGAAGTATAAGACAGATATGCTCAATAAAAGCCAAAAGATAAAATGACATTTGACAAACACATGGAGGAAAAGCAGAGAGCACGTCCTCTAAACTAATGAACTGGTGCTTTTTTGTTTGTTTTGTTTTGGGTTTTGGTTTTTTTTTTTTTTTTTGCCATAGGGTTATTTGCTCATCAGAGAGAGAGGGGAACAATGAGATATCATACCCCCGGGGAGATGGCCATGCCACAATCCCTTCTTTTCCAGTCTCCTCTGGGGATCATGGAAGCACACAAACACTCATGCCTGGTGTGATTTTTCAAGGTACTGGGTCCAGGACTTGAACCCATGCTCACCCATGTGGGAATCCAGCATCTTAACCACCATGTCACCTGCTGACCTTAAACTAGTGCATTTTTTTTATAGTTCTAGAACAACCGTAGGTAGCCTGTGGCTAGTAACTAGTGGCATGCTGGTTGTCTTTAACCAAATCTATTGACTCTACCTACAAAATGGTGGTTCCTGGTACAAAGAGTTACCCCATTTCCTCATTTTTTTTTTCTTTTTTACAGTTGAGTGTCCTTCCTCTGTCATTGTTTTGAAATGCCATTGTCCAGGGTAACTAAATACAATTCTCTTGTCTGCTTGCCTTAATTACTCAACTTCCTCATTTTTCTTTTGTTTATAATTTGGGTGTATCTTACTCTACTTAGCAAATATATTCTTAAAAGTGTGTATAGCAAACTTTTAAAAACTTAGTCATAGTATACATGTACTAGTGAGGTCACTATTTAAAGAAAATTTTGGATAAATGCTAAAATAAAGATCCTTAGAGGAACTTGTTCACTTCTCCCCTACAAAATCTGATTTCCACTTACTGAGTTACATAAAATGGGATTTTTGGTCTTCGGAGTAAAACTGTAATAGATTGAATGTTTATGCCTCCCCTACCCAAATTAATCGACTGAAAACCTAACGCCCGAGGTGATGTATTACCAGGAGGGAGCCTTTGGGAACTGATTAATTATATTAGTGTCCTTATAAAAGAGGCCCTCTCCACCCCTGCCAGCTTGTCTGCCCTACTTGCCTTGAGAGGTTACAATGAGAAGACAGCATCTATGGGGACACAGGCCTCACTGGATACCAATCCTTTCATCTTAGACTTCCCAGACTCTCAAAATGTGAGAAATAAATTTCTGTTGTTAATAAGCACCAATCTATGGTAATTCATTGTAGCAACACATACTAAGACACAAACTTTCCAAAACTACTTTTACTTTGGTTTTTCATTTGCTTTTAATCAGGACACTTGAATGATTGCTATTCTTGGGATGTTTTAGCTCACTACAGATGGTTATTAAAGAAGTCTCGATCTTCATCATAGCTTCATTGTATTTTCTCAGCTCCCATTAGATAAGGTCCTAGTACTCTCTTGTTTATAAGTCATTATTCTAAATACACTGACAGTTTCATGAGTATTATCATAGATTTCACA
This sequence comes from Tupaia belangeri chinensis, assembly GCF_000334495.1. Taxonomy (NCBI): domain Eukaryota; kingdom Metazoa; phylum Chordata; class Mammalia; order Scandentia; family Tupaiidae; genus Tupaia; species Tupaia belangeri. The sequence continues at coordinate 1,733,485 of NW_006205376.1, read as the reverse complement.
TGTAGGATTCAGTCTGGGCTTTCTTTCACTTTACTGAAGCCACCTGGTTATAAAAACTAAACAAAGGTGTTTATACTGGATAGCACTCAACAGCACATGTCAGGGTTGAACTATTAGTATGTTTTTTCATTCTTTTAGCATTTCTGGTGAGGGAGGTGTGCAAGAACTAACAAATATATTCTCTAACTGATGGAAGAGAGGAAGAGAGGAAAATGCATTATTTAAGTTATTTAAAATCAAAATCTAAGTTCTAACCAAAAAGGAAAATGACCTAAAACAACCACTTGATGTCACTGCTGTCTCCTACTTTAAAGGAGAAAAGAGGTTGGGTCATTCATAAATCTCCGGGAAAGAAAATAAAGTGGATAAAGTTCTGTTTTTTCATGGACACTTTTTGAACAGTAAGGATATTTCCATTTTAAATTGGGTTATTACACTGTGTTTCTTTTTCTTGCTCTGCAGAGAGAAGGGAATTACATGAAGGGACTAAACAAAAACCACTGTACAAAATTTAATGCCTGTTTCTGCTTTCTTCAACGATAGATGTGCATCAAAATTCACCTGGAGGAGCTTTTTATAAATACAGATCACTGAACTCCACCCCAGACCTACAGAATCAGAATCTATGGGGCCGGGTACAGGCACTCATGTTTCCATAAGGTTCAGAAAGTGATTCTGATTATTGGGGAGGTTTGGAAATCTCTATTCTACTTTGCCCTTTGTCTGCGTTGACATATATGCGATTTTAATGAGTCATATTGTTCCTGGTTACTAAAGAAGAGGAGCCAATGGCAAACCACAGAACTGTGAGCCTGTTGCTTTCCAATAACCTAATACATTTAGGACATTTCCCAAAATCTTTGCTGAGAAAGGAACAGAATAACCTATACCTTAGACAAAAAACCCAACCTTTGTTTGCAAAGTTGAAGGCATTAATATATTTTGATTGATAAATCTGATGTTTTCTCAATAACACTCAGTACACTTCAAGCTCTTCTGTAGGAAACATCAACAATCTCAAATTTCTTACATGCCTTTAGACTTCAAAGGAGATTTATGACTAAAAACAGACTCACCCAACCAGTCATTTATGTAAGAAAGACAGATTTGATTTTAGCCTACTGCCTAATTCTGCCTTTTTCCTGACACAACAACTGGGAAGAATATCAAAGCAAAAATTGTATTGCTAAGTCTGATAATAGCCAAAATAATGATTATACTAGCACCAGATACTCGAAACACTGCCAAGAGAAAGAAAACAGATATTGCTCATTTTGCTTACTCAAATTAAATTGAAAACAAAATTCCAAATCTCTGCCAAGTGCCAAGGCCTGTACCTGGTGATCTTCCAGCTGTGATTTTATTTTAATTGTGGTGAAATTCACATAATATAAAGTTAACACATTTTTAAAAGAATTATGTATTTTATTTATTTATTATTTTTTAATTTGACCAGAGAGAGAGAAAGGGAAAGTGAGAAAGCAAACTACCAGGTCCAGGACTCAAACCTCAAACTTTGGTTGACCATGTAGGAGTCCAGAGCCTTAACCACAAGCCACTTTTTTTGGGGGGTGGGGGGAGAGGTTTTTGCTATAGGGTACATGCACTTGCCAGAAAGACAGAGACAGAAAGCAAGAAATCACACCCCCCCCCGGGGGGGGTGGCCACGCTGCAATCCCTTCTCCATTCTCCTCTCAGGATCTTGGGCACGCACACACATGCGCCGGGCATGAGTCTAAGCCACCGGGTCCAGCACTTGAACCATGGTCGACTACATGGGAGTCCAGCAACATAGCCATTACACCAACTATTGGTCCCCCATCCCCCCTTTTTAAAGTTAAACTGTTTACCTCTTCTGGGGCAGAGGGACACCCTCAATAAGGTCATCACATCACAATCCACCTTCTGCCCCAGACAGCATGAGTCATGGGCATGTGTGTACCTCTGGTGTGTAAAGGAGGCCCTAGTCACGAACCCAGGACCTTCTCATATGAGACCACTTGGAATCACAGCTGTGTTCTTATCTGGTCCCAAATTAACAATTTTAAAGAAAACAATGCAATGTTTGTTATTCATAACATTCGCAGTGGTGTACAACCACCACATCTAACTGTAGTTCCAAAAGATTTTTACCACCCTAAGAGGAAACCCTATACCCACTGAGCAAGTACTTCTCTTTCCTCTCTCTCAGCCCCTAGAAACCATCAATCAGTTTCTTTAACAGATTTATCTATTCTGAATATTTTACATAAATGGAATCATATGATGTGTGCTCTTTTATGTCTGGTTCATTTCACTTAGTATAATGTTTTCAAAGTTCATTCATGTTATAAAGCATGTATCAAAACCTCATTCCTGGGGAACCGCAGTTAGCGTAATGGCTATGTCGCTGGACTCCCACGTAGTCGACCGCGGTTCGTGTCCCGGACCCGGTGGCTTAAAACTCACACTGGGCGCGTGTGCGTGCGTGCCCAAGATCCCGAGAGGAGAATGGAGGAGAAGGGATTGCGGCGTGACCATCCTCCCGGGGGGGTGATTTCTCGCTTTCTGTCTCTATGTCTCTCTCCGTCTATCTGGCGAGCGCATGCGCCCTACAGTGAAAATCTCTCAAAAAAAAAAAAAAAAAAAAACTCATTCCTTTCTATGGCCAAATACTATTCTAAGGTATATTTATATCATAATTTGTTTATCCATTTATCTGTTGTTGGATATTTGGATTATTTCCACCTTTTGGCTATTGAAAATAGTGCTTCTACTGGGACCAGCAGTTAGCATAATGGCTATGTCGCTGGACTCCCATGTAGTCAACTGTGGTTCGAGTCCTAGACCCGGTGGCTTAAAACTCACGCTGGGCGCGTGTGCATGCATGTGTGCCCAAGATCCCAAGAGAAGAATGGAGGAGAAGGGACTGCGGTGTGGTCATCCCCCAGGGGGTGATTTCTTGATTTCTGTCTCTCTGTCTCTCTCTCTGTCTCTGGTGAGCACACACGCCCTATAGCAAAAACCTCTCAAAAAAAAAAAAGAAGGAAAAGAAAAGAAAATAGTGCTTCTATGAACATGTGCACACATATATTTGAGTACCACATTTCAATTCTTTTTGGTAAATACCTACTGTGGACTGAATGTTTGTGTTCCCCTAATATTCTTATGTTAAGGCCTAATCTCCAGTGAGATAATATAAGATGTAGTTGGAAAAACAATAGTTAAATAGCCTTTTTCAGATCATTGTGGGCGTTTTCTTTGGTAATACATGAAAACTCAACAGATGGCAGAGTCTTAAAGAATAGTTAAAATTTATAATCAAAAGCCATATTAAATTTTCTTACTCAGTTACTTTCAAATCCATTTATCTATTTTGAACGTAGAATAGATATTTTAACCACACATAACTGCAACATTAAAAATGTTGTTTTCGGGCCAGGGGGTAGCATGGTAGTTGAGACCCTGGATTCCCACATGATGGACCACACTCTGAGTCCTGGACCTGGCAGCGTGCTTTCTCACTCTCCCTCTCTCTCTCTCTGTCTCTGATCAAAATTTAAGAATAATAATGATAATAAATAAAATTTAAAATCAATAATTCTTTTTTAAAAATGTTGTTTTCTGTGCCTACTGGTAGTATGGTGGTTAAGGCAGCTGGATTTCACATGGCCACTATGCAGTTCAAGTCCTGAAGCTGGTGGCTTCAGAAACACACCAGGCATGTGTGCTTGCATGCCCAAAATCCCCAGAGGAGAATGAAGTAGAAGGTATTGTGGCATAGCCATCCTCTTTGGGGGTTAGTTTCTCACCTCCCTCTTTCTGGCTCTTTCTGTCCTTATCTGGTGAGCACATCTGCCTTAGGGAAAAAAAGTTGAAAAAGTTGGTTTCCTGTGTTGTGTCTTTTTCCACATGTTGATACATCTTGTTATACAATAACAAAAAAATATTTGTTAATATCACCATCAATTTTATTACCAAAAATACGAGATGTTTTTAAGGTTACAGTGACATTTTCAAAAATTGTAACTTTCTACTTAAGATTTAAATCTTATCATTGGTGTCAGATACTTGTAGTTGATACTTTTTTAATTTTATGTTTGATTCCTGATAGAGAATGCATGTGTACGTACAAGAGAGCGACAGAGACAGAGAGAGAAGCACCCCAACAGGGCCTCGTTACATTGTGATCCAATTCCTCCAGTCATCCGGTGCCTCAGGATCTCGGGTACTTATGCCAGCCCAGCGTGTTTTAGATAGACCAGGCCAAGGACCCAAACCAGCAGTCGGTCAAGTGGCCTTCAGCACTGCAGTCTAGCACACCACCCACTGAGCCCCTCGGCCTGGGCCATTAGTTGGTATTCTTGAATTGACATGCTTCTTCATTTATTTTCAAGAAAAGACCTGCCAGTTATCTATCTGAGTAATTACATTTTGCCAGCCATTCTTACAAGTAAAAATTGATATCACTTGAAAAAAAAGGAGTTAGTTTCACTAACAAATCAAACAGTTGCACAAATGCTTTATCATAAGATAGGCAGAAGTTCTTCATGTGTTCTTCAAATTTGTCATACGGGATTTTTAAAAGGCACAAACTCAAGAGCCACAATTTAATAAAATGAATTCTTCTTCATTAAAAATGTTTACAGGTACCTTTCTAAGTGAAACTGGTATTTTCTCTTTTTTTATTATTTCTTTATTTAATTTTATTTGTCATTATTAATTACTATTTTTTAATGTAACCAAAGAGACAGAGAGAGAATGAGAGAGAAGGGGAAAGTGAGAAAGCAAGTTGCCAGGTCTGGAACTTGAACCATCTTTGGTGATGTGGGAGTCCAGCACCTTCACCACCATGCCACCTGCGGGCTCCTGAAACTGGTATTTTATTTTTAACTGCAAGCATGTGGCAATGAAGAATTCAATGACTACGAGTCCACTGTAGGACCATTGCCTTGCCAACAATTTCACTCACCATTGCTTTCTAACTTCAGTACTAGAGTCAACATAGTGAGAAAAACAGATAAAATCTCTGTGTTAACATGATAATGGTTTATAGAATTCTTTGAAATTAGGATTTCTTAAGGGTCTGTAGACCATGTTTTAAGAAACATAATTTAAACCCATATGCTGGTGAGAAGAAAAACTATACAGGAATAACTGCAAAGACAGAACTAGAAACTTAGGATTTCCAAATGAATCCGTTGAAAAAGGGTACCCTTTCAGTTAATTTACATATATTAGTTGCTTTTTTTGTGGCAAGGAAGTGATGCACTGCTCAAGAGAAGCTGGATCCCACATGATGTCCGCAGTTCAAATCCCTGGTCTGGTTAGCCTGAAACATGCCAGGCATGCACACAAGTGCCCGAGATCCAGCTGGACGGAGGGCTAAAGAAGGGGGATCCCTGGAATGAACAGATGCTGTGGAGGGTGCTTCTCCCTCTTTTTTTTGGTTTTTTAGAGAGATTTTTGCTATAGAGACAGAAAGACAGAATGTGAGAAATCACCCCCCAGGGGGGATGACCATACTGCAATCCCTTCTTCCCCATTCTCCTCTCAATATTTTGGGCACACATGTACATGCGCCCAGCATGAGATTTAAGCCGGCAAGTCTGAAGCTCGAACTTGGTTGACTACATAGGAATCCAGTGATGTAACCATTATGCCATCTCCTGGTTCCCCCCCTGCTTCCTTTCTCTCTCTCTCTTTTTCTTGTGCATACTCGATTATGAATTTTTTTTTAATCCTTTGAAAATTTTGGATTAAACAGATCCACAGTTCTTTGGTTTTACAAGAGCTGCTTGTGTTAAAAGCCAGAGGAGAAAAAGAAAAGACAAGAAGCAATCTTAAAAATCTCAACCAACCAGATTTTCAGGAGTCTTTCAATGGTGCTGAACATTCCATGCCCCTATTTTTTTTTTTTGGAGAGATTTTCACTATAGGGCGCGTGCACTCGCCAGACAGAGAGAGACAGAGAGACAGAAAGCGAAAAATCCCCCCCCAGGGGGGATGGTCATGCCACAATCCCTTCTCCTCCATTCTCCTCTTGGGATCTTGGGCACGCACGCACATGCGCCTGGCGTGAGTTAAGCCACCAGGTCCGGGACGCGAACCGCGGTCCAACGACATAGCCATTACGCTAACTGCTGGTTCCCCATGCCCCTTTTTTGAAATGTTTTTGCCACCATTCCTTCCTCTTAAATATCTGATGTATAGGTATTTTAAAAATACCTATACATTACTAAAGTTTGAGAAATGCTATTGCTTAAAGCCCAAATCTTAACATTCAACCCTTGGAGTTTGGACCTCAACTAAATATCTTCCTTACAACCCACTAATCCTTTTTACCTCTGGTTCCCCACACTGGCTAATTGTTAGAATCACCGGGAAAGCTTTGTCAAGCTACACGTTCAAGAACCCACCCTCAGAGATTCTGATTTAATTGGTCTGCAATTGAACCAGTAATTTGTAAATTTCTTGGTTTCCTCTTTGATTCCAATATTCATCTGAGTCTAGAACCTTGGTGTGAATTACTCAAGTCAGGGTGGTTTCCTTATCAGCCTTCCAACTATTACACCCTTCCATCTCTACATTTCCGCAGTCTACCTTCCTACACCTCTCCCCACTTTGTACCTAAGCAAATACTACCCACCCTCAAAACTCATTTAATGCCTCTTTTAATCTCTACAAATATCATCCCCAAAGACCCAACCTGAAAGCAACATCTCACTCCCTGGACTTCAGGAATACCGTTGGCCTTCACCATGTGTTCGGCACATCACCCGGTACAACCTTCTTCAGTGTTACTTCGAGTACAATTTGTGACATACCATTGTTATTTAATTTTTGACATTTTTTTTTTTTTTACAGGGAGACACATTTTGTCTCTCTATCTACAATGAAAAGTCCTCCAGGGCAAGAAAGTGCTTGGTTCTCTTTGGATGCCAAGTTCCTAACTACTGCCTCACATGCTGTGGGTTGAAATAATCTGTTACTTTGATGGCACAGATCTAAAACTTCTAATATGCAAGGCAATATTTAACATTCATATAAAACTTTGCAATTACTAAAGAATGTTTATATATGTTGTTTCACTTATTTGTCACATTAACTCTGTTAATGTGAGCGTTCACATACCAGCATATTCACAGAAACACCCGGACTCAAACCCAGAACCCTTCCATGTGGGTCAGCCTAGCAGAGCATCGTGTGTACTGCTCTGCCACTTTCCAGCCCCTTATCATTTATTTTTTTTATTTATTTATTTTTTTTTTTGGAGAGATTTTTCACTGTAGGGCGCGTGCGCTCGCCAGACAGACAGAGAGAGACATAGAGACAGAAAGCGAGAAATCACCCCCCAGGGGGGATGGTCACGCCGCAATCCCTTTTCCTCCATTCTCCTCTCGGGATCTTGGGCACGCACGCACACGCGCCCGGCGTGCGTTTTAAGCCACCGGGTCCGGGACACGAACCGCGGTCGACTACGTGGGAGTCCAGCGACATAGCCATTACGCTAACTGCTGGTTCCTTTATCATTTATTTTTAACTCCCCATTTTAATTCTTAATACCTTATATATGCAAGCAAACAAAGTATCTTTATTTAGGACACTATGTTGCACTCTTTTAAAATGTTATCTCACTTGATTTTCAGGAAGCAAAACCAAATGATTCCAAGGATTTGAAAGGATAGGGCAGGAAGGAAACCAGGAGGGCACATGAAGTTAGCCTTGCTAAGGAGAGGAAGTGAGAATGTGACTATAAAGATGGAAGACAACTGGGGAGGCTGATGTAGCAGGACCACAAGGTTGAAACCAGCTTGGGAAAAATGGTAGGACCATATCTGTAAAAACAAAAATTTAATTCATTTAAAAGAGAAATGAATCAAAATAAACTAGGTAGCCGCTGGACAAAAAGAGAAAACAAGCACCCAACAATTTAGGGTATGATAAGAATTTTGGCCTGGTTGCTGCAGAATGGTTAAACCTAAAGACTTCCTTAGTGTGTGATAAAGCCAGCTTGGTGGGGTGAGGTTGAGGAGGAAGATCTAGGAATGCCAAGATGATTAACGTTGTCTTGCTTCCTCAGGCAATGGAGAGTTCACAGGGCAAGGTCCTCATTCACTTTTCTGATAACATCCTTCATATTTGGTTTATTGAGTCAATAATTGCTGTGTTAGTCATGACCCAAAAACTTAATTTTTTTTTTCTACTGAAACTTAAAACATTATCTGGGTTAATCAAAATACCTAACTGGCCCAGCCTGGTGGTCAATGATAAGATGCTGTACTCTGCATAGGATGTGACCACATGGGAGGTCCAGATTCCATTCGCTATGCAAGTTAAAAGGTGAGCGCGGAGATACATGCCTGTTGTCCCAGCTGGGAGGCTGAGTCAGAAGGATCTGAACATAGCAAGACCCTATTTGGGGGGAAAAAAACCTAGAAAAACATCTGAACAGTTTTCATGGAAGCTGTTGCCACAGTCACAACTTCAGAAGGACTTTCTTTCATATACTCTCTTCTATATCACAAAGCAATGGCTAAGATTCCTATTTTACTTTGGTTCTATGGCCAGAGGTTTTCTTCAAAAAGTTTCCTGCTTTCTGACATATAACACTTTACGCTTCAAAAGAGAAGAACTGGACATGTTCAAAATTTGAACTAGTTTAGTTCAATCCAATGGTGACACTGAGAAATTTCAGTTGCTGCAGGAAACTTTGGACTATAAAGATAAAACAAGTAACTGCGGGCTGGCAGGTGGTGTAGTGGTTAAGACCACCAGACTCCCACATGGCCGACCACAGTTCGAGTCCCGGATCTGGTGGCTTCCTTTGTCACTTTCCCTCTCTTGCTCTCTCTCTCACTCTGTCCCTCTCTGATCAAATTTAAATAAATAAATAAAGTTAAACAAAAGAATTATTTTTTTAAAAAAAGAGTTTAGAAAGAAGAAAAAAGCAAGCAACTGCAATGATCTAGAAGTATGCATTCCGTCTAGAACTAACCCTGAAACTATGAAAACCCAGGGCATCCCAAAGCCTTTGACTTTTAGAGGATTGCTGCCAAAGCCCCCCCCCCCAAAAAAGAGGGTGCCTTTGGAGTATCTACCAAAATTCAGCAGTGAGCTCTGGGTTTCAGGTTCCAGGATCAAAACAAGTTATGAAAACAGGTGATTATTTAACTTCACCTTCAGCTAACACATTGCTACTCACAGCATTAAGAGAAAAAAATAATGATGAGGGACCAGCAATTAGCGTAATGGCTATGTCGCTGGACTCCCACGTGGTCGACCGCGGTTTGAGTCGCGGACCTGGTGGCTTAAACTCACGCCAGGCGCGTGTGCATGCGTGCCCAAGATCCTGAGAGAATGGAGGAGAAGGGATTGCGGCGTGGCCATCCCCTCTGGGGGGTGATTTCTTGTTTTCTGTCTCTGTCTTTCTCTGTCTGTCTGGCGAGCGCACACGCCCTATAGTAAAAACAAAACAAAACAAAACAAAAAACCTCTCCCCAAAAAAAATGATGAAATAAAATATAAAATACGTAAGTCTCAGGATCACATCCTTCATTACCAACCATTTTTCAGGGGACCAGCAGTTAGCGTAATGGCTATGTCACTGGACTCACATGTAGTCAACCACGGTTCGCGGTGGCTTAAAACTCACGCCAGGCGCATGTGTGTGCGTGCTCAGGATCCCGAGAGGAGAATGGAGGAAAAGGGACTGCAGCATAGCCATCCCCCCTGGGGGGTGATTTCTCACTTTCTGTCTCTGTCTCTCTCCGTCTGTCTGGTGAGCACACGAGCCCTATAGCAAAAACCTCTCCAAAAAAAAATTTTTTTTTCAGAAAAATACACAAAGATTTGTCCTCACATTTAAACTCTATTTAAAAAGAGAGAATTAAAACTTATTCCTATTATTTATTCATTTAATACATCTTTTTATTTTAATTGCTAGAGGGCATGAGTGCACCAGAGAGATACAGAAGTCACTCCTACTATGGTGCATGGCCATGCCACAGTTCCTTCTTGTCCATTTCTCCATCCTGTCAGGATTTGGGGGCATGCACATACACACGTGGCACGTCCTTTGAGTCATGCTTCTGGTACTCGAACTATGGTCAGCCATATGGGCTTTAACTCCTTTACCACTAAGCTATGGGCCAGCCTGCACTTAATGATCTTGTGAGCTTGCAATATGTATGGATTCTAAGCACTTCAGATAAACAGGTGAACAAGACATAGTAACTGCTTGTGTTGATCTTACATTCCAGTAAAAGAGATAATACAGGGGTATGTATACATATTTACCTCTGCAAGCAAGAAAATGATCAGGTTCATAGTAAGCATTTTGCAGAGAGTGAAAAGATGGCTGCTTCAAACTGGTTAGCCAGGAAAATTCTGATGAAGAGATACGGAAACAAATATGAATGATAGGAAGAAGTCAATCTCATGAAGGTTTTGAGAAAGCATATTCTAGGAAGAGGAAAGAATTCATGCATCAATGCATTTCATTGAGAAGTAAAACAAGGTATCCCTACTCCCGTATCCCTGGACATTAATAAAATTGCAATCTGTACTACAAACCTAATAAAAGAGAAGATAACATAATGGAATAACAATGTAAAATAATGGAGCTTGAATAACAAAATTGCTGTTCTTTGGGAATATGACAACTATATTCTGAGTAAATAACAAATTCTTATTACTATAATAAAAGCATTTCATATTTTCTCATTATTATAAGTAGGAATATGGCAAGAAAAGTAAATTATATTATTAATCATTCTTTAGTTTCAACTGTATTTTTTTTCCTTTTTTTTTTTTGCTAGAGGGCATGTGCACTCACTGAAGAGAGAGAGACAGAGAGAGAGGGAGAAAGCACCCCTCATTGGAATGGTCATGTAGCAATCCAGCCTCTTCCATCTCTTCATCCTGTTGGGATTTTGAGCACACATGTACATGTGCCCAACATGTTTCTCAAGCCACAAGATCCAGGACTCAACCACATGGATGCCCTATGGGATGTAGCTGCCTTCACCGCCAGGCTACAGAGCTGACCCTTTAATATATTTTTAATGATTAATGAGTATACACCAAATAAAGTCCAAGATGATAACTGTTCAATCACCAGAGGCATCGCTGAGATAGCAAACAAACTGGAACTCCATCTGTGTTTGAACCAGTAGAGAATAGCAGGAAATGCACCACATCCGGAAAATTAGGTCTTGATTTCTAAAGATATACAGGTTCCTCGAGTACAGTTTAAGCTCTCTTGCTGGAACAGGCAGAGACTACTTGTCGGACCAGGAACATATCTAGACATGGGTACATCATGTTTGTCTGTCTTTGGTTAGTCCCTCCAGCCATTATGAGGTGGTAATAATCCCACCAACCTCCAAGAGATTTATGACAACTCTAAATACTGATAATAGTTACTACTTTTTGAGCACTGAGGATAATAGATGGTTTGCAAAAATGATCACAATATCCTTTCGCATCCCTGCATGCATAATCCTTATAATGCAATTTTGTGACTTCTCCCTTAAGTAGATTCCTTTACCCCACCCCTTGACTCTGGGCTGATCTTGTGACTTGCTGCAGCCACTAGAATGTGGCCCAAATGATATTGAGTAGGAACAGCTGGTGACATGGTGGTTAAGTCTCAGGATTCTCACATGGCTGACCACAGTTTGAATCCCAGACCTAGTGGCTTGCTTTCTCACTCTTTCTCCCTGTGAATTAAAATAATAATAATAGATAAAATTGAATACATTTTTTTAGGAAAAAATGGGGGAGGGTATGTGTGTGTGGGGGGGACTTTTAAAATTCACACCAGATTATTAGTATTACTTTCCTATATGAAATGTAATACTTCAGTTTTTGGAATTTCAAGGAAATAGTGTATATGGAAAAAGGAGACAAATTAAAAATGCAAATAATGTATTTGTGAATGAAGGTAAACTTACATCAATAAATATCTTATATTCAAAGCATTTGCAAATAATTTATATATATATTTGTATTACATATATGTATGTGAATGTATATACGTACATATATGTATAGTGCAATAATTTTTAAACAATGCATAGCACTGAGGAAATAGATTCTCTACAAAGCTATAAAAAAACAATCCTACTGAGTTTCTCAGATGCCCAAGATCCTGAGAGAATGGAGGAGAAGGGATTGCGGCGTGGCCATCCCCTCTGGGGGGTGATTTCTTGTTTTCTGTCTCTGTCTTTCTCTGTCTGTCTGGCGAGCGCACACGCCCTATAGTAAAAACAAAACAAAACAAAACAAAAAACCTCTCCCCAAAAAAAATGATGAAATAAAATATAAAATACGTAAGTCTCAGGATCACATCCTTCATTACCAACCATTTTTCAGGGGACCAGCAGTTAGCGTAATGGCTATGTCACTGGACTCACATGTAGTCAACCACGGTTCGCGGTGGCTTAAAACTCACGCCAGGCGCATGTGTGTGCGTGCTCAGGATCCCGAGAGGAGAATGGAGGAAAAGGGACTGCAGCATAGCCATCCCCCCTGGGGGGTGATTTCTCACTTTCTGTCTCTGTCTCTCTCCGTCTGTCTGGTGAGCACACGAGCCCTATAGCAAAAACCTCTCCAAAAAAAAATTTTTTTTTCAGAAAAATACACAAAGATTTGTCCTCACATTTAAACTCTATTTAAAAAGAGAGAATTAAAACTTATTCCTATTATTTATTCATTTAATACATCTTTTTATTTTAATTGCTAGAGGGCATGAGTGCACCAGAGAGATACAGAAGTCACTCCTACTATGGTGCATGGCCATGCCACAGTTCCTTCTTGTCCATTTCTCCATCCTGTCAGGATTTGAGGGCATGCACATACACACGTGGCACGTCCTTTGAGTCATGCTTCTGGTACTCGAACTATGGTCAGCCATATGGGCTTTAACTCCTTTACCACTAAGCTATGGGCCAGCCTGCACTTAATGATCTTGTGAGCTTGCAATATGTATGGATTCTAAGCACTTCAGATAAACAGGTGAACAAGACATAGTAACTGCTTGTGTTGATCTTACATTCCAGTAAAAGAGATAATACAGGGGTATGTATACATATTTACCTCTGCAAGCAAGAAAATGATCAGGTTCATAGTAAGCATTTTGCAGAGAGTGAAAAGATGGCTGCTTCAAACTGGTTAGCCAGGAAAATTCTGATGAAGAGATACGGAAACAAATATGAATGATAGGAAGAAGTCAATCTCACGAAGGTTTTGAGAAAGCATATTCTAGGAAGAGGAAAGAATTCATGCATCAATGCATTTCATTGAGAAGTAAAACAAGGTATCCCTACTCCCGTATCCCTGGACATTAATAAAATTGCAATCTGTACTACAAACCTAATAAAAGAGAAGATAACATAATGGAATAACAATGTAAAATAATGGAGCTTGAATAACAAAATTGCTGTTCTTTGGGAATATGACAACTATATTCTGAGTAAATAACAAATTCTTATTACTATAATAAAAGCATTTCATATTTTCTCATTATTATAAGTAGGAATATGGCAAGAAAAGTAAATTATATTATTAATCATTCTTTAGTTTCAACTGTATTTTTTTTCCTTTTTTTTTTTTGCTAGAGGGCATGTGCACTCACTGAAGAGAGAGAGACAGAGAGAGAGGGAGAAAGCACCCCTCATTGGAATGGTCATGTAGCAATCCAGCCTCTTCCATCTCTTCATCCTGTTGGGATTTTGAGCACACATGTACATGTGCCCAACATGTTTCTCAAGCCACAAGATCCAGGACTCAACCACATGGATGCCCTATGGGATGTAGCTGCCTTCACCGCCAGGCTACAGAGCTGACCCTTTAATATATTTTTAATGATTAATGAGTATACACCAAATAAAGTCCAAGATGATAACTGTTCAATCACCAGAGGCATCGCTGAGATAGCAAACAAACTGGAACTCCATCTGTGTTTGAACCAGTAGAGAATAGCAGGAAATGCACCACATCCGGAAAATTAGGTCTTGATTTCTAAAGATATACAGGTTCCTCGAGTACAGTTTAAGCTCTCTTGCTGGAACAGGCAGAGACTACTTGTCGGACCAGGAACATATCTAGACATGGGTACATCATGTTTGTCTGTCTTTGGTTAGTCCCTCCAGCCATTATGAGGTGGTAATAATCCCACCAACCTCCAAGAGATTTATGACAACTCTAAATACTGATAATAGTTACTACTTTTTGAGCACTGAGGATAATAGATGGTTTGCAAAAATGATCACAATATCCTTTCGCATCCCTGCATGCATAATCCTTATAATGCAATTTTGTGACTTCTCCCTTAAGTAGATTCCTTTACCCCACCCCTTGACTCTGGGCTGATCTTGTGACTTGCTGCAGCCACTAGAATGTGGCCCAAATGATATTGAGTAGGAACAGCTGGTGACATGGTGGTTAAGTCTCAGGATTCTCACATGGCTGACCACAGTTTGAATCCCAGACCTAGTGGCTTGCTTTCTCACTCTTTCTCCCTGTGAATTAAAATAATAATAATAGATAAAATTGAATACATTTTTTTAGGAAAAAATGGGGGAGGGTATGTGTGTGTGGGGGGGACTTTTAAAATTCACACCAGATTATTAGTATTACTTTCCTATATGAAATGTAATACTTCAGTTTTTGGAATTTCAAGGAAATAGTGTATATGGAAAAAGGAGACAAATTAAAAATGCAAATAATGTATTTGTGAATGAAGGTAAACTTACATCAATAAATATCTTATATTCAAAGCATTTGCAAATAATTTATATATATATTTGTATTACATATATGTATGTGAATGTATATACGTACATATATGTATAGTGCAATAATTTTTAAACAATGCATAGCACTGAGGAAATAGATTCTCTACAAAGCTATAAAAAAACAATCCTACTGAGTTTCTCAGATACCTTTGTAAGCTTGGAAATCACTAAACATTGTGTTCCCCTAGGCACTAATGTCACTTTGGCATTTTGTTTCAAGTCAAGCTATCTCTCTTTTTTTTTTTTTTTTAAAAAGGTTTTTCGCTATAGGGCGTGTACGCTCGCCAGACAGTGAGAGAGAGATATAGAGACAGAAAGCAAGAAATCACCCCCCCAGGGGGGATGGTCATGCTGCAATCCCTTCTCCTCCATTCTCCTCTCGGGATCTTGGGCACGCACGCACACGCGCCTGGCGTGAGTTTTAAGCCACCGGGTCCGGTACGCGAACCGCGGTCGATTATGTGGGAGTCCAGCGACATAGCCATTATGCTAACTGCTGGTTCCCAAGTCAAGCTATCTCTTTCAGAAAAATTCCTTTTGCTTAGCTGCACCTCAGTCCACTCAGGCAAACTAACTGAAATACCCAAGGTGAGAGGTTACACTCAATTGACTATTTACTGAGCACCAGCTAGAATCCCAGTGCCACTTCAATGGCAGTAACAGACGTGCAAACCACAATCTCTATTAAAGCCAAGAATGTTTGACAGTCTCAACCACACGGTGCCCTCCTTCGGCTTCTCCAGCCATCAGGGGAGAGATCTGACAACCACTAATACAACCACTGTGGTCATCTACCCAGAGCTCATCATTTTAACTGATGTACCGCGCTTGTACGTACCCATGTCATGACTACTGTGAAATCTCTATGATTATGGGCAAATTCCTTATTACCAGCCTTCAGGGCTGCCCACCTGGTTCCCACTGCTCACGCTGCTTTTGAGATTTTTAAAAAGAATAGGTTTCAGACCTACACATAATACATCCAAAATAACAAACAAAATGAACATCTGAGTCCAAGATAAACACCTTGACCCCCACTGCTTGTGAAAGTCCGCATCTGACAGAAGTTTCCAGCGTCCACAGGTTCATAGCTTCCTTTCCTGGCTCTGGTGCAGCTTCACTATACCTACCTGTATATGCTAACAATAAAACTGCTACCGATTGCCTTGGCAACGTATCCATTTGCTAAAAGAGGAAATAAATTCTGACGTCTATTTTAAATAGTCTATCTTCCAGGTCCCTTAGACTAATTTAGGGGCTATTTTTAAAAAGTAAGATATTAATATCCTCGAAATAGTAGCAGGAAACTTTATGTGCATTGAGGTACATGTAAATGTGTGATGCTTTATTTTAAATATGAACCAAAGAGTTTTTGTGCCAATAACAGTCTCTAATATTCTCTGCTGAAATATTTCCAAAACCCTGGTCTGCCTGTGGTGTAGTGGTGAAAGCAGCTGGATCCCACCTGGCCTACTCTGCAGTTCAAGTCCTGAATCTGGCAACTTGAAAGACAGACCCAGTGCATGTACATGCATGCCTAGAATCCCAAGAGGCAAATGAAGGAGAATGGGTTGTGGTGTAGCCACCCTACTGGGGGTGGCAGTGGGATACTTTCTTACTTTCTCTCTCTCTCTGTTTCTCTCTGGCAAGTGCATATGTCTTATAGCAAAATCTAACATAATAAAATAAAATTTAGCCACCGAGTCTGGGACTCGAACCATGGTCGACTACATGGGAGTCCAGTGACATAGCCATTACACTAACTGCTACTCCCATAAAATAAAATTTAAAAATATTTATAAAGCCAGGAATAGTGGTGTACACCTGAAGTTTCCACTACTCAAGAGGCTGAGGCAGAAAGATCATAGCATAGTGAGACTCTATCTTAAAAAATAAAATAAAATAAAATAAAATAAAATAAAATAGAACTATTTCTGTTCTAACATAGACTATGTTTACTCTTTTAGTAACTTTCTGAATTTTTTCACATACTGGAACTTCCCATATGGTAATTTACATATGGTTAAAGAAAATAAAAATTACTCTAAGGAAGCCGTTAAGATTGGTTTGAAAACAATACAAAAAAAATTAGTGCTGTAGATTTGAAAGCAATAAAAAATTAGTGCTTCAAAGCTATAGTGTGTAAATCAGATTAAAATGTAAGTTTAAAACTCAAGCATTTCTGAATCTTATTGTAGTCTTACAGCAAAAGAAAGTACAGCCACCTAATTTGCTTATCTGATATTTACATTCCATTTCTACATTCCTGTGGTTTTGCTCTGTTGTTTAGTTGTTATTATTTATCTGATTCTGTTGGTAAATGAAAAACAAACACACCGAAATAGATGAGTTTTAAAACTGCATCTAAATAGTAATAGGTAGAGGTCACAGAGCAGCCAAATACCACAGAAAGACTCGGAGCCTTTTATTTCCATGCTTCCATTTGTTAGCGAGGAGTTTCCTATACCAGGCACCTCAGGGCTTGCTCACAGTTTAGGAAGTTGGGTAGGCAGCTTTCCAAGGAAACGAGAAGAACATGGCAGGGCCTGTGATCTGCTGGAATATAAGCAAATCGAGACTACATTTTGGAGCGCAAGGCCAGAGTCTATATACCCCCTCACCTTATAATTAACTACGGCTATTGTGATAGACTCTCACCTCGGAAATGCCCTTTGTAAGGAATTTATATGTTCATCTTATTTTCAAAAAGATTGTTTTTGGCACTGGAGATGGTATAATGGTTACATCACTGGAATCCCATATAGTCGACTGTGGTTCAACTCCCAGACCTGGAAGCTTAAAACTCATGCCAGGCACGTGCATGCATGCCCAAAACCCCAAGAGGAGAATGGAGGAGAAGAGAGAGTGCCATGGCCAAACCCCCAGGGGGTGATTTCTTGCTTTCTGTCTCTCTCTCGTGAGCGCACATGCCCTTTAGCAAAAAATATCTCGTTAAGGGACCAGCAGTTAGTGTAATGGCTATGTCGTTGGACTCCCATGTAGTCGACCACAGTTCGAGTTCCGGACCCGGTGGCTTAAAACTCATGTCAGGCATGTGTGCGTGCGTGCCCAAGATCCCGAGAGAAGAATGGAGAAGAAGATATTGCCGTGTGGCCATCCCCCCTGGGGGGTGATTTCTCGCTTTCTGTCTCTCTGTCTCTCTCTGTCTATCTGGTGAGTGCACATGCCCTATAGCAAAAACCTATCCAAAAAAAATAAAATTCATTAAAAAATGGGGGGACTGTTCTTATGAATCACTAAATTCTGTAAGTATTCAAAAATTTAAAGTGTTGTCTTGGTTTAGATTTTTTTTGTATTATTTATAAGGAATATTACACAGTTAAGCAGTACACTACCTAGAATATATAACAATATCTACATGATCTTTTTAAAAGATTAGTTACTGGGGCCAGCAGATGGCATAGTGGTTATGTCACTGGACTCCGAAATGGCCAACTGCAGTTCAAGTCTTGGACCTAGTGGCTTTTAAACCATTCCAGGCAGGTGTGTGTGCATGCCCAAGATCCTGGGAGAAGAATGGAGGAGAAAGGATTGCAGTGTGGCCATCTCCTCTGGGGGATGATTTCTCGCTTTCTGTCTCTCTCTTTCGTGCCCTATATTAAAAATCTCTAAAACAAAAACAAAACAAACAAAAAAACCAGGGCCCAGCAGGGTGGTGTGGTGGTTGAGGCACTGGACTCCCATGTGACTGACTGCAGTTCAAATCCTGGACCTGGCAGCTTGCTTTCTGGCTTTCCCTCCCTCTCTGCTTCTCTCTGGTTAAATTAAAAGATGGTGATGATAAATTAAATTAAATAATTCTTTTAAAAGTATATACTTATAAAAAGATTAGTTACCAAAAGAATTTGAAAGCCTAAATAATTATTACAGCTATTGAGCAATTATTATTGTCAGTACTTTTATACATGATTCATTCATTCATTAAATATTTACCTATGTCTACCTATTGTGGGCCCTGGCAAACAGCACTGAACAAAACCAAGCCCCTGCTTTCATGGAGTCTATATTCCAGTAGGGAAATAAATCCGTAAAACATAAAGCATGTGAACACAGATAAGTGCTATGGAGAAAAAATTAAGCAGGAAAGAGACACAATGAATGGCTATATGAGAGAGAAGAGGTTAGAGGAAAGGAAAAAGAGAGAAAACGTTTTGTTTAAATGATAAGGTTATACATAAGCAGAGCGCCAAAAGAAGTGAGCAAGTCCAGAAGCAGATCTCTGGGGGATTTGGAACATTTCTTATGTATTACTCATCATTTAACCCTCCCAACAGCTCTACGAGGTAGATGCTTTTATTGCTCCCATTTTACAGATAAGACAATTGACGTAAAACCATAAATAAACTTCCTGAAGGCTACTTTACTTATAATGGGTAAGTTGAGGTTTGAACCCAGATCTTCCTAACTCACAAGGTGTGCTTTTAACCACTTTTCTCCTATCAAATCCCAACTATTCAATAACAAGATTGATGCATGCTTGATTATTGGTACATACTTAAGAGGATAATTACAACATGAAAAAATTAATTCAAGAGGCAAAAAGTAAATGAAGTTTGACTCACTAAAATAAATAAATGAGGAACCTGCCCAATGGCCTAGTTGTTAAGGGATCCCACATGACCCACCAGGGTTAGAGTCTCAGTGAGTGGGTGTGTGCCCAAAATCCCAACAGGAAGGAGAAATGGAGGAGACAAGATTGTGGCATGACTATGCCCCATTGGAGGTGGGCGCTTTCTCCACTTCTCTCTGTCTCCTTCTTTTTCTCTCTGGCTAGTTCACATGCCATCTGACAATAAAAAGTAAGTAAATAAGTAAGAAAATCGCTTCTCCATTCTCCTGGCAAGGGGTTTAAATGAAGGCAGAGCTGACCTTGTAAATAATGGCTCTCCAGGCACAAAAAATAAGGATACTTCAGCTGAGCCTGTAGAGGCAGCAAACTCCTTCAAAACAGACTCCAGTCTGCAGAAGAAACTGAAAAGAGAGAGAGGCAGAGGAAGAAGACAGAAGAGAGGAATGGAGTTTACTGTTGGAAGTCTCATCGCTTCACCTTCAGGTCACCCTCTCTTTACAATTAAGTTTCAGCGTCAGGGCTGGATGTTCACATCTGGCTATCTAATTGAACTTTGCCGAAGGTGTAATTTACCTAGGTCCTGCAGGGTGGGAGGAACTGCTCCCACATAAGGACATTCCACATGGCCTTAGCTCAGCGGCCTTTGAGAAAGGGTAGGGAATTACCAACAGTCGGTTGTCCAGGTTTTCAGTCCCTTGACTTCCTTCTCACTCCCTGGACAGACATGCAGAAAGGGAGGCATATACCTGTGTGTTAAATGTCTGTGTAAGGGAAGAAGGATGTGGGTAGGAAAATGGGAAAGAAGGCAGCTGTGTTCCCCAGCCACATTAGAGCTGAATAAAGTGGAGTTCTGCACCAATTGTGTGATTTGAGGGAAAGGGAACACACAAACCCAAGCAATCAAAGCAAAGATTCACTTACTTAATACCAGGGATAGGTGTTCTTCTTTCTGCCTCACAAGTCCAAAGACGAAAATCAGGACAAGTGGCTTGGGTCGTAAACTTTAAGGTCAAAGACCCTTTCTGTTGAGGTTAGTTCTCAAGTTCTCAGTAGTCAACTGTGTGTGAAACATAATTAATAGTGTGATAAATACAAGTTGTGGAAGATAGGATTGAAAGTCAGAGGGTTCCCCTACAAAGAGCTTGTCATAAAGAGGACTTAATCAACATGAGCAGGGCTAATAAAAAGCATCACCTATTAAACGTTGGCTCTTTCCTAGTGCTGCTCACTGGCGTTTCTCTGTGTGGGCGCATTGGTAAGAGAGGAGTGGGTGAGCAAGAGTGTACTGGGTACAATTTGTGTGTCTGCAAAAGAAAACAGAAGCTCTCAATGAGGAAGAGCATATGTTTCTGGGACTGCATCTGTGCAAAAGTACATAGTCCTGCAGTTGTATTAGGAAAAAGAAAACTCTTTTAGAAAGTCTCTCATTTTGGCGCCTGCAGGTGGCCTGGTGGTTTAAGGGCGCTGGACTTTCACGTGGTTCAAGTCCCGGACCTCACGGCTTGCTTTCTCACTTTCTCTCTCACTCTTGCTCTCGTTCTGTCGCTCTCTGGTCAAAATTAAATAAATAAATAAATAATGTTAAATAAAATATTTTTTTAAAAAGAAAGTCTTTTATTTTACACAAGTCATCTTCTTGACACATTTCCCTCATTCTGTCTTTTCTTTTTCACCCTTAGGTCCAGGAAACCTACGAAACGTTTCGAACAGTCCGACAGAGCCTGATTAACCAGATATTCTACTCACTCGGGAATCCCAGAGGCAAACCTCAGGCCAAGAACAGAAAAGTGACTCTCCCAGGCGCACCTGCCTGGAGGACCGCCCTGCCCGCAATCCAACGGAACTCGCATCCTTTCCGAGGGCTGGGCGGAGGCCGGCAAGGCCACCAGGGCAGGGCGCGGCCTGGGAGGCAGGATCCCAGGTAAGTCGACAGTGTCGGACCGGGGCGGACCGCGCCCCCTCCGCACTCCACCCTGGGCGGGTCCATCCAGCCAGGTGTCCTCGCGGGGCCAGCCTGGCCTCTCCTCGGCCCGAGTGCGCGTGCCTGGGCGGAG
>NW_006205376.1:1698804-1711809 GCF_000334495.1 Tupaia belangeri chinensis | reverse complement strand
GGGGCCGCGGGGGCCGGGCGGCCAAGAGCCTGCGGATCCAGGAGCAGGTGCAGCAGACCCTGGCCCGGAAGGGCCGGAGCTTCGTGGGCAACGGTGAGTGGAGTCCCGCTGCCCCCCTCCGCCGCCCGACCCCGCCCCTCACCCCCTCTCCCACCCTCCCTCACGCTCTGGCTGACTCCTTGCTGTCTGGGGGGTGACCTGGTGTTCTGCCCACCTGTTGCTCCACGTCCCTGTATATGACCCGTCACATTTCCAGACTCAGAACGGCTTTCTTGGGGAAAGCACTCTCCTCCACAAGAGTGAAAAGCTTTGCTCTTATGGAGAAAAGAGTGCTTTTTCCCAAGCTCCATCAAATCTATATGTGTATATATTAAATACACACATTATCATCCCTTCCTTTGCTTACCCGCTTCTTCCTCATCCCAGCTGGTACAGGGGACTTACTCTGGAGTCTCAGGGAGTCTGTTAACGCTTTGTAATTCTATGCAGAATTTTGGTATGCATGATCATTTTTCTTGAAGAAGAAGCCCTAGCTTTTACTAGACTTTTTAAAGAGTCCATGACCCCCATAAATATTTTGAAATAAAAATCCTGAAAGCACTGGCATTCCTACAACCTGTAAATTGGGATTGGGTTGCCTCGCCCAGCTACTTCAGGGATCGCCGCCGAGCGTGCACAGTGAGTGGTTGATGTAGGAAATGAACAAATTGGGTAGGAGGCTTTGGGCCAAGGAACTCCCACACAATCCCACAGAGGAGGAGGAGGAGGAAGGGGACTTTGGCCTGGCTGGCAACAGCTAGGCTCACCTAGCAGCTCCCAGCTCTTAAGCCTGGCTGCACTCCTTCCTCCACCAAAGTAGGTGTGGGTGCAAGGCTAGTCTCCAAAAATCTAAACACCAAGGTGAGAGGGGCTTAAACACACACACACACTGTATTAACTGTATTAGTCGTCAGTAGGGGAACTGAAAAGGGAAGAAGACGGAAAATCAGTTGTGAAAATTGGAGAACTTGGTATATTTTTCTCTTCTCAACTAAGTTCAGGTGATCAAAGAACACAGTAACTCTTACTTTAGTTGTTTAGTGTTTTTTTTATTAATAAAATTATGACAGGCCTATTATAGAGAAGAGGAAAGAAATTGAACAATTTATTTGGAGTATCTGTTTCCTACCATGTTACTGTTTCTGTAGGAAGTATTTTGGCAGAGTGAATGTAGAATTCATTAGGATAAAAGAAAAATGTTAACAGGCCAAACGACAGATTTTAAACAGCAGAGTCTGTACTGTACGCTTTTCAGTGTGTATTAAAGAATCCTAATGGATCAGGCCATCAGTATTTACATATGTGAAATGTAAAGAAAGCTTAATGATTGTAGCTAATGTAACCAACTGCCTACTATATGCCAAGAATAGGACTATGTGGTATACATTTATTATGTTATATATTTTTTTTCTTGTAAAAGAAAAGAACTTGTGAATGAGGTTTGTTATTATTAATTTGCCAGAAGGTATGTGAGCTTACCAGGGAGGGAATGAGAGAGAAGGAAGGAAAGTAAAGGAGGCGGAATGAGAAAGCATCTCCCCCCACCACCACCCCACGAGAGGATAGTCACGCTGCAATCCTTTCTCCTCCAGCTCTCCCTCCTTCGGGGATATTGGTCACATCTGCACACATGCTTGGTGTGTTTCTCACATTACTGGGTCCAGGACTCAAACCCTGCACTCGACCATGTGGGACCAGCCACCCTAACCACCTTAACCACCACACTGTAGACTGGCCAGTGAAGAAGGTATTTTAATCCTCAGTGCATACATGAGGCAACTAAGCAGTTAAGTTACAAGTTCCCACAGATAGTAATGGTCAGAGTTGATATTTAAATCCCCAAATCTGAATATTAAAACAATTTATTAGTTTTATCATTGTTTTTATTAATAACACAAAGTGGAATTTATTAGATCCAAAAAATCTCTTTGGCCCCCTCCTATTTTCCTCTAAATAATAGTGAGGATGTTCTGAGAGGGAGAGGAGATCTAAATACAGAACTGCCACAATACATGAGGAGAAAGATCCTAAATTTAGATTTAGAAGTGTGGCTAAAGATTCCAGGGTGACTGAGGCCAGTGTTTGACCAGTGGAGCCACTGCACTCATTCAGTCTGCGTGTCTGCGGATCCGGTGCTAAACTGGAACCGAACCAGCTTCCTCTGTTTGGAGACACACAGGATGCATATTAGAGATTATTTCTTATCCTATGGGAATAGAGCCAGGGGCAGAAAGAAAGGGAGCGATGCTTAGCGTATATCATGTGCCTATCTGTGTTCTAGAATCTTCGTGTGTTTGCATTTCATTATATCCTTAAAACAGTGTATGAGATGGATATGAGACTCCATTTCACATATGAAGTCTGTGTCTATCAACCTTTGATGGAAATTTAGTCCCAGCTGTGCATGTGTCTGACCTCTCTCTGTACAACATAGTTCATCAGCTGCCTGGTGAATTCCACAACATCAAATGAGTCGGGTTCTTCGTGCAGGACCCTTTGCAGGTGCTGAACTAAACACACAGACTCTGCTTGCTTTAAAGCAAAAAGTTTCGAGTCTAAAGAAAGAACCCTCCCTCTAGGAAAAAATGCATTAATTACCTACCAAATAAAAAGTGGTCAGCCACCCCCAAGGAAGAGTAGTTAACACATCATGGCGTTTAGAAGTATAGGTTACTAGTAGCTAAAGGGAATGATGAAAAGCTTTGTGGAAGAACTGAGACTTTGGATCTCAAAATTTTAGTAAGATTGCACATAGGAAGTGGCTAGAGAAAGCACTGGAGGAGGGAACAGCATGAATATTTCATAGTTCACAGAGTCGATATGGCAGAACAAAGGGCACTATCTTGGTGCTTCTGCTGTAATGCTTAGGGCAACTGCTTGAGTGGCTCTTCCAGCTAAGGAACAAAGCCTTTGAAATATTTTGATTACAGCAACAGCTTCCCAGCAAGCTGAAATACAGCCTACACAGAAGTGCAAAACGGGCCCAGAGATAAGGCAGCAAACAACACCTACTTACTTTAAAACTCAGCTTTCTGAGACTCAAAAAGGAAATCAGCTTCAAAGGAATGTAACATTAACATGCCATGGAACAATTACCAGGGGTGGTTCCTATATATTGTTTAATTAAAGTTCTTTGAAAAGGTGTGTGTGTGTGGGGGGGTGGTCCTCGTGATAGTTGTAAGTATTGTTTTTATTATTTCCGTATTACTTGGTCTCTCAAGTTGAAACAGACAAGCAATTGTTGAAACAGTGCTGGTCTGGAAAGAATCCTGTATCAACATAAGAAATTCCAGGAAGAAAAGACCCTGGTGTTAACTCCTGCTCCTTGCAGAGCCCCAGAGAATTCTGAATTGTTGACATACCTATAAGGCTGAGGCAGAAGATAATCTGCTTGAAAACAGATGAGATAAATGTGCCTGATGTGTTGATAAATACCTTACAAGGATCTTTAACTCTTTGGCTTCTTTCTAATGCCTTAGTATTAGGTGGGTGGTTTTCATTGTAAATCACTCAATGGCTTTTAGTGTTATTTTAAACTCTGCTGAACATTTTAAAATTGGCTGTAACTCTGTATGTGTGTCAGGGGAGAGGGGTGATCAGACGTAAATAGCAGCATAGTGAATCTATACTGTAGTGAATTTTTAAAAATCCTTTTTAAAACACCACAGAAGACACTTAAGATTAGAAAAGGGAAAAATTAAAAGTGTTCATATCCTATCTATTATCCTTGCCTTGAAAGTATGACTGTTTTACTTATTACACAGTTCTACCTTGGGTGCCTAAGTGGGAATACAGTCATATTTTAAATTGTTATATGTAATCTGTATATAAAACACAATGACACCACCCTACTGCAGTTTACAAGGAAATCCATCCTAAGAATTTGAGGCACATACGATTTTTTAGATGGTTTCCCTGATGAAGCTACTTCGAATATCCGATCAGAATCAATTCTGAAAGACTGAAAATCGGGTTAGGGTAGGTAACAAAAAAGGCAGTTCCTAGGTACTACTGGAGGAAAAAAATGTTAAACATTGTTTAAATTCTGTATGAATTCTTTGTTTGCCAGAAAAGAATTCCAGGAATAAAGAAAGAAATGGGGGTGAGATGGCAGTCATACAGAAAGTAACAGGGACCAGAAAAAGAAAAAAAAGACTTAAGTGGTGGGGTGGCAGGGACATGGCCAAGCTGCTATGAGTAAGGTGTCAGTAATGCCACTGGATTTAATGTAGCCCCACTGTCTGCCTAATGGAGCCCATGGCCCACTTTTTGTTCAGCATCTACAGATTGATTACAGTAAAACCCACCAACCCCCAATGGGAAAAAAAAGACATACATATTTTTAAAGAAATGTATCTGATTATAATTAGTCAAATGATATAAAATGTTAGCAAAATGGTGATTGGAAAAAACTCCTAGAAGTCCTGAAAATGTATCTTTTATGGTTGATGTTTGAGGGGAGGATATGGAAGTAAGCCTTCAAATCAATGGAACTGGAAGATACCACAAAGACCCAGAGTAATAGAGTTTGAGTATAAAAATATACTGTTCTATGTGTCACAGATAAGAAGCAGGAAATTACCTTAAAAAGAAGACTGTTCCCTTAGGCCTTTGAAGAGACTCTGTTACTGTTATCAGTGCCCTTTGCTAGCGGTTCCACAATCATGGGAACTGAGGGTAGCTCACTTGAATTAGATATTCTAGGTATTTGTTGTTCACATTGGCTCATTCTCCTAAAGTGTCATGTTGGATATCAGCTTTAAATGTTTTTCTCATGTACTAAAGTAAAGCTACATAGTACACATTTACCTAATTTAATCTTCAATAGTTGAACATTAATTTTACTCTAAAATTCCATTTTGGATCTGATCAATAAAAATAATTAAAAGTTTTGATTGGGACCAGCAGTTAGCTTAATGGCCATGTCGCTGGACTTCCATGTAGTTGACTCCTATTCGAGTCTCGGAAATGGTAGCTTAAAACTCATGCCAGGCACGTGTGCGTACCTGCCCAAGATCCTGAGAGGAGAATGGAGGAGAAGGATTGCGACATGGCCATCCCCCCTGGGGGGGAAGGTGATTTCTTGCTTTCTGTCTCTTTGTCTCTCTCTGTCTGTCTGGCAAACGCACGTGCCCTATAGCAAAAGGCTTCTCAAAAAAAAAAGTTTTGATTAATTTTCTTCTCTGAGAAAATAAGTTTATTATTGACACAATGAAATATAATAACAAATATGTTGCTAAATTCTCAGGTTGATAAGTTGGACTTGATTAAGATAGCCTATAATAAGATAATTTGACTCCATTTCAGGTGGTATTCAAGAAATTTTTTTTCTAGGATTTTGTCATACGGTTTTTGTGTTCACCAGAGAGAGACATAGAGAGACAGAGAAGGAAAGTAAGAAATCACCCTCCCCCCACCCACTAGGGGATGTTCAAACCCTTCACCTCCGTTCTCCTCTTGGGGTTTGAGCATGCATGCAAACATGCCTCAGTGACTTGCAAGCCCTCAGATCTGGGACTCAAACCATGGTTGGCCACGTAAGAGTCCAGCATTTTAACTATTATGCCAACTGCTGGCCCCAGTATTTAAGAATTTTAAATAATCAAATTATTAGGTAAGTGCATTTATTTAGTGTAGGTATAGAAATGTATCAGACCTAACTATTAACTATTAGTTAAAGGCTATTAGCTATTAACTACGCTAATAGCCAGCAGTTCGTGTAATGGCTATGTCGCTGGACTTCCACGTAGTTGACCGCAGTTCGAGTCCCGGACCCAGTGGCTTAAACTCACGCCGGGCATTTGTGCATGCATGCGCAAGACCCTGAGAGGAGAATGGAGGAGAAAGGATTGTGGCGTGGCCATCCCCTCTGGGGGAGGATTTCTCGCTTTCTCTCTCTCTGTCTCTCTCTGTCTGGCTGGCGAGCGCACATGCCCTATAGCAAAAACCTCTCCAAAATAAAAAAAGAAAAAAGAAATGTATCAGACCCTCTATACCACACTCTTCCTGGGGCAGTATACAAACAGTAGAAGGCAGCAGTACATGGGACTAGACAGTAAATAAGAGAAAGCTAAATCTTACTATTCAAGTGAGCTACTTCCCTCCCCAGACTTCACAGAGTAGGAATCAGAAACAGACTACTAGGTCCTCTTCTAATGGAAATTTTGAAAATCTGTCGTGTGTTTTGTACATAATGGCATTAATGATGATTGGATATTAGACATACAAACAGTTGGAATGTTCTTAAAGTGCTTTAAGACAAGCTTGGTAGCTTCAATATGTAAGACCTAGAGAAAAGCGCATGTTTGGAACGTAAAATCTTGAGGATTTGAAAACACAGTCCACCATTACCATGAAAAGAATCCCCATGTTTATATTCTTGGAATAATCAGCTTTAGGTTGAACAATATTAATTGGCCAAACCAGTCACAATCTAAGTTCAACAATTCCTTGATTTCCAGCATTTCCAGAAGAAAACATGACTCATTAGAAGCTTAATGGAGGAGCCAGCCAGTGGCATGGTGGTGAAGGCAGCTGGATCCCATATAACCAACAGTACAGTTCATTTCTGGACCTGGCTGCTTGATAAAAAGACATGCCAGGCACATGTGTTCAAAATCCTGAGAGGAGAAGGGATTACAGCATGGCCATCCTCCCTGGGGGATGCTTTCTCACTCTCTCTCTTTCTGTCTCTCTCTGTCAGGTGAGTGCACACACTCTATAGCAAATTTAAAAAGAAGCAGCAGCTTAATGGAGTGTCCCCCTGAATCCTAAATCTCACCAACACAGTCATGACGCAAAGTCAGGGAGGATCACATGAAGATTATTGGGATTTTTATTATGTTTTTTCATGAAGAGATAAAAACACAGAAAACTTTCCTTGACAAATACTGTGTACTTAATAAAGCCATCAAAATATTACAAATAAATACATGAGCCATACAGATAAAAGAATAGTAGTAAATATATATATTATCCAAATGTAGAATCCACCATGCCAAAACAAACATGGTCAGCTTTTCTAATAACATAGGAAGAAAGAGTCTGCCTAGGTTTCGGGGAACCAGCTATAGTAGAAAATAATTGAGCACCTTCTGTGAGCCCCACGACAAAAGCACATGCATGACCACCGTTGACACACGTTGGCTCTACTGTGGCCATCCACAGGGAGATGCTGGCCTGAAAGATTAAGTGCAAAATGATTTCATGTAGCTCGGACACTTTAAATGTACAGCAACAGAACTAATCAACAGTTAACGCGCTAAGTACTGATTCAGACTGTGCTCGAAGTGGTAGCGTACAAGATGATTCTCTATGTCAAGGAGGTTAATATCTACTTGGAAGATAAGATAGCTTCATCCTGCTTTAATCTGGCATCCATCCAGTCCATTCTCCACACAGCTATTAGAGTGAACTTTCTAAAATCTCATTGCATTATTTTCTGACGTAAATTCCTTTGGTTTCCTACTGTTATCCTTAGGAGTCAAGTCCTTATTCAACATGGCATTCCAAGTTCCTCATGAAGTGATGCCTGCTACTTTTCAAACTTTATCTCTATCACCACTCTCTCTACTCCCCATCAAACACACGCAGGCAATTTATCTTGTTTGGAATTTCTATCCCTCCCCCAGAGCCTTCTCTTGGCCTGATTAACTCTTAACGTGTCCCTCAAAACTCAGTTTGCTTGTGTCTCCTTCTGGGCAGCCTTCGCTCACACCTTCTTCCACATTATATTGTAGAAGAAGATCTTGAATACATGTTAAAGAATTTGATAATTATGAGTCACATAAGATATTTCAGCAGGAGAGAAACATGAAAAAATACAAAGGTTTGGGAAATACACTGCGGATTTGGTGAGTTTAAAGAAAGGACATTAGTTTTGAATCAGTTGGGAGGAAAAGGTTAGCCGGAACAAGTGAGAATGTAATTACTTGAGATTCATTACAGAGAAAACCTGAAGTATGTTTTTGTTTGTTCATTTGTTTTGCTATAGGGCGCGTGCGCTTGCCAGACAGAGACAGAGAGACAGAAAGCGAGAAATCACCCCCCAGGGGGGGATGGCCACACCGCAATCCCTTCTCCTCCATTCTCCTCTCTGGATCTTGGGCACACACGCACACACGCCCGGTGTGAGTTTTAAGCCACCGGTTCCAGGACGCGAACTGCGGTCGACTACATGGGAGTCCAGCGACATAGCCATTACGCTAACTGCTGGTCCCAAAACCTGTAGTATGTTTTTGTATTTGTTTTTTTGTCATTGTCAAAGGATACATGTGCTCCCAGGGAGAGACAGAAAGAAAAGGAAAGGAAGAAAGCACTCCCCAATGGGCCTTAGTCACAATCACAACCCTTTCTTGTCCATTTCTACATCCTGTCAGTGTTTTGGCCAGGCATACATATGGGTTGAGCATGTTTTTCAAGCGTCTGGGTGCAGGAGTCAAACCATCTGACTGACCAGATGAGATCTGGTTCCCTTAAGCACTAGGCCACAGGGCCAGCCCTATAGTGTGTTTCTTAAGGGAAAATAATTAATTTGTGAAGTCTATAAACTCACCTTTTTTAACATTATGTACGTCATTGTGAGTAAAATCTGATATTTGTCATATATTAAAAGTAACTATTATGGAATGTTTCAGCAGATGAATTGACAGTCAAAGTAAGGAGACAAGTTACAGTTAATAGATTTGGCCACTTCCTAGATAAATCTGCTTAATACTTTACCAGTATGCTAAGTTACCACTTTATAGTCACAGATTGTATAATCAGAGTCTAACACCTTAAAATATGATGTAGACACCTATAATATAAAACAGCCCTTTTTTATACATTTGTGTGGCTATCTAAAACAATAATTTGTGGATTATCCCCCAAAGCCCATGGACTGGTATATTGACAGCTAGTCCTCAAACTGTTCAGGATACTCCTGAAAACTAAGACTCCTGTTGACTGGAACACTGTGTGAGTGGTAATAGCAGTGGGCCAGTAGTCAGCACAGTAGGGGCCCTTGCACCCAGGATAGCAGGTCTGTGCCTTTCACATTTGTTAAGGACTCACAGCCAGTGATTCCAACATACAGCCAATACCAAGTGTCTATCATGGTGGATCATGTGAGCTGTGTTAACTGGTCACGAAGAATGGCCCTGTACATGTTGTTAAATTTTCAATAATGCAAAACATGAATAGACGTTGATGGTCTGCTTTAAAACTTTTTTTTTTTTCAGAGATATTTTTGCTATAGGGCATGTGTTCACTGGAGAGACAGAAAGGGAGAAAGCACCCCAAGGGGAATGGCCACGCCACAATCCCTTCTCCTTGCAGGATTTTCAGCATGTATGTACATGCACCCATGGGTAAATTTGAAGCCACCAGGTCAGGGACTCAAATCCCAGTCAACCATGTGGGAGTCCAGTGATGTAACCATTACACCATCTGCTGATCTCAAAACTATTCTTTACCATACTATTTTTTTAAGTTTTTTCTATAGGATGCATGTCTTGCCAGAGACAGAGAGAGCAAGCAAGAGAGAAAGTGAGAAATCACCCTCCAACAAGGATGGCCACCCGCAATCCCTACTCCTCCATTCTCCTCTCGAGATTCTGGGCTCACACGCATGCACATACAGCCAGCATGATTCTCAAGCCATCAAGTTCAGGACTCAAACCACAGAGTCAGCCATGTGAGAATCCAACGTCTTAAGCTCTATACCACATACTGGCACCCTTGACCATACTTTTCTAAACTGACAAATTCCATTCTTTTTTCAGCCTGAGCAAATGCTTACCTTGTATGTAAGATACAGAACTGCAGTTTCCATAAATACCTGTCATCTTTCTTGGAAAGTAAACATAGAAAAAGTGCTTTTTGGGACCAACAGGTGGCTTGGTGGTAAGAGGCTGGACTCCCAAATGGTCAATCACAGTCCATGTCCCGAACCGGGTGGCTTGCTTTCTCACTTAGGCTCTCTCTTCTTGCCTCTCTCTTGTGACTGCACATGCCCTATAGCAAATTTATAATAGTAAATAAAATTAAATAATAGTAATAGTAAATAAGATTAAATATCTTTTTTGTTTGTTTTTATAGGGAGGTTTTTGCTATAAGGCATGTGCACTTGCCAGAGAGACACAGAAAGACAGAGAAAAAGAAAGCGAGAAATCACCCCCTGGGGAGATGGCCATGTCGCAATCCCTTCTCTCCATTCTCCTCTTGGGATTTTGGGCACGCAAGCATAGGTGCGTGACATTGAGGTTTAAGCCACCGGGTCCAGGACTCAAACCGTGGTCAACAACGTGAGAGTCCAGCAATGTTAACTAACGCCATCTGCTGATCCCAATAATTACCTTTTTTATAAAAGTGTTTTTAAAACGTATTTACTTAGATTTTTTTCTTCACAAATATAATTCATTTACTCATAATTTTGTACCCATTATAAATGTGGTTAGTATTGCTGAGGGTTCACACTTAACAAAAAAATGTTAATTTTTAATAATTATTTAATTTCATTTATTATTGTTATTATTATTATTAATTTGCTTTAGGATATGTATGTGCACCAGAAAAAGAGAGAGAAAGAGGAAAAGTAAGAAAGCAAGCCACGAGGTCTGGACTTAAACTGTGGTCAACCATGCGGGAGTCCAGTGCCTTAACCACCATGTCACCTTCTGGCCCCTATGTTTGTTTTTATTGCCTATTTTATTGTGCAAACTAGTCTTTGAAGCATTCATATGTCTCTCAAATAAATCCCCTTTTTAGAAATGTAAATAAAAATCGATAAAGTTCATATTTTTTCCCCCAAGAGAAAGAGAGAAGGTGGGGCAGAGGAGGGATAGGGGCACCTCCGACAGTATTGTCATGCAGCAATCCATCCCCAGTCAGCCCACATCCTCACATGTACAAGGAGAACCTGGCATGCGAACCTTGGACCCGCCCATGTGGATCTGGCTTCACAGAGCATTGTGTTGCCGCTCTGCCAGTACCGTTGCCCTAAATGAAGTATTTTTAAAAATATGTATATTTAATCCAGGGCCAATGCCATAGGACAGCAGCTAAGAGCTGTACATAGAGAATCCATCCACATGGCTGACCACAGTTCAAATCCCAGTCCCTGCAGCTTGAAAAACATGGTAGGCAAGTGTGTATACATGCCCAAAATCCTGGCAGGAAGGACGAATGGAGGAAAAAGACTGTATCATGACCACAGCCCACTGAAGGGGTCTCTCTCTCTCTCATATGCCCTCTAATAACAACAACAAAGTGTATATATAGTGTGTGTGTGTGTGTACTCACACACACTCTCTCTCTCTCCAGGCAAATAAATTGTATAGTCTATGGCAACATATAAAAAATGATAATAGGGACCAGCAGTTGGTGTAATGGCTATGTTGCTGGATTCCCACATAGTCAACTGTAGTTCAAGTCCTGGACCCGGTGGCTTGAACTCACCCCAGGTACGTGTACGTGTGTGCCCAAGCTCCCGAGAGGAGAATAGAGGAGAAGAGATTACAGTGTGGCCATCCCCGCTTGGGGGTGATTTCTTGCTTTCTGTCTCTCTATCTCTCTGGCAAGTGCACGCACCCTACAGCAAAAATCTCTCCAAAAAAAAAACCTCACAATAATAAAACAACATAAAAAAATTCTTCACTAACTCAGGGCTGCTGACATTTGGGTCCTTGATGAGTCCTAACATAATTCATGTTTCTTTTAAGTACCGACGTTTGTTACTGTATGACTTTAAGAACCTATTTAAATGTGAATTGCTATATAAATTCCTTATAATGAGTTTTGAGATGCCATGTCTCATCTATAATAATATACCCCCCACACACTTTAATGGAAGAAGTTAATTTTTTTTAAGATCTGCAGAGAATGAGCACAGTTGCTACCCAGAGGCTGCTGTAGAAAGACCAGCTATGGGAAGATGAGAGCTTCTAGACGGCAGACTCTCTTTCCTTTGAAAAGACCTTTGTGAAGCCACTCTGAAGACAACGGCTTGTGATGTTAGCACAATTAAATGTAGCATTTAAACCGGTCCCAGTAGTGAGCACCTGCTGATCTCCATGCATACATTTAACCCTATCTGTTTTCATGGGAACCTCTTCATATACCTTTGTCTCCTGAAATCCTCCTTTTAGAGCTCAGTGTGGACCAAATCGCTCTTTTAACCACCCTCAGAGAGTGTGAAAAGGTTGAAGGAAAAGAGGCTTTTCTGAATGCGAGTGCTACTTTCTTCTGTCTAATAGAAACAGGTCACATAAAAGTTTTGTTCATTTATTTAGCAGTTCTCTTATCACATGCTCACCATAAGGGAAACTGTAGTTGATTTTTCAAAAATATGCCCCAATAAAGGTAATGGAGCCATAATAAAGGCTTGCAATTAGATTTCAAAACTGTATTGGGACCAGCAGTTAGCATAATGGCTATGTCGCTGGACTCCCACATAGTCAACCGTGGTTCAAGTCCCGGACCCAGTGGCTCATACCCACGCCGGGCGCATGTGCGTGCATGCCCAAGAACCCGAGAGGAGAGTGGAGGAGAAGGGATTGCGGCGTGGCCATCCCCCCTGGGGGGTGATTTCCTGCTTTCTGTCTCTCTGTCTCTGTCTGTCTGGCGAGCGCACACGCACGCCCTATAGCAAAAACCTCTCAAAAAAAAAAACTGTATTAAATTGAACCAGTTAGGTACAGCTGCTCACAAAACTATGATAATAAAAATCAATGTAATATTTTTAATTAACAATAATTCATTATTTTAGGGAGGCTTGTATAAATGACTAAAAACAAAGATATTTTCCCTCTAACAAGTGCTTAAGGATCATTCATATGACATTCAGGGGACCAGCAGATGGCATAATGGCTATTATGCCATTATAATGACTTGAACTGCAGTTCAAGTCCCAAACCTGGTGGCTTAAAACTCACACCTGGGGGGGGGGGACCACCAGTTAGCATAATGGCTATGTATCTGGGAGCC
>NW_006205376.1:1684336-1698777 GCF_000334495.1 Tupaia belangeri chinensis | reverse complement strand
GTGTGCTGAAGCGCCGGAGAGGAGAATGGAGGAGAAGGGATTGCAGCATGATCACCCCCCCCCCCGGGGGGTGAGGGGATTTTCCACTTTCTTTCCCTCTGTCAAGCACATACACCCTATAACAAAAACCCCTCAAAAAAAAAAAAAAAAAAAACAACAACAAACAAACTCACACCGGGCATGTGTGCATGTGTGCCCAAAATCCCGAGAAGAGAGTGGGGAAGATCCCGAGAGGAGAGTGGAAGAGAAGGGATTGCAGCATGGCCATCCCCACCTGGAGGGTGACTTCTTGCTTTCTATCTCTCTGTCTTTCCAGTGAGCACATGTGCCTTATGGCAAAAATCTCTCTCTTAAAAAAATGAACGTTCAGACCAGGGAAGAGAGAAAATTATATTGTCCTGTGAAGTCTATACTCTTGTAATCTTCAGAACAATTCTAATTCCTTCTACGGTCTAAACAAACAGACAGGCTCCCAAGCCATCACCCCACCCCCACAATTGCTTTGACCTGAATTGCTTGTTACATGAGGAGGTGGACTTCAAAGTTGCTCAGCAACTACCTGCTTTTTTTCCCCTAAAACAGGCTCCATGAAATGTCTGTGGTGTTCCTAGAAGAAAAGGTTTAGATGTTACTTGAGACCTTACTAATTTGAAATATTCCCTAGTAAATCATCACCATCTTTAGGAAACATCAAAAGGACATTATGCATTGTGCAAATGAAATAAATGGCTGGAAATTTTACAATAACATCATTGTGATCCTCAATGGCTGGGTTGATCAAAAACAACCAGAAAATTGAGCGCCACTGGTAAACAGCAGAACAAAAACTCTAAACTATAACACATTGTAAATTAACGTATGTACACTAGTGTAGCCTCTAGTGCAGATTAACTCATAAAAGTGTCCAAAAAAAGTTTTTGGGACCCAAATTCAATTTAAAATCATAACCCATTTTTGCATATTTCGTTTGTAGGACAGCAGAGATTTCTTTCCTTATCCATTGCTGTTTAAGGCTGAGACCCCTGTAACAAAAGACAGATTAACAAGAGAAAAGCATACAAATTTAAGTTTTATGTAACACAAGAACCCTCAGAAGTGAAAACCCATAGAAACAGGGAAAGTTGTGTATTTCACGTGCACAAGTATGATAGGACAGAGTGTAGTCTAAGGGTAATAAACAGGATAACTTAACAAGGCTTGTTTATTCCGATTCTTCCCTATGTGACTTCCCCTTCCTCTGGGTTTAGGGAGGACCCCTAGCCCTCTGGAATGAGAGTCTTGTGACTACTTCAGGGGAAGGTCAGCTTGATTTTATATGGCCCGTGTCAGGGAGACAGAGTGAGAAGGTGAACGTGAACTTTCTACTTTTGCTGTTTCTTCAAATGCTGAGGTGCCATATTTGGGGGTAGCATGTCCTGAGCCCAGTTACTTTACAATTGAAAGCATTTGGATGTATTCTTAGGCAAAGCTTTCACTTAGCAATCCTTGTCACAGCTGGGATTACTGGAAATTTAGGCATCTGAATGGTATTTTTAGACACATTAACAGTGGTTAATTGGAAACTGCAGACCAAGTCTGCAGATTTCTTCAACTTAGGGAAAATACCTACTACCTTTTTCCAAGCAACACATCCTTTGAAATAGAGTTACATGTTAATTTCCGGTGTAAGAAAATCTAGATTTTTGTGTTTAATTAATTTATAGCAGGATGTTCCTGTATGTATTATTGTATTATTGGTTTTTTATTTCTGTTTTTCAAAGAAAGACATGGCTGAAATATTTTATATGTTCAACACTTGTGGTTAGTTTCCATCCTGGTTAATATTTACCTTTTTTTTTTTTTTAAGTTTTTTTCGAAAGAGCACATGTGTGCTTGCTATAGAGAGACAGAGAGAAAGAGAAAGTGAAAGTCACCACCCCCTCCACCCCCCTAGGAGATGGCCATGCTGCAATCCCTTCTGCATTTTTCTCTCAGGATTTTGGGCACACAAATACACACACACACACACACACACACACACACATTATTTTCAAGCCGCCAGGTTCAGAACTTGAGCTGGCAGTAGGCCATTTGAGATTCAGTCACCTTAACCATCACACCATCTGCTAGCCCCAACATTTACCCTTTTTTTAAGAAAAAATGTACCCAGTCTAAAATTTCTTTAAAATCTTAGAACACAGCTGCTAATTCACCTTTAATCCACCACACTAATCTCAAACTCATGACTGCCTAGGCATATTAATCTGCATTATTCGTTATTTGAGCTTGGCCTTTTTAACCAGGGAAGACATGAATTCTAGCAGCCTACAGGTGGAATGTCAGGAGTCTTTTCTTGTTATATATATTCCATAGGAAGAGAAGCTGTGGCTTAAAAATCTAGTCTTACTGTTTTTCTTGTTACTGACTACCTTGCAGTTATTTTGGGAACCATTAAACTAGTCTCAGTTCAGTCATCTGGAAACTAAAGGAGAAGCTTTCTTTCTTTTTTTTTGGAGAGGTTTTTGCTACAGGGATCATGCACTCCCCAAGAGAGCCAGACAGACAGAAAGCTAGAAATCACCCCCCAGGGGGGATGGCCACATGGCAATCCCTTCTCCTCCATTTTCCTCTTGGGATCTGGCACACATGCACACTCGCCCAGTGTGAGTTTAAGCCACCAGGTCTGGGACTCAAACCGCGTTGGACTTCATGGGAGTCCAGTGACATAGCCATTACGCTAACTGCTGGTCCCGAAATGGCTAATTTCAAAATAGCCACCATAGGGAACCAGCAGTTAGCATAATGGTTATGTCGCTGGACTCCCACGTAGTCGACTGTGGTTTGCGTCCTGGACCCAGTGGCTTAAAACTCACGCCAGGCGCGTGTGCATGCGTGCCCAAGATCCTGAGAGGAGAATGGAGGAGAAGGGATTGCGGTGTGACCATCCCCTCTGGGGGGTGATTTCTCACTTTCTGTCTCTATGTCTCTGTCTGTCTGTCTGGCGAGCGCACACACCCTATAGCGAAAACCTCTCCAAAAAAAAAATAGCCACCATACAGTCAAACAGCAGAGAACAGTGAAAAAGAAGAACCCAGAGTTCAAACCTAACCATTAAATCTCTTTGCAATTTAAAAGCAAGTCATTTAGATTTCTTTATAAATGAAGATGATAATAATTGGCTCTGTATCACAAAATGTTGTAAGGAAAAATAATTTGAGCTCCCTAAGAGAAAAATAATATTGAAATATGAAGCATTTATATAAATTGCTGTAAAAAGCCTTAGAACCTACAGCAACAACTTGAATATTCAACATGAATTAAACATTTTACTTCAACAAGCCTGATTATTAAAATCACTGATTAATGAGCTATTTGATAGAATGTACTATTTCACCTGGATCCTTTCCAAAGATTGTTACACATCTAAAAAGTCTTCGCAGCAATCTCAGCTTCAAGATGGAAGTAGCTCCCTATTTTTTAAAAAATTATTTATTTATTTTTATTTATTCATTCATTTATTTTTAATTTGACCAGAGAGAGACAGAGATAGAGAGAGAGAAAGGGAAAGTGAGAAAGTAAGCCACCAGGTCCGGGGACTTGAACACTGGTCAGGCATGTGGAAGTGTCCAGCGCCTTAACCACCACGCCACCTGCTGGTCCCAGTAGCTCCCTATTAACTGTCCCTAAATATCTACCAACTTACTCCTCAAAGTAGGGCAAGGGTAATACTGCAGGCGTTGATGGGCCCCCTTTGTTCTTGTATTCCAAAAATCGAACGCTCTCATCACCTGCCATTTTATCATAGAGTAGCAAAAATTAATGGTCCCAGCTAGATCCACGTATGTATGATCATTTGTATTTCCCCATTCTAAACTGTCTCTGACTTTCTTATATTCAGTTTTTATGTAGCTTGAAATTTCCAAGATAAATACCTCTAAACTATTTTTTTTTTTCATTTTTTATTTTTTAATTTTTACCACAGGGTGCATGTGCTCTCACCAGAGAGAGAGAAGGGAGGGGAGTGAGAAATAACCCGGCAGGAAGGATGGCCATGCTGCAATTCCTTCTTCTCCATTCTCGTCTCAGGATTTTGTGCACACATGCACATGCCTGGCATGTTTTTCAAGCCGTAGGGTTGGAACTTGAAATTCACAGTTAGCCATGTGGGATCTAGTCATATTAGCCACCACACCATTTGCAGGTTCCTAAACTACTTTTTAACGAGATCATACATTTGGTTTCCTATGACTCAATTGATCATTTCATGGCTGGCCACAGTCTCTGTAGAAAAGGTTTCTGAGCCTGGTATCCATGTTCTTGCAGTCCCAGCTACTCCAGAAGGCTGGGGCAGGAATATCATGAACTCAAGGCAAGCCTGAGTAACATAATGAGAGAGAAAGGGGGAAGGAAATAAGGAAAAGAGAAAGAAAGAAGAGAGGAAAAGGAGAAGGGGGGAAGACAGAAAAGAAAAAATTGAGAGTGTTCGATGAGAGTGGGGGAGAGCTAGTTGAAGCACTCTGCCTCATCTCCCACATGCCCCATCCTGTCTGTGCTCTCCACGTCCCCAGACTCTCCTGTGTTTGGAGGCTTATGATTAGTACCTATCCTGCTGGCCTCCTTTCCCACACCAGCAGGGTCCTTGCAGCCCTGACTCCCTGATAACCTGGGGGAGTGCAGATTGGGGAAGAAAGGGAAACATGAGTGCAGAGCTGAGGCCTAAGCATTAGCCCAGGCAGGAGTCCCAGCAGGGCACTGAGAGGTGAATCCTTAAAGCCCACTCCTAGTGTTTGCTGTGCAGGCCGGGGTGGGGGCTTTTCCCTTATTCAAGGTCCAGGTGTTGTCTGTCATGGAGGCTAAACATTAAGGTGCTGCCTGACCTTTTGCCAGTCTTCTTGGAAAAATCAAGCCCATAGAAAGAAGCTATGTCTGGCTTACCTCACCTCTTATCTTACTATTATCATTATTGCCAGAAGGCACATATGCTTGTGAGAGAGAGAGAGAGAAAGAGAAATCACTGCCCCCCATGGGGCATAGTCATACCTCAATCCTTTTCCCTCCATTTCCCCATCCCATAGGGATTTGGGGTACACAAAATCTGCCACCAGGGTCAGGATTCAGACTGTGGTTGGCCACGGATCCAGTTTCCTATGCAAAGGGCTTAACTGCTGTGCTATGGGGCTAGCCCAACTTCCCTCATCTTTAGAGTGACAGTTCAAAGCCTGCAGCTGCCTCCCCCAGGAATCCTGGAGGCTGAGAATTACTTGCCAGTCAGATTGGCTCCGGGAAGTAAAGACACATGTACAAGCATAATTTGGGATAGATTCAGACTTCTTAGTTCTCTGGCAATAACAATCTTCATTCTCCCTCCCCCTTAGAATAACTTGTGAATGTATTATTAGTCTCTTGAAATTCTGACTTGATAAAAATTTGGAAAAGTATGCTGGTATGTTCCAATTATATTGGAAAGGAACTGCTTGTGTTGTTTCATTCTCAACATATTTCATGAATCACTGAAGCCTAGAAGAGTTAATTGAGCATATTTTCCCCTCAGATTTCTAAAAGAATGCCTCGTGAAAGAAAAAGAAATTCTGCTTAAAATTAGGGAACCAGAAAGTACCTAGGTTTTAGAGACCTTTGAAAGAAATTCTTGATAAGGTAGTAAGACATTACAGGGGGGGAAAAAAGAAGGAAAAAGGGGTGGAAGGACACAATACAGTCTCCTCCTCACAGTGGAGTAACTTAAGATGTATGAGACCTGCATCATTGAGAATCCCTGTGGATTCCACCGAACTGAGCACAAAGGGTTGCCTCCTACTCAGGGTCTGCATGAATGTGGGCTGGTTCTTAGACCACCAAACAAAGGAGCCAGGTTATCCCACAAAAGAGTCATTTGTAAATAGAGGTTGATTTCCTGTACTGCCTAGTGCTCACGGTGCCAAATAACTGGACCCCCAAGCTGAGTCTTGGCTCGGAGTTGATCCATGTTTTCTTTGACCACACTGACCCACCTTGTTGTTTATACAAGCCATCTTATCTAGTGGTGTTGAGTCACAATTGTATTTATTGCCTACACCTGCTTATTCCAAGCAGCTTCTGTGTTCCCACCCTGAGAACAGGGTTCTCTGACGTGAGAAAGTGTGAATGTTATAGTACAGATCACCTAAGCCAATAAATGAGCCCCAAGATCGTCAGCATTGTAACGGCCAGACATTTTTGTGTATCTTCTTTATCCTTTTTCTAAGTTGTTTTTTTTGTTTTTTGTTTTTTGGTTTTTGTTTTTTTGTTTTTAGATTTTTGCCATAGGGGACACTTGCACTCACTAGAGAAAAAGATAGAGAAGGAAAGTGAGAAGTCATCCCCCAGGGGAGATGCCCACACCACAGTCCCTTCTCCTCCAGTCTCCTCTCAGGATTGGACATGTATGCACACTCACCTGGCAGGTTTTTCAAGCTGCCAGGTCTGGGAATCCAACCTCAGAGCTGACCATATGGGATCCAGTGCCCTAACCACCACACCACCCGCTGTCCCCATCTTTTTAAATTTTAATAAAACTTTCATTTTGAAAACTAGTAGAGAATGTTTTCATAAGCTTTGATCATTTCCTATTAAACCAGTACTTTAAAACACCAGTATAGGGACCAGCAGTTGGTGTAATGGCTATGTCACTGGACTCCCATGTAGTCAACTGCAGTTTGAATCCCGGACCCAGTGTCTTAAACTCAAGCCAGGCGTGT
The DNA here is from genome assembly GCF_000334495.1 of Tupaia belangeri chinensis. NCBI lineage: Eukaryota > Metazoa > Chordata > Mammalia > Scandentia > Tupaiidae > Tupaia > Tupaia belangeri. Next base: position 1,692,064 of record NW_006205376.1, on the reverse strand, counting down.
GAGCGTGCGTGCCAAAGATCCTGAGAGGAGATTGGAGGAGAAGGGATTGCGGCGTGGCCATTACACCTGGGGGATGATTTCTCGTTTTCTGTTTCTCTCTGTCTTTCTGGTGAGCGTACGTGCCCTATAGCAAACTAAAACAATGCAAAACTTACGTGCCCCTAAACAAAAACCCTCCAAAAAAAAAAAAAAAAAACAAATATAAGTTTAATGCCCAGTAAAATTTAACCTACAGTTGTAATACAGTCTCTATTGATTGGTCTTCTTATATTCTGAATTATTTTAATATCTGCTTGATTGCAGGAAATCTTCACCGAACCAGCAGTGTTCCTGAGTATGTCTACAACTTACACTTGGTTGAAAATGATTTCGCTGGAGGGCGTTCCCCCATTACTAAAACTTATGACATGCAAAAGGTAGGATGTCAAAGAATATAATTCTAGTTATCAGATTACCATGAAAACAATTTCAAACTTTCTTTTTCCTTTTCTTTTGTTTTCTTTTTTTCTTTCTTTCTTTCTTTTCTTTTCTTTCTTTCTTGCTTTAGAGTGTGTGCCCTTGAGGGGGATGGAGTAAGAAGTCATCCCACAGAGGGGATGGGCACACCACAGTGCTGTCTCCTCCAGACTGCTTTTGGGATTTTGGGCACACAAGCACACATACCTGGTGTGATTTCCAAGTCTCCGGGTCCAGGACTCAAAGAGTGCAGTCTGCTATGTAAGATAAAACACCTTAAGCTCCATGCCACCTGCTGGCCCCTGGATTGTTTTTCAGTGTTTACCTTTCCTGAGTATTATGATTTCCTAAATACATTTTGAAAGATTCATTTTGTGTGGACACCATAGAAAACTGGGGACTTTAAACAGAATTAAGTCCTAGTGCAAATAATTGTGACTCAGGTCGGTCAGGTCCTGTTTTAAAAAACGGGTAGAGGACCAGCAGTTAGCGTAATGGCTATGTTGCTGGATTCCCATGTAGTCTACTGCGGTTTGCATCCCGGACCCAGTGGCCTGAAACTCACGCCGGGCGCGTGTGCATGCGTGCCCAAGATCCCGAGAGGAGAATGGAGCAGAAGGGATTGCAGCGTGACCATCCCCCTCGGGGGGTGATTTCTCGCTTTCTGTCTCTCTGTCTCTCTCTGTCTGTCTGGCAAGTGCACGCGCCCTATAGCGAAAATCTCTCAAAAAAAAAAAAAATGGTAAAATTCTCCATCTGAGTCAGAGAAAGGGACCCCTGTAATGGTCTTCCAGGAAGGTGGAACCGACCTCGTTCCTCCTGTAAGCGTTATTTCTGTCTGCAGGCTGGCACGGTCGCCTATGAGAGCCGCTGGGGGAGAGGGCCGGCGCAGTACAGCTCGCAGAAGTCGGTGGAGGAGCGGACGTTCCGGTCCCGCCAGCCTCTCCGGAGGCTGGAGATCTCCCCCGACAGCAGCCCCGAGAGGGTCCATTACGCGCACAGCGAGTACCACTACAGCCAGCGAGGCCAGGCGGGGCACACGCTGCGGCGCCAAGAGAGCAGGCGGTCCACCCTCCTCGCGCCACCGCGGTACGCGCGCTCGGAAATCGTGGGCTTCCAGCGGGGCGGCGAGCCGGCAGCGCCACTATGACACTTACCACAGGCAGTACCAGTACGCGGTGAACGACGCGGCCTTTGACGGCGTCCCTGTCAACCCCGCCCTGCTCACGTACCCGCGGCCGGGGACCAGTCACAGCATGGGCAACCTGCTGGAAAAAGAGAACTACATGAGTTCGGGGCCTGTGGCCGGGCAGGTCAGGCCCCTGGTGCCCTTGCAGCCAGTCAGCCAGAACCGGGCCGCCAGGGCCTCCTGGCACCAGAGCTCCTTCCACAGCACGTGCACGATGCGGGAGGCCGGGCCCAGTGGCACTCTGGACGCCGGCGCCAGGAGGGCGCACATGACTGTGGGCCAGGTGGCCGCGGGGGCAAGCGGGAATCTGCTGGTGGAGAGGAACGCCTTCGCCGACAGCCAGCTCGGGTGAGTCCCCTTCCCAAGCTGCACCCAGCCGGTGCCAGCACATTCTGTTCCCGCAGCCCTGACAGCGTGAGCAGGCTGCTGGCTCTGGCGAGAGCAACTCTGTCCCAGAGATAAGCGATTAAAATAATGACTTTTCAGGCAGCTGCCTAATTGACAGGTCTGCCTATTTACCTTTGGGCGGGGGCCAAGCTACCTGCTCAGGTGGCAGCTTTGCAGTGAGGTGGGATGTTCAGTCGTCTATTCGGGTCTGAATGCTGGCTGAAGGCATCCCACCCCGGCTATAGGACATGGGCGCTGAAGCAGAGCAGGCTCCCAAGTAGACCAAGAAACTGACAATGGAGAGTGCATTTTCTTTCTTTCTTTCTTTCCTTCCTTCCTTTCTTTCTTTCTTTCTTTTTTAGAATTATCCAATTTAACTTTTATTTATTTATTCATTTATTCTAACTTGGCCAGGGGGGTGGGGGATTTATTTATTCATTTATTCTAACTTGGCCAGAGAGGGAGGGGGGGGGGAAGGTGAGAAAGCAAGCTGCCATGTCTGGGACTCAAACTGCAGTAGGCCATGTGGGAGTCTAGTACCCCCCAACCACCACGCCACCTGCCCACCCAAGAGTGCATTTTCTTAATTATTCCTTGAAATGAAGGGTAAGACACAATGCGTATTCCTGGTGCTCAGCATGAACCTCAAATACTTTAGGAACCAGCAGGTGTTGTAATGGCTAGGTTGGTGGACTCCTATGTAGTGGACCACACCTCACGTCTGGGACCTAGTGACTTAAACTCAGACCAGGTATATGTGTGTGTGTGTGTGTGGGTTCCCAAAATCCCGAGAGGAGAATGGAGAAGGGATTGCAGTGTGGCCATCTCCCCTGGGCGTGATTTCTTGCTTTTTGTCTCTCTGACTCTCTCCAGAGAGTATACACACCCTATAGCAAAAATCTCTCTAAAAAAAGTTTATTTATTTTTTCCATGAGTGAGTGAAACCAAGAGGCAGGTACCCCTACAAGGTCCTCACACTGTGATACACCCTCAGTCCCAGCCAGCTCGGATCATGGACAGTGTGTATGTGCCTGGTGTGTACAGAGAAGCCTCAGGATATGAACCCAGAATCTTCTCATTGGGGCTAGCATCGCAGAATATTGTTTTACTGCTGTGCCACTACTGCTGGCTTCAAATGCTGTTTTGGTAGCTACTACTGTAAGAAGTAGGCAGCTGATTTCTCTTTTTTTTTCTTTTTCGGAGAGGTTTTTTGCTACAGGGTGTGTGCACTCGCCAGAAAGACACAGAGAGACAGAGAAACAGAAAGCAAGAAATCCCCCCCCAGGGGGGATGGTCACGCCGCAATCCGTTCTCCTCCATTCTCATCTCAGGACCTTGGACACTCATGCACACATGCCCGACGTGAGTTTAAGCCACTGGGTCTGGGACTCGAACGGCAGTTGACTACATGGGAGTCCAGTGACATAGCCATTACGCTAACTGCTGGTCCCCTGGCAGCTGATATTTTTAGATATCTCTTTTCTTTCTTTGATACTTGATACATTTTCTTTTCCTTTTTATTTTTCGTTCTTATTGTTTTAGTTTTTGCTATAGTAGTGTGTGCTCCGCAGAGAGAAAAAGAGAGAGGGAGATAGGAAGTGAGAAATCGCCCAATCCCTTCTCCTCCATTTTCCTCTCAGGATCTTGGGCACACACACACACACACACACACACACAAATATCCAGAGTGAGTTTCAAGCCAGAAGGTAAAGTCTAGGACTTGAACCTGCACAGTCAACCATGTGGAATAGAGTGCCTTCATTCCAATGCCACCTGCAGGTTCAATATCTTTACTCTTTGATCAGTGACTTGTGGGCATTTTTGACAATACTGAATAATAAAAATAATTGCATTTTCAAAGTTATTCCTTTACTTTTCCTATTTTCTTTGTGGCCTGACTAATGTAGATTTTGGAACTTAGCTTTCATTTAGGTTTAATGCTTGAGCACAAATTTTGTAAGCTGAGGAAGATTCTGAAAGAAAAGTAGATAAATGGAGGGATGATTAGATCAGTAACTCCTGAAATACTAATCTAATAACATTAGAGTGAAACATTGGATGTGTGATTGATGTTTGATTGCTAAAGCTGCTTAATGGTAGTTGTTTCCTTTGATCACCTTTTAAAATAAAATTGTACAATTTACCCATTGACTAGGTAACCACTTTTCCAAAAGATGTTAGGGAACTAGCCAGATGGCACAGGCAATGGGGCGCTGCTCTGCAATGCCGGAGTCCATGTGGGAAGGCTTTGGGTTCATGTCCTGGGTCTTCTTCAGCACACGGGGCTCGCCCACAGCATGCCTGTGATCCTAGCTGCCTGCAGGGCTAGGGGAGGATCCTCGTGTGAAGACCCTGTCAAGGATGCCTGTTCATCTCTCACTCTTTCAGGAATTAAACAAACTTGAAAATATATGTATTTTAGGACTTATCTAATCATAAAGGAGAAAATATTTTTAATTAAGCAATGTTTAGTAAGAGATATCTAATCTTTTTTGTAGAAAGTAGATCTTTGGCAATATGAACATACTTATAAAGAGAAAAAGAATACATCAGGTGGGGCCAGTTGATGGCATAATGGTTACATCACTGGACTCCTACATAGTCAGCCATGGTTCAAGTCCCAGACCTGGTGGCTTGAAACTCACGCTGGACATATGTGCATGCGCGCCCCAAATCCCGAGAGGAGAATGGAGGAGAAGGGATTGTGGCATGGCCAGCCCCCCAGGGGGTGATTTCTCTGTCTCTCTGGTAAGCGCACTCGCCTGATAGCAAAAATAAAACTCTATCAAAAAAAAAAAAGAATGCACCAGGTAATTTTTTCTTCCATAAATTGATAAAGATTTTTAAAAAGAGTTATTTATTTATTATTTATTAATTTGACCAGAGAGAGAGAAAATGAGAAAGCAAGCTGCCAGGCCCAGGACTTGACTGGGTCAGCTATGTGAGAGTCAAACGCCTTAACCACCATGCCACCTGCTGGCCCGATAGGAACTTTTAAATAGATAAGTCTTAAGTTTATTGAATGCCTACCTTGGTCTGGGACTTTTAGTAGGCATGATTCTACCAAAAAAATCTTAACTAAAACAAAACTGTCATTCCACATCCTCCAGTAACTGACCTACCTGTTACATTCCCAATGCAGCATATCCTAGAGATTCACCAATTCTCCTACCTACTCCTATCTCCAACTATAGTCCTACCAGTTATAAACCTGAGAGTCATTCTCATATATTCCCTCCATTGTCACATGGCACCAGGCCTTTTTTTTTTTTTTCCTCTGTAAAGGGAGATGTGTGTGTGTGTGTGTGTGTGTTTAAAAAAAAACTGTTTTATTTATGTATTTATTTATTTATTGAGATTTTGCCTTAGAGCACATGCACTTGCCAGAGAACAACAGAGACAGTGAGCGGGAAAGTGAGAAATCACCTGCCCTCCAGGGACAAATGGCCACACCACAATTCCTTCTCCTCTATTCTCCCCCCAAGATCCTTGGTGTGTGTGCACACGAACCCAGTGTGGGTTTCAAGCCACTGGGTCTGGGACTTGAACTGCGGTCAGCCATATGGGAGTCCAAGACTATAACCGCTATACCATCTGCTGGCCCCTATTTATTTATTTAATTTGCTATAGGGCATGAGCACTCCCCAGAGAGAGATAGAAAGAGAGAAAATGAGAAAGCACACCTTGGGTGGGTGGCCACACCATAACTCCTTCTCTGTTCTCCTCCTGGGATTTTGGAAATGCACACACACATGCCCAGTGTGTCTTTCTTTTTTGCCTTTTTTTAAAAAATTTATTTTCTTATTTTAATTTGACCAGAGAAGAACAGAATGAAAGAGAGGAAGAGAGAGAGAGAGAGAGGAGGAAAATGAGAAAGCAAACTGTCAGATCCAGGACTTGAACTGCATTCGACCATGTGGGAGTCCAGCACCCTCAACTACCACACCACCTGCCAACCCCAGCCCAGTGTGTCTTTCAAGCCACCAGGTCTGAGACTTGTACTGCATGGTCAGCCACGTGGGAACCGGCTGTCTTAACCATCAGGCTGCTCGTTGGCCTGCATCTTATATTTTTACTGTTCTCCGCCATCTCCACTGCTCAGTTTCTCTGCTGCTGGTCTTCCTCACTCAGAACTGGTCTCTAGGCCCGTCAGGATGACCTTCACAGATGGTGTCTCTCCCCGGTTTATGACCTTTCCATAATGTTTGCTGAGTGCCTGTGCTTTCTCAGCATGGCACACGAAGTCTCATGTTTTCCCCTTATCATTTCAACCCCTTCTTCCACTTTCTCTCACTGTTCATCACCACCATCCCCAAACACGTGCACACACAAGCACCCAAACCACTTGGAACCTTTTGCAGTTTATTTTTTGTTCTCAAGGTTTATGCCACAGGGCACGTGAACTCGCCAAAGAGAGGCATAGAAAGGAAAAGTGAGAAATTGCCCTCCTGGGGGCATGGCCATGCTGCAGTGCCATCTCTTCCTTCTCTTCCTCGGGTTTGGGGCACTCACATATGTGTCTACCATGACTTTTTTTTTTTTTAAGAATTATTTTAACTTTATTTGCTAATTTATTTATTTATTTTCAATTTGATCAAAGAGGGACAGAGCAAGAGCAAGACAGAGAAAGGGAGAATGAGAAAGCAAGCCGCCAGGTTCAGGACTCGAACCACAGGGCCATGTGGGAGTCCAGCGTCCTCAACCATCACCCCACCTGCCGGCCCAAGCCTGCTGTGATTTTTAAGCACTAGGTCTAGGACTCAAACTGTGGTCATTCGTGTGGGAGTCGAGTGCCTTAACCACCACACCACCTGCTGGCCCCTTGCACTTTTCTTAATGCGAGATAATTTATTTATTCTTCTCCACACACATTTTTATTCTCTTTTTCTTCCTCCTTCCCTCCCTCCCTCTCTCTCCCTCTCTCTCTCTCTCTCTTAACTTCTTCCCTCTTTCCTTCCCTTGCTGTTCTCTCTCTCCATCCCAGCTCTTTACAGATGTAGCTACTTTTCCCTGGCTACCCCTAACTCTGGATTTAGCTCACATGCCACCTTTTCTCTAACCACTTCCTCCCCAATCTAGTTGAGGTGTCCCAAATAGCAGCATTGTGCGAATGTCTTTTTCAGAGTAATATATTGGGGTTATTCATTTACTTATCTGTTCTCCTGCTAGACTTTGGGCTTTTTATGAGTGTCTTACTCATCCTTACGTTCTCAGCACCCTGGAAACTGATCTCAGGTCTATGATAGGCACTGCAGAAATCAATGGTAAAAAAGGGCAGAAAATAAAGGAGAAGTGATATATAAATTCTTTGATTTTTATTGTCTGGGTCCTTGTATTGCCCTAATTGGAGAAGACCCAGCAGGGGGGTGCCTGTGGTAGGGTACTGCTGCACAGTACTGATGCAATATGGGAAGGCCTAGGGTTTGTTTCCTGTGTCAACCTGAGCACACTGGGCACACCTCTGGGCACATCCGTAGCCTGGTTGGCTGGAAGGTGGGGGGAAGGTCAACAAGATATGGCAAGGCCGGTAAGGGTCAGCCTGTCTCTGTCAGCAGAAAGAAACTTTTTTTTTTTTTAATGTAGCCATCCTATTGTATTTTGGATTATTGTTTTAATGGGCAGTGTTGGTTTTGTGAGAGTATTTAATCACATTTCAAAGAATCTAGAAGGAACACATGGTGGGTCAAGAAGTTTAA
>NW_006205376.1:1642861-1684305 GCF_000334495.1 Tupaia belangeri chinensis | reverse complement strand
CTGCTGAGGTCCCCCAAGTTCCAGAGACTAGAACTCAGAATTAATTCTGTTCTCTGATTTTCAAATGGCAAATTTTGCTTTCTATGGAAAGGAAAGAGAACCAAAGGTATTTCATAATGTAAGAAAATGAAATGATCAAGAAGGCACCTCTGCCTGCCAGACTTCCCTCTATCTTCAGTGTACCCCATGGGTCATTTCAGTTTGCAGACCACTCCCTGAGACACCCACCCCGAGACCACGTGCTCTGCTTTCCCGGCATTGCATTGTCTTACATTTCGGAATCTGTCCAGCCTCTATTTCTGGAATCTACTCTTTTATGCCAGTAAAATGCCCACATGTAAAGGAGTGTTCTTTCATATATGTGGAACATTTCTATAGAATAGCTAGATAAAACCATAAACCTACATAATGACAGGCATTAACAATGGATCTGACTTTCCCACAGAAGAATGGCCAGACAGTTACTAATGTAGCTAAAAACCAAGACATTGATGTACAAGAGACAGTCATCACCTTTACTAATTCAGACTGATGAGAAAGGTTTTAAAAAAAATTGGCCAGCTTAGCAGGCCAACAGTAATGCATTGCTCAAGCCAAGCTGGATCCACACAGAAGATTGCAGCGTCAGTTCTCCAGTGAACCTGTATGCACTGGCTGACTGGGGAGTGTGAGACCCTGGTTAGGGTGCTTTCTCTCTCTCTCTCTCTCTCTCTCTTTCTCTCTCTCTCTCTTTATCTCTTTCTCTTAAAAAATAAATAAAACTTTAAATAATAATAATAATAGGGGCCGACCCTGAGCCCTGTGGTTAATGGAGTCAGATCCCACGTGGCTGACTGTGGTTCAGATCCCTCCCCCAGCAGCTTGAAAACCATGCCACAGGTGTGCACTATGCCCCAAATCCCAACAAGAGAAAGAAATGGAGGAGAAGGGGTTGCAGTGTGACTATTCCCCCACTGGGCAGCGCTTTCTCTCTCTCTCTCTCTCTCTGGTGAGACATGTGCCTTCTAACAATAATAATAATAATAATAAAAGCCCTATTTCCATCATCATAAAAAGGGGGGATGTTTAAAAAATTACCAAGTAAGGGACCAGCAGTAAACATAATGGCTGTGTCGCTGGACTCCTACGTAGTCAACTGCGGTTCGCGTCCCGGACCTGGTGGCTTAAAACACGCCGGGCGCATGTGCGTACGTGCCCAAGATCCCGAGAGGAGAATGGAGGAGAAGGGATTGTGGCGTGGCCACCCCCCCTGGGGGGTGATTTCTCGCTTTCTGTCTCTCTGTCTCTGTCTGTCTGGCAAGCGCACACACCCTATAGCAAAAACCTCTCCAAAAAAAATTACCAAGTAAAACAATTCTTTATGAATTTTTGTGAAAATATGATTAATCTCTCTACCTATTGGGGACTAGTGGTTTAGCAAATGAATATGAGGTTCTTTCAGGCCCCAGCACTGCAGTAAGCTTCACAGGAGACAAAAATCGAGTGGGTTATATGAAAGTCTTGAAGAAAATCAGTGAAAACGAAGAAAGAATATGTCGAGCACTTGGTGTATGGTATGTACTAGTGTCTGTAGGGATTCCGAGCACACCAGAGCAGCATGTGCTGGGATTAGGTTAGGGAGACTGAGGAAAGAGAGTGGGTCTTCTGTAGGATCACCAGTCAAGCCTATGACCCAGAGCAGAAAACAGGGCATATACCTTCCCTCCACAGTCTCTTAACCAGCCACTGCTTTCATCTTTTTTTTTTTTTTTCATTTTTCTAGTCTCTTTCAATTATATCTACCTTTCCAATTAGGGGTATTTTTTAGGTTTTTGCCATAGGGCACGTGAAGGCATTACTACCTCAGCTAAGTGCCCTCAGAGCTGCCCCTTTCTTTGTAGAGCTGTATTCCAGAGTCATCTTTCCAAAGCAGTACTTTCATCATACTTTACAGTCTTCGTGAGGTAGGGGAATTTGCATTTACTGAGTGCCTGACAACGCTTGCAGGAGCTATCCATTCATTATCTTACATTTGGTGGCCTTCAGATGTGGCCTTCATATGGGAAACCAGCCAGGGGCAGGGCTGTATGCATATTGTTGGTTGGCAGGAGTGCCGCTTGGGGGTGGAGGGGATTGCATATACACACAAATTATTGTTTGTAACTTTTTCCTCTAGTGCCTCATTCTGGGTATTTTACACTGCTTCCTCTTACATTTTTGTTTGTTTACACTGACACTATTTTAACAGATTAGCTAACGTTGAAAGGACTCACTTCTTTGTTTTTAAGAATTATTTTATTTAACTTTATTTATTTCAATTTGATCAGAGAAGGACAGAGTCAGAGAAAGTGAGAAAGCAAACCAACAGGTCTGGGACGCAAACCATGATCAGACATGTGGGAGTCTTGCGCCCTTAACCACCATGCCACCTGCTGGCCACCGAAGAGACTCACTTCTGAAGACTATGTCCAGGGGAAAATGAGGCCAAGGAACCACTGCTCTGCTCTTTCTAATCTCCCAGCCCATCCATCCCCCAAGCCACATTTCTGCAGGCTTTAAGAAGTGTTTTATACATGAGTGGGAAAGAAGGAGGAGGGAAAAGAGAAAAAAAGGATGGAAGTAGAGATGCTATAAGGTAATAGAAGGAAAGGAGTTGTTCTTACTACAGAAGAGCACCAAAAATATTTTACAGAAGTGATCATATAAGGGGACAAAGTTCATTGAAAAATGGAATTAATGTCCGTGTTCATTTTGGTGCAAAACCCTAAATCCATGCGTGCCTTTTTTTCAGAACACACATTTCCCGTGAACTTAAGCACGTGCATGAGAGAGAGAGGGAGGGAGAGAGATGAACACCCTCCACAAGGTCTGATCACTCCATGGCCCCCTTTCTCTAGCCCTCCAGCCCATCAGATCCTAGGCACTTGGGTGTGTGGCCAGCAGTCTCCTGCAGTCTCAGGCAGACCGAGCAGGCAAGGGATTTGACCCTGTCTCCCTGTGAGATCTGGCTTCTCCTGAGCAGCACATTACTACTGTGCCATGAAACTGCCCTTCCATGAACTTTTGAAGACCATCATTTTGAATCGAGCCCTGAAAAATGGATATTAATTAGGTAGACAAAAAAAAAAAAAAAATCAAAGAAAGTGACTTGGGAAGCAGGCGGCAGTATTTCAGCAAGTATTAAAGTCCAGTGTGATTGGAGGGCAGGGCAATACATCAAAGGAGGACAGAGCATGGCAGGTACTAGAGCCAGACTAGGACCAGAAAATATGCCATGTTATGGAACTGGACTTTATAAATAATGCCGAAACAGGACTTGGACACGCTGGCAACTGTACAAGACCTTGTTGAGGAAGTCTTCATTTAGTTTAGAAATAGTTTTTAGTGGTGAAGTGAAGCAGCATTGGGTCAGTAGGCCCAGTTAACAACTCTTTGTGAATCGTGTTCAAGAAAATGAAGGATTAGAGTAATGGAACTATGTGTGGGTGTTAGAGAAGGGAAATTCAAACTTTCCTGAGTCATTTATGGCTTATGAGATGGATTAATTGCTGACTCAAAAAAAAAAAGCTGCATTAAACAGAAGGCTAGTCTTAGATAACAAATGATCTTTCATCAGTTAAAACACCTCCTGGGATGGATAGTAAAGGTTTCAAATTGCAGTGGGGATTGAGACTAACTTTAGAGTTTGATTTTTCCGGTAACACCAGCAGAGTTTATTTGCATATGGTATTTCCATGGCTTTTAAAAGATACGATTATATTAAATAAAAGTGACTCAAATTCTAGTTTGGTAATAACCTGCATTTTTTTTTTGTCATTTAAAATGTTGTACTCCTGAGGTACAGCATTTTAAAATATGAGATCATTATATACCGCATAAGTCTCAGTATGCATGCCAGAAGTGCTTTGCTTCACTCGCCTTACATTTCTAGTTTCCAACATGTGTTCAGCAGCAAAGGGTATTAGGGTTTGGACATGAGGCTCATTATGCCTTATCCTCTTACCTATGTCACCCCACCCCACACAGACTCACCATGCACAATGCTACACGCGCACACCTGCACATATCTGCACGTACTATTGAGTAGCTTGATAGACAGAAAACACCCACTCAGGTGTTTTCTTTTGTTCAATGTCTCCATTACCTGGAATGACTCAGCTTCTTTGAGGCCAAAGAAGGGTCCTGCATTACCTTGAAGGCATGTCTCTGGCCTTGATTCTAAGATGCAGTCATCCTGAGTAAGGCTTCTCTCAGTCAGTGGTTCCAGAATGCTAATGTGCCAACCTCCAGGTTGGTAATAGACTGCTTAGCTCTCCAGGCAGAAATAAAAGGAGAGGGAGGGAAAGAAGACAGATCTGTGAGGCATTTGGGAGTTATCACTTTACAAGGAGCAATTTTGTTTGCCCTCTATAAACTATCACTCTGTGCCAGGGTACATCAGATTTCACCATTACGTAAAATTAGTAAAGGACAAAAGTATGCTACTCTATAACTGAATATCAGAATAGCAAAGCAAATGGCAACAGAATGTTTTTAAAATTATTTTAAGAAAGGCATATTTATAACTGCATTTAGTCGTTACCTTTCCTGATGTACTAGATTACACTGGCATGACTTATTTTAGCATAACGAAACTCGATTTTCCTGGCTCTTACTGTTTACTTATTATCACATGCAATAAATATAACATGTTTGACTGCTTATATTTTTTATTTCTTTTCAGGTAAAAAATTCTGAGCAGCTTTGAGAAAAATCTAATGAGCGTAGAAATAATTTTTAATTTCCATGAACAAGTTTCTTTTACATTCCATCTAAAAATTCTTACCATGCTATTAAATTCACTTTTTTTTTACTTTTTTTGTTTTTTGGTTTTTTTTTTTTTTTGAGAGCTTTTTGCTATAGGATACGTGCGCTTGCGTAAAGACAGAGAGAGACAAAAAGACAGAAAGCGAGAAATCACCCCCCGGGGTGATGACCATGCCACAATCCCTTCTCCTCCATTCTTCTCTTGGGATCTTGAGCACACACGCACGTGCTCCCTGTATGAGTTTAAGCCACTAGGTCTGGGACTTGAACCGTGGTCACCTACATGGGAGCCTAGTGACATAGCCATTATGCCAACTGCTAGCCCCAAAATTCACTTTTTAAGATGTAATTATTATAATATGCATAATTACCTTAAAAAGAGCTCATGGCCTGACCACAGTGGCACATATGTAACACTCCACCTCTTGGGAGGCTGGGGCTGCACGGGAGGCCCAGCTTCAGTTCCCAGGCCAACCTGAACACACCAGATGCAGTTGTCTGCACCTTTATGCCTAGCTGATTCAGAGACTGGGCCAGGAGGATTACGGCACAGTGAAAGACTGTCAAAAAAATAATACCGCCCCTTCTTTCATGTTCCTTCTCTCTTTTAAAGGAGAGAAAAAGAGTTCACTCTCTTTCTTTGCTTACTTTATGATTCGGTTCAATTCAGTAACAAAAAAAAAAAAAATCAAAGAAAGTGACTTGGGAAGCAGGCGGCAGTATTTCAGCAAGTATTAAAGTCCAGTGTGATTGGAGGGCAGGGCAATACATCAAAGGAGGACAGAGCATGGCAGGTACTAGAGCCAGACTAGGACCAGAAAATATGCCATGTTATGGAACTGGACTTTATAAATAATGCCGAAACAGGACTTGGACACGCTGGCAACTGTACAAGACCTTGTTGAGGAAGTCTTCATTTAGTTTAGAAATAGTTTTTAGTGGTGAAGTGAAGCAGCATTGGGTCAATAGGCCCAGTTAACAACTCTTTGTGAATCATGTTCAAGAAAATGAAGGATTAGAGTAATGGAACTATGTGTGGGTGTTAGAGAAGGGAAATTCAAACTTTCCTGAGTCATTTATGGCTTATGAGATGGATTAATTGCTGACTCAAAAAAAAAAAGCTGCATTAAACAGAAGGCTAGTCTTAGATAACAAATGATCTTTCATCAGTTAAAACACCTCCTGGGATGGATAGTAAAGGTTTCAAATTGCAGTGGGGATTGAGACTAACTTTAGAGTTTGATTTTTCCGGTAACACCAGCAGAGTTTATTTGCATATGGTATTTCCATGGCTTTTAAAAGATACGATTATATTAAATAAAAGTGACTCAAATTCTAGTTTGGTAATAACCTGCATTTTTTTTTTTGTCATTTAAAATGTTGTACTCCTGAGGTACAGCATTTTAAAATATGAGATCATTATATACCGCATAAGTCTCAGTATGCATGCCAGAAGTGCTTTGCTTCACTCGCCTTACATTTCTAGTTTCCAACATGTGTTCAGCAGCAAAGGGTATTAGGGTTTGGACATGAGGCTCATTATGCCTTATCCTCTTACCTATGTCACCCCACCCCACACAGACTCACCATGCACAATGCTACACGCGCACACCTGCACATATCTGCACGTACTATTGAGTAGCTTGATAGACAGAAAACACCCACTCAGGTGTTTTCTTTTGTTCAATGTCTCCATTACCTGGAATGACTCAGCTTCTTTGAGGCCAAAGAAGGGTCCTGCATTACCTTGAAGGCATGTCTCTGGCCTTGATTCTAAGATGCAGTCATCCTGAGTAAGGCTTCTCTCAGTCAGTGGTTCCAGAATGCTAATGTGCCAACCTCCAGGTTGGTAATAGACTGCTTAGCTCTCCAGGCAGAAATAAAAGGAGAGGGAGGGAAAGAAGACAGATCTGTGAGGCATTTGGGAGTTATCACTTTACAATTTTGTTTGCCCTCTATAAACTATCACTCTGTGCCAGGGTACATCAGATTTCACCATTACGTAAAATTAGTAAAGGACAAAAGTATGCTACTCTATAACTGAATATCAGAATAGCAAAGCAAATGGCAACAGAATGTTTTTAAAATTATTTTAAGAAAGGCATATTTATAACTGCATTTAGTCGTTACCTTTCCTGATGTACTAGATTACACTGGCATGACTTATTTTAGCATAACGAAACTCGATTTTCCTGGCTCTTACTGTTTACTTATTATCACATGCAATAAATATAACATGTTTGACTGCTTATATTTTTTATTTCTTTTCAGGTAAAAAATTCTGAGCAGCTTTGAGAAAAATCTAATGAGCGTAGAAATAATTTTTAATTTCCATGAACAAGTTTCTTTTACATTCCATCTAAAAATTCTTACCATGCTATTAAATTCACTTTTTTTTTTACTTTGTTTTGTTTTGTTTTGTTTTTTGAGAGCTTTTTGCTATAGGATACGTGCGCTTGCGTAAAGACAGAGAGAGACAAAAAGACAGAAAGCGAGAAATCACCCCCCGGGGTGATGACCATGCCACAATCCCTTCTCCTCCATTCTTCTCTTGGGATCTTGAGCACACACGCACGTGCTCCCTGTATGAGTTTAAGCCACTAGGTCTGGGACTTGAACCGTGGTCACCTACATGGGAGCCTAGTGACATAGCCATTATGCCAACTGCTAGCCCCAAAATTCACTTTTTAAGATGTAATTATTATAGTATGCATAATTACCTTAAAAAGAGCTCATGGCCTGACCACAGTGGCACATATGTAACACTCCACCTCTTGGGAGGCTGGGGCTGCACGGGAGGCCCAGCTTCAGTTCCCAGGCCAACCTGAACACACCAGATGCAGTTGTCTGCACCTTTATGCCTAGCTGATTCAGAGACTGGGCCAGGAGGATTACGGCACAGTGAAAGACTGTCAAAAAAATAATACCGCCCCTTCTTTCATGTTCCTTCTCTCTTTTAAAGGAGAGAAAAAGAGTTCACTCTCTTTCTTTGCTTACTTTATGATTCGGTTCAATTCAGTAACATCATTGGTGGCACATCAGAGTGATGTATCACATCAGAGTGATCAGAGTGGAGTATTTCTGCCACCAGCACCCAATACCTTCTGATCTCAGGTGTTGATGTTTCTTTTGGCTGGAGAATAACCCAGGCTCAGATGTTCTAGGTGGTTTTCAATATTAGCTGAGCCATCTCTACAGGATCAGGTTGGCAGGCAAGAGGGAGCAGGTTTGGAATCTTGCTGAATCTGTGACTGTTTCTCTAGGAATGCAGACATGGAGATGACTCTGGAGCGAGCAGTGAATTTGCTTGATGCGGACCACACGCCCCTGACCAGGATTTCTGCTGCCGCTACTTTCATACAGCATGAGTGCTTCCAGAAATCTGAAGCACGGAAAAGGGCAAGTATCATCTTAACACAGTGCAAAACCTAGCACTGTTATGGTGACCCTGCACGCTGAAACCAGTAATTTATTCAATTTTTAAAAATATTTTTATTGATTTTTTTTTTAATTTAAAAGAAAGTATAGAGTGCTGGCCCCATAGCCGAGTGGTTAAGGAAGCCAATCTCACACAGCTGTCCTCAGTTCAAATCCCAGCCCTGGCAGCTTGATAAACATGCCACGTATGTGTATATGAGTATCGAAAATTCTGACAATTGATAAACATGCCACGTATGTGTATATGAGTGTCAAAAATTCTGACAAGACAGAGAAATGAAGAAGGGATTGTGGTGTGACCATGTCCCAGTTGTGTGTGTGTGTGGGGGGTGCTTTCTCCTTCTTATTTGTTTCTCTTTCTTTCTTTATGGCAAGTACATGTGCCATCTGACCATTAAAAATAGAAATATTTTCTTCAAGTTTTATTTGTCATTCCATTCCTTTAATGATTCTTGATTTTAATGTGATCTAGCACACCAACTTTTTCCTTTATGGTTTGTGCCTGTCATGGTGTATCCAAGAAGTCTTTTAATACTCCAAGGTTAGAAGGTAACTTCCTTGGGGCCAGCAGGTGGAGTGGTGATTAAGGCACTGAACTCCCACATGGCAGACCTTGGTTTGAGTCCTGGACCTGGTGGCTTGTTTTCTCTCTCGAGTGCATGGTGCCCTATAGCCAAATTTAAAAATAATAATAATAATAAATAAAATTAAATAAATAACTAAAAAAGTAAGATAACCTCCTGTATTTTCTTAAAGAAATAGTGTAAGTATTAGATTTCATAGTTTGGTCTGTTGCCCATTTGCAGTTAGTTTTGGAGATATTGTGAGATGTGGATTTAAGTTCCTTTTTTGTTGTTTTTTATGTATTCAGTTGCTTAGGTGCCATTTGTTGAAAAGACTATCATTTTACTGCTGAATTATCTTTGTACCTTTGTTGAAAAGGAACTGATTACATATGTGCGAGTCCACTTCTGGACTGTGTGTCCTGTTCCATTGATCTGTTTGTCTAAACTTATACAACTGTCACACTGTCTCAGCTACTGTAGTTTTATCATTAAGTCTTGATATTGGGTAATTTTAGCCCTCTAACTTTATTGTTCTTTTTCAAAGTTGTTTGGGATAGTTAGGTCTTTTGAAGTTCCATTTGAATTTTCGGATTGGCTTCTCAGATTCTTTTTGTGAAAAGTGCTGGGAATTTGAAACTGCATTAAATCTGTAGATCATCATGGGTAGAATTGATATTTTAACAATATTGAATCTTCTGACCCATGAATATGGTATATCTTACCACCTATTTAGATCTTCTTTAATTTCTCTCTGCAGTATTTTATAGTTTTTTTCTACAGGTTTTTCATGTCTTTTGTCAGATTTATCCTTTATCATGTTTCTAGATGCTTTTTTTCAAAAGAATTATTTATTTAATTTTATTTGTTCTTCTTATTGTTTTTTAATTTTGCTATAGGCTCACCAGAGAGAGACAGAGAAAGTGAGAAATGAGAAACCAAGCTACCAGGTTTGGGATTTGAATCATGGTTAGCTTTGTGGGAGTCCCACACCTTAACCAGCATGCCACTTGCTAGACCCTCTAGATGCTCTTATAAAATGCTTTTTCATTTTAATTTTTGATTCTTCATTATTACTACATAGAAATATAATTGATTTTTATATTAATCTTATATCCTGAGGTATTAAATTAACCTATAGTTCCAGTAACATTTTTGAAGTGGATCAGATTTTTACAGGAAGAATATGCCATCTATGAATAGAGACCATTTATTTTATCCTTTGTGATCTGTATGCTTTATATTACTTTTTCTTTTTTCTTTCTTTTTTTTAATTTAAAAGTTTTTTTACTTTTGTTACTGGCTGAAACCTCTCCTACAATCTTGCAGAGTGGTGAGAACAGACATGTTATACTGTCGCTGAGCATAGGAGAAAGGCATTCAGCCCTTTTTTTCCCGTCATTCACTGTGATGCTACCTATCTGTAAGTTTTCATAAATGATCATGACAGGCCAAAGAACTCCTCTTCTACTCTTAATTTAATAAAGTTTGTTTTGTTTTGCCTTTTGTTTTTTAAGAAAAATCAGGAATAAATGCTGGGTTTTGTCAAATGCTTTTTATGCAACTAGTGAGATATTTTTATAGTTTCTTCATTTTATTTTTCCTGGAATAAACTCCACTTGGTTATGATATATTGTCACTTTTTATTTATGTATTTATGTTTAAGGTTGTTGCCACTAGGGCACCTGCTGGAGAGAAACAGTGAGAGAGAAAGTGAGAAATCATCCTCTGGGGGAATGACCATGTTCCAATACTCTCTCCTCCATTCTACTCCTGAACATAGAGAAGACAGTTAAAGTCACTGTTTGAATGTTCTTGTCTGTTAATTCTAACGTGGGTGGCCATTCTGGGTGAATTTCTATTGATTGGATTTTCTCTACATGGTTATAGTTTTTTCTTTGCACACCTGGCAATTTTTATTGGCTGCTAAGCATTGTGAATTTTATCTTCTTGAATTTTATATAATGTAAGTTTTTGTAAATATTCTATGACATAGTTCAGTTAGTTGGAAATGGTTTCATCCTTTAAAATACTGCTTGTAAGATTTGATAGGTAGGACCAGAGCAGCATTTATTCTAAAACATTTATTACTCTAGTCCCCACTTAATAAGCCAAGAAGTTTCTGAAAACAACCAGATATACCATAAATTATGGGGGTTTTGTCCCTGGCTGGTAAGAACAGTCACTGTCCTGGCTTTGTGACCTTCAAGAGTTATTTCCAGAAATCCTAATAGGTGGTTCTTTGCCTTGGCCTCAGGCAGTGTCCTCCCACACATGTACTAATTGGATTCTCTCTTTCTTCCTTCCTTCCTTCCTTCCTCCCTTTCTTTCTTTCTTTCTTCCTTCCTTCCTTCCTTCCTCCCTTTCTTTCTTTCTTTCTTCCTTCCTTCCTTCATTCCTCCCTTTCTTTCTTTCTTTCTTTCTCCCTTCCTTCCTTTCTTTCTTTCTTTCTTTATTTATTTATTTCTCTATTTATTTAAATTTGACCAGAGAGGGATAGAGGAGAGAGAGAGAGAGAGAGAAAGCTGCCAGGTCAGAGACTTGAACCACAGTCAGCCATGTGTGAGTTCAACACGTCTAGCCATTATGCCACCTGCAGGCCCCACTGCTGAGTCATTTTTAATTTGGTAAATAACTCCAGATAAATTTTCCCGAAAATTGTACGAATGTACATACTCGTCATACTCAACCAGCATTGTGTCACAGTGTTCATTTCCATGCACTTTTATTCTTTTTTGTTGGATAATCTAAGCCATAAAGTCATTTTAATAGAAATCTTCTTACTTTTCAGAATCAAGACTATGGGACTAGCAGCTGGCGTAATGGCTATGTCACTGGAATTCCATGTAGTTGACCATGGTTTGAGTCCCAGACCTGGTGGCTTAAACACACGCCAGGTGCACATGTGTGCATGCCCAATATCCTGAGAGGAGAATGGAGAAGGGATTGTGGAGTGGCCATCCCCCCTGTGGGGTGATTTCTTGCTTTCTGTCTCTCCATCTCTCTCTCTCTTTCTGGCAAGTGCACGCACCCTATAGCAAAAACCTCTAAAAAAAAAAAGAGAGAGAGAGAGAGAATTAAGAGTAATAGTTTGTTATTAATCATACGGAGTTACAGAGAAAAATTTTTTAGAATCTTGTGTGCGCACGCACATGGAGTTTTAATTTCATTGTCTTTCATGCGTAAACTAAGCCCATTATGTACTATCTACCTTTTTTTTAGGTTAAGTTTCTTTAAAATAGAATGAAAACCTAATGGCATTAACACATATGAGTTCAAATCTTTCCACACTTCTAGCCACTTAAATTAATTTCATCCATAACTAATTACAGAACTTTTTAAAACTCTTCACCTTGATTCGATCTTTCAAAAAGCATTTGAATTAGTTTTCAAAGAAATAAGAACTCTTTCTGTATTTATATTTCACCCATTTATAGAAAAGGTAAATAAATTACCTCACTACAATAACAAATGCTATTGACCTAAATACCTTGGGAAGCAAACCCAAATTACTCTTGGTAAAAGTGTAACTTAACTAGTAGAAATACGAGTACAGAGGCCACGTCAAGAAACTTAGCAGCTTCGACAGTACTCTGGGAATTGAATAGGCTTCACAGAAGGAACAGAGAATGTGGTGAATCCTGAAGATCAGTTAAATTGAGGCCAGAAAAAAACTTTCCACTAGGGCTGGCACGTGGCATGGTAGTTAAAGGTACTGGTCTCCCACATGGCCAATTGTGGTTTGAGTCCCAGACCTGGTGACTTGCATTCTCACTTTCTCTCTCTCTCTCTTTGTCCTTTTTTGGTCAAATTTAAATAAATTTTTAGAAGTTAAGTAAAATAGTACTTTTTAAAAAAAGCTTCCACTGTTTTTTGTTTTGTTTTGTTTTGTTTGAGAAGTTTTTGCAGTAGGGCACATGTGCTTGCCAGAAAGATAGAGAGAGACAGAAAGTGAGAAATCACCCCAGGGGGGATGGCCACACCGCAATTCCTTCTCCTCCATTCGCTTCTCAGGATCTTGGGCACACATGCACATGCGCCTGGCATGAGTTTAAGCCACCAGGTCCAGGACTCGAACCGCGGTCAACTACATGGGAGTGCAGTGACATAGCCATTACCCCAACTGCTGGTCCCTCCACTGATTTTTTTTACTTGCATTTCTTTAATCATGAAGTTGAGCACCTTTCAGTATGTTTGTAAACTTTGTATTTCTTCAGTCACTTGTCATTTTTTATCTATTGTCTATATTTTCTGCTAAGGTGCATCTCTTACCATTTGTAGGACTTCTTTACCTTATTGTATATTAGTCCATTGTTACAAATGTGGTAAATGGTTCCTTCTGCTTTATTTTTGTCCTTTTTTTTCTTTTTTTTTGAGAGGTTTTTGCTATAGGGCACATACGCTCGCCAGAGAGACAGAAAAAGACAGACAGTAAGCGAGAAATCAACCCCCAGTGGGCATGGCCACACCGCAATCCCTTCTCCTCCATTCTCCTCTCAGGATCTTGGGCACGCACGCACACGCACCGTGAGTTTAAACCACTGCGTCCGGGACTTGAACCATGGTTGACTACATGGGAGTCCAGTGACACAGCCATTATGCTAACTGCTGGTCCCTTTTTGTCCTCTTTTTAACTTTGCTTGTGATATCTTTCATCATGTACAATTTAAAAATTCTTCAGAAGGTAAATTTGTCAGTATTTTTTTCATGGCATCTGTATTTTACTTACTGCTTTAAAAGAACTATTTCCTACATCTAGATCGTTTGTAATTTCTAAATTATATAATAATTGAGTATTTGTCACTGACCATTTGTCTATACAAGGGAAGATCAAAAAGTTCAAGAAAAAAATGTAATTAAAGTATGAGTTTATTTGGGAGCAAAAAAAGTAGTGAAATCTGTTTGTAGGTTTTTCATAATATGCATTTTTCATGACCTTGTCAAAGACCTCTAGTATGCTTATTCCATGGCAAAAATGAGTGAGTGAAGATTTTTAAAGATATTTCATTAGTAATTAACTTTCTTTATATGTGTAAGTGAAAAGAGTTGAAATAAAAATTGGTGCTCTTGTGGATAGTCAGATGTTTAAATCTTTTATTCCCATTTTCCAAAAACTTGGCATTATTATGTATGCTTTCTTTTTATATTACAGAATTACTTGAATTTTTCTTATGTAACCCAGGTTGAACTAGTTGCTGTCTCTTGAATTATTGTTGGGTCATCAGAAAAGTCTTTTGATAACAAATATCATTTTGTTGTACCAACTTGATGGACTGGTGGCTAAGGGAGCCAGATCCTATATGACTGAGTACATAGCCTCAGCAGCTTGAAAAACATACCGGGTGTGTGTGTGTGTGTGTGTGTGTGGGTGTGTGTGTGTGCCCAAGTCCCAACAACTTGGAAAAAATGGAAGGGAAGGTATTGTAGCATAGCCATACCCTACTGAGGAATTTTTATTCTTCTCCCTCTCTCTATCTGGTAAGCACATGTGCTCTCTGGCAAAAATTTCTTAAAAGTCATTTAACTTATACATGGGATTGAGTCTGTGTTTGCTTCCTTAACTCTCATTCAGTGTCAAAGCTAGTCTTGAGAAAACTGAGATATGAAAATTATTAAGTCATCAGAAAAGTAATGATGCATTTTTGCTTAGAAAAATATGTCATGACTTTTCCAACAGCCCAGTATATTCAAAGCTAACAGTGTATGTGCTTGTTAGAAAAATCTAGAAATTACAATATTATAACCTAAGACTATTAACAAAATCCTGCTAATATTAAGCATGGTGCTATAGTTCTTTAATTTATTAATGACAGATAGTTATAATTTGGCTATTTAAAGATCAAAACTTTAAATCATAATACTTTTCAGTTATTTTATTTGATTAGGACTCTTAGCATTGATCTCTCTCTCTTTCATGTTTAAAACATTTCACAATGTTCTAGTCCTTTTTTTATTTCTCTTACTCCTCCAAGTTTCCTCTGTGAACAATTTTATTCTATTTGTTCCTTGAACATTCATGTTCCTTAGATGCTTTTCTGGGCTGGCCTTATTTGATACCATCTCCTGACCTCCCTCATCCACTCTTCTGGCTTCATTTGTATCTAGAAACTGATGATGCACAATCTCCAGCCTACATGTCCCCTGGGTTCTCAACCACATGCCATCTATTTCCTAGACATCACCACTGAACCCATCAGTGTATCGAAAAGTGAACACATTATCTTTTTGTTTTTCTTCTCAGTTCTCCAGCGCTCCTTCCAAACTTGTTCTTCCTGCTGCGTTGGAAGGCAGGACATTGGTGGTATGAGCATGGACTTTCAGAAGTCACTTGGAGCTGGGTTTGAATCTCAGCATCTGAATTATATGGACAACCTTGGGCAAAACATTCCACCTCAATTTTTTTACCTATAAAGTGGGAATAATAGTTCTAATGCAAAGAGTTATCTTGAGAATGCAATCAGATAATGGTATACCTCCTATCAGAAATAGTAACTGAGAGCATATAATTCCTTCTGTTAGGGAATGGTAGTTCACCTAAGTAATTTGATACCAAAAGTTGCTCAGAATCTTTGAGCCTTCTTTTGTCCTTATCTCTCATATCTCTCATTTTTTCAGTCTTCACATCCTACTAACTTCTTTTTTTTTTCTTTTTTTTTTTTTGCTATAGGGCACGTGTGCTCACCAGAAAGACAGAGAGAGCCAGAGAGACAGAAAGCGAGAAATTGCTCCCCACCACCCCTTTTCCTCCATTCTCCTCTTAGGATCTTGGGCAAGCATGCACACACGCTCAGCGTGAATTGAAGCCACCAGGTCCGGGGCTCGAACTGCGGTCAGCTACATGGGAGTCCAGCAACATAGCCATTACGCTAACTGCTGGTCCTCTACTAATATTACTTCTAAAAGTGACTTGAATCTACCCACATTCTTTCCCTCCTCTCTGTGTCTGTATCTGGGTCCCTTTCACCATCATCCATTAAACCAACTGCCCTCTGATGAATATCCCTGCCTTGATTCTTATCCACTGCTAATGTAGTTTCTTCATAGCACCCAAGAAGACCTTTCTAGTAACCATCTTTCTTGCTTGCAAGGTAAAAGACAAATTCCTTAAATCAGTCTTCCAGACTCTTTAAATGGTCTTTTTTTCCATCCCTGCCTCAAGATCTCACTGAAGTAATGACTGTGAATGTCTTGAAAATCTTATTATAAAACTAATTCAGAGGATAGTTGGTTGCATGTGGTTAAGGCAACTGGATCCCACATGACCAACTAAAGGGCTCGAGTCCCAGATTCGGCGGCTTGAAAAACATGCCCAAAATCCTGAGAAGAGGATGGAGGAGAAGGGATTGTGGTATGGTTGTTCTCCTGGGGGGAGGGTGGTGATTTCTCATTTTCCTTTTCTCTGTCTGTCTCACTCACACTGCACATGCACCATATAGCAAAAACTAAAAAATAAACAAAAAAAAAGAATTCAAATTCAATATGAGAAGTTGAAGAAATTAAGAAACAAGAATGTGCAGCCACAATTCCACTACTGTTTTCATTTTGGTTTTGTTCTCTAATTTTTGAAATGTACATATTGGGTTGTCAGAAAAATCATGACGTATTTTCCTGTGCAAAAATGCACCATGATGTTTCCAGTGACCCAGTAGACACATATCTGCGACCAATCGAATGAGTGGCTTTGATTGTGATTTTCGTTCTTCTGTCTTAGTTCGTTACTGGGTTGCTCATATAAATACCTGGCACTGGGTGAATTTAAGAGAGTTTTATTTGACTCACAGATCTAGCCAGGTGGAAGAAGGTCCAAGGGCATCACAAAATGAAACAGAGGGCAGGATCTTAAGCAGAGTAGCTATCCATAAGTTTCTACCTGTTCTGATCTCCTCCTCTTATAAATCCACCAAAATTCAGTCCTGGGTTCCTGCCGTAATGGTCTTATGACACTCAGAGTCCCCATCTTGGGACACCATGAGGGATTATGTTTTCATTTAACACCTCTACAACACAACTTAGTCTCAACACATGAATTTTGGGAGAACATTCAAACTGTAGCATTTAAAAAATTTTTACTTGCTAGAGAATGTGGGTACTTACTGAAGAGACACAGAGAAAGAGAAAGAGAGAGAAGTTGGAAAGCACCCTGGGGGAATGGCCATGCCGCAGGCCATTCTTTTCCATTCTCATGATTATCTAGCGTGTTTTTCAAACCTCCAGTTCAGAGCTCAAACCATGTAGCCATATGGGATCTCACCACTAACTGACCCCAAACTATAGCATTTTATTTATTTATTTTAAACCTTTTTTTTTTAAGAATTCTTTTTATTTTGCTTTATTTATTTATTATTTTAATTTGATCAGAGAGGGACAGAGTGTGTGTGTGTGTGTGTGTTTGTGTGTGTGTGTGTGTGAGAGAGAGAGAGAGAGAGAACGAGAGGAAAAGTGAGAAAGCAAGCTGCCAGGTCTGGGACTTGAACTGCAGTCAGCCATGTGGGAGTCCAGCGCCCTTAACCACCATGCCACCTGCCAACCCCAGCAATTTATTTTTAAAAGCATACACAGGGCCAGCAGGTGGTAACGTGATTGAGTCATTAGACTCCCACATGACTGACTGCGGTTCGAGGTCCAGACCTGGCAGCTTGCTTTCTCGCTTTCCCACCTCTCTCTCACTGTCTCTGGTGAGTGCCTGTATCAAATTTTAAAAAAAAATGATGATAAATAAAATCAAATAAATAATTGTAAAAAAGGCACAAATAACATGCTCGTTATTTAAAAACAGAAAATGCCAGGTCCCATTTGTAACTCACATTCCTCCCTACTCCTCCCAGACCCTTTACATGCTTGTGTTCATTAGGAGAATTACATAGCTATTTTATTTCATGTTTTGAGTAATATTTCACACATTTTCTCATAACGTGAACAGTACTTTGTGAACACCAGTTTGATGGTGGCATGTTGACAGCGAGAGTAGTAGCGAGCCTGTGCCGGGTAACTACCGTGTGGCAGGCGTGTGCTTGCTAATCTTGCACGTCGGTCTCCATTTGCTTGATGGGAGAACTGATGACTAATAAAATGTCTATCAGTTCAGACGCTGCTCTGCCTCTCCCAGGAAACCTCAGTATACAGATAGGTGACCATTAATCATCAACCAGTTTTCTCTCATTGGTGGGTATTTATGGCTCCTTATTTATCACCATTATAAATAATGTAGTTCCTATCTTTGTGTGTTTGTTTGTATCTGTATTTCAAGTGAGTTCTTATGAAGGTTACTAGAAGTACTATTTTGGAAGTTTTCACACAGATTGATTGCCCTTATGAAAGGTTATACCAATTTACAGGAAGCGATTAATTCTAATGGGAGGGAAAGGAGAGAAAAAGGAGTGACATTTCCTAGAGGAGGTGACATCTGAGCTGGATCATGCAGTGAGTAGCACTTTGCCAAAAGACAGGCAGAGAGGGCCGAACATGCCAGAAGGAGAAGGCAGTGAGAACAAAGGCATGCAGCACAGGAGAACCTTTGCCTCAGCAGGGTTAGGTTGTTACATATGCTTGTTTCTAACCAGAAATCCTAATCATTCATTTATTTTATAGCTATAAGATAAGCAAATCAGAATAAAGCCAAAAAGAAAGTTAAAATTCTAATATATGATTCTGCCCTTTGAGATTTTTAGAAACCATCTCAAATGAAAGTCATCAAACCTCTCTGGTCCCAGCCGCTTCCCGGAATTTCAAGGGCTAGAGCAGCACAGTTGATATTCATCCTAGTGTGCATAGCATTCATTGTCCACTATCCTTCACTTAAATACCAAGGAGTCAGTGTTCTGCATTTAGTATGGTTTATATCATTTGCTTGATAAAATAGATACAAGTAACTGAAGTCTATTTTTAAACTTGGGATAAGTGCCAGACACTAAGGAGTCAAATAACAACAGTATGTAGAGCTAGAGCGGTAGCTGGATTTCAGGCTTTATCCAAGCACCAGTGTGTTCGCAGCCCTGTTTCCAGGCTGGGACAAGTGCTGGAAACCAAGGGGAGGGAGGTGACAGGGTAAGGAAGCTGGTCGCAGGGACTGGGGGGGAGGAAGTGCAGAGAAGGCGTTCCCACTAATCCTATCCTCACAGCTTGAAATGCAATATGGCCAGTAAACAATTGCACATCATATTTTGAAGAAGGCAACTTACAAATTAAAAATTAAGTAATCAAGTACGTCTAAAGCTACCAAAGCACCTCAAGCCAAAGAGGATTATCTTTTTGCATCTAATGTGAATCTTGCTAATATAAAGAATGTCTAGCAGGCATTCATGTATTTAACCATCTGAACGTCTAACTATGAAATATAAATTGAAGGAATTAGGAAACATGTGAATGGCTGCTTGTTTTAAAATACCATGTGCTTTTTGACTTTAAAGAGAATGAAATCATGGGAATAGATGAAGTAATTAAATAGATGATGTCTTGGACCGATTTCATAGACAACTCAAAACCTTTATCTTTGGCACTGCCATGCAAGTATATTAGAGTGACTTTAGACATAGCTCCACCAAATTGCTGTGGTTGTTCTCCCGTCTGTCTCCTGTTCTGTAAATGTCTCTCTAGAAGAGAGCTAGGAAGTAGAAGTATTACTGCTTTTTACTACCAGTGAGCCCTAGGCATAGCAACAGTACTTTCCTCTTAAGGTTCTTGCAAGGTATTATATAATAAAGTTAAAACTTGTAACACCAGGCCAGCCAGAGGTATGGTGGTTAAAGCAGAGCCTTCAACATGGCCAACTACATAGTTTGAGTCCCAGACCCAATGGCTTGGGAAACTTGCTGACCACATAGGCGTACATGTCTAAAATCCCAAAAGAAGGATGAAATGGAGAAGGGATTGTGGCTTTACCATCCTCCAGGGGGGTGTGCTTCCTCACTTAACCTCTGTTTCTCTCTGTCTCTCTCTGGTGAGTGCATGTGCTCTCTGGCAAAAAAAAAAAAGAAAAAGAAAAGAATTCATAATATGATAATATCCCTTTTTTCTTTCTTTCTTCTTTTCTTTTTTTCTAGGTTTTTGCCATAGGGCGCATGTGCTCACCAGAGAGAAAGAGACAGAGACAGAGAAAAAGAAAGTGAGAAATCACTCAATAGAAGGGATGGCCATGCCATAATTCCTTTTCCTCCGGTGATTTTGAAGCTCCTGGGTCTGAGACTAAAACCACAGTTGGCCATGTGGGATCCAGCGCCCAAACCACCACACCACCTAATGCCCCCCCCACACTTTATAATGTAATGCGAGAGGACACATGCGTGTGTCAGAGAGAGAGAGAACCCTTCGCCCTCCCCCCCAGTGGGGCCTGGTCACACAGCAATTCCCTTTCCTCCATTTCTTCATCCCGTCAGCATTCTGGGCACATGTGAGCCCCAGCATGTTGCTGCTGGGGTATGACTTGAACTGTGGTTGGCCACATGGGCTCTGGCTTCCTTTGCACAGTGAGCTATAAGGCCAGCCCAGTGCTAACACCTCTTAATAATAGAAGTATGAGGTGGGGTGGTAGTTGAGGCACTGGACGCCCACGTAGCTGTCTACATACAGTTCAAGTCCCTGGATCTGGTGAATTGCTTTCTCACTGTTCGTCTCTGTGTCTTTCTGGTGAGTGCATGTGCCCTATTACAAATTAAATAATAATAATAAAATTAAATAATTCTTTTAAAAAAGTTAAAAAAAGTGTTATTTTTGCCTTATTGTTGTTGAAGCTATTATTTTTGCTGTTTAAATTATTTTGCAACCCTGACTTTTATTCCTGTTTTACTAGTCTTCTCCCCTGTCTTACTAGTCTTGCCCCCAGCCCTAACAGAAGAAGATACAAGATTAAAAGACTGTGCCCTAAATGTCACTTATCTGTCTATGAAGTCTAGAAAGGGAGTCTAGAGCTTGATGTATAGAAAATACCCAGATGTGTCCCTAGGCCAGGTGTGCAGGTTTTTTTTTTTGGGGGGGGAAGGGGGTTGGAGAGGTTTTTGCTATAGGGCGCGTGCGCTCGCCAGACAGAGAAAGAGAGACAGAGAGATAGAAAGCAAGAAATCACCCCCCAGGGGGCATGGCCACACAGCAAACCCTTTTCCTCCAATCTCCTCTCGGGATCTTGGGCACGCACAGACACCGCCCGGCATTGAGTTTTAAGCCACCGGGTCCAGGACGCGAACCGCAGTCGACTACATGGGAGTCCAGCGACATAGCCATTACGCTAACTGCTGGTCCCAAGTGTGCAGTTTTCACCTGAGTATAAACTCCTGGCAACTAGAGCATCCTTTATAAATGACAAACCTTATCTGAAAGGGAAGCTCATGCCCATTTATAAACAGCTATTTCCACAATATTTCTACATTAAGGAGGTAGAAATGGCTGAGATGTTTACCAAAAGCTCTTGCCAACTTCAAAATCTCTAAATCAGATGTGAATGGAAGCCAGTGAAAAAGAAAGCCCTCAGTAAACAACATTTTATTTCACCAACCTTGTGTCTGCCTCCTTGTTTGCTTCTTTCTTTTTTAAAAAAAAAATTATTTATTTCTTTAATTCCATTCGTTATTATTATTTCTTCAATTTGACCAGACAGAGAGAAAGAGAAAGTGAGGAAGCAAGCAGCCAGGTCCAGGATTCAAACCATAGTCGACCTTGGGGAAATCCAGCACCTTAATCACCATGCCATCTGCCAGCCTTCTTTTTCTTCATTTCTTTTGATATTTTCAACATAAAACAGAGATTTGCCTTGCTCACATTGGCATTATTTGGCCTCTTCTTGCTTTCAAAATGCAAAAAAATCCATTTTTTTCCCCATTCCTGGTTCTGACCCTTTCTCTAATAAGCAGCATGTTCTTTGTTGTATCTTTGGATGGAAGAAATATTTTTAAAATAGATCATTAAAAAGTGTAAATTTTGTCATTTACTTAAATTTAAATGCTTTTGTAAACCAGCATGGCAGTACACTTATAATCCCAACTACCTGGAAGGCAGAGGCAGGAAGATTGAGAGTTTGAGGCTGGCCTGAGCAATATAGTGAGACCCTCTCTCTTTTTAAAAAATGCTCAAAGAGCTGGCCCTGAAATCTAGTGGTTAAGGGAGCCAGATCCCAATGGCCGATCACAGTTTAAATGTCATCCCTAGCAGCTTGCAAAATACTCTGGCTATGCACATGGATGCTCCAAATCCTCACAGGTTGGAGAAATGGAGTAGAAGGGATTGTGATGTGACCATGCCCCCACAGGGTGGTGTTTTCTCCCTCTCCTTATTTCTGGGGTGAGTGTATACACCTTCCAGCAAAAAGAAAGAAAAATTTATGTAATTCACTTCATTGTTTTTATTTTGCTAAAGGCTACATGCATTCATCAGAGAGAAACAGAGGGAAAAGAGAAAGCACTTCCTATAGGGAATGGTCACACTGCTATCCTGTCTCCTCTTCTCTCCTTTTGGGATTTTGGACACACACACACACACACACGTGCCCAGCTTATTTCATAAGCCTTCAGATCTGGGACTAGAGCTATGCAGTCAGCCATGTGGCATCTGGCTTCCTTAAACACCAAGCTATGCATTTAGGGCTAGTTTGTATGGCTGCTAAGATTGCCATGGTAAATGAGGTTTTATTTATTTTTTAAGGAATTATTTATGTTTATTATTATTAATAATTTAACCCAAGAGCGAGAAAGGGAAAGTGAGAAAGCAAGCCACCAAGTCCAGGACTCAAACCATGGTCAGTCTTGCGGGAATCCAGTGCCTTAACCCCCATGCTACCTGCTGGCCCTGTTTTTATTTCTACCATTGAGGAAGGTGATTTCTTTCATTTTATAATGATTATCAAGTTTTGTGGTAGAAAAAAACCATTTATGTCCTTTTAATTTTTTTTAAGTATTTATTTCACGAGAAAGGGAAAATGGGCGAACGAACTCTTGACAGGCTGTTGCCATGCTGTGATCTTCCCCACAGCCTCACAGGTAGTCAGGGGCACAAGCACCCATTTGGCACCCCTCTTCCATAAAGCTTTCCTAACTCCCCCAAATTCTCAGTTCTCTTCATTGTTACTATACTTCAGGCTTTTATCCCTTAACTCTTTCTACCTACTTAAACTTTACCACTCAACTTTCAACTTCAATTGTTTCATAGGTTCAGTCGTAACTTCCCAAATTTCTTGTTAGTGGCTTGGTGACAGGCACTGCCTCACAGCAGGGGTATATTGTACAGGGGACCCAGGTGATGCCAAGTGCAGCTGTTGGCTGAGAAGGGTTAGTCAACATCCCTGAACCTCACCTGCTCACATGACATTGCCTGTCTTAACGCCACATCAAAATGAACAAATATTGGAAATATGCTTCTGCTTCTTCCTCAGGTTAATCAGCTCCATGGCATCCCCAAGCTTCTGCAGCTCCTGAAAGTTCAGAATGAAGACGTTCAGCGAGCTGTGTGTGGGGCCTTGAGAAATCTGGTGTTTGAAGACAATGACAACAAGTTGGAGGTGGCAGAACTAAATGGAGTGCCTCGGCTGCTCCAGGTGCTGAAGCAAACCAGAGACTTGGAGACTAAAAAGCAAATAACAGGTAGTGCTTGCTGAACAGTGAAGTGCACAACACAGTGCACCCCTGCCAGATGTGTTATGTCATCTGTGTGTTTTACTGTAAGTTTCCTGGAACAGACGACTGATGGGATCATTGTCACACCAGAGATGGCTTTAAAGGACCATGGTTACCTGCTGGCTTAGAGCCTGGTGTCAAGCCATGTTTGAACACCTTTTGTTTTCCTGAAAGGGGAAAGTACTCTGATGATTTTGCTTAATATTTTAAATTAGAAACTCTATGTACCTTTGACTCAGTGTCTTTAAGACAATTTCTTGACAGATTCACTGCATGAAAATAATGCACAGATTCACTAAGAGCCAGTTTTGCAGTTTGAGAACGTATGGTGTTTCAGTGTTATTCCAGGTGTCCAAAACATTGTAAAGAAAACTGACAGGAACCACACCCAATTATTTTTTAGTATTTACTCAACAGTCAGCTTGCTGGGTCCATACCAACAAAGTGAATGGAGAGCAACATAGTTTCCTAAGGTAGAGAATCAGCTTCTTCAAACTAGTCAAGACTTCAGAAAGTATGTTTTTTCCCAGTCTTTCCTCACCTGGATCATCTCAGTACCACCTTCTTACCTGACCTGCCCCCACCTCTAAAAAAGAGTAGAAAGAGTGGTGGATATGTTTTTTTAGTTTTCTACTTCATATTTATGTTCAGGTACTAATTTGGAACAAATCAATATATTCTTTCTGTCCAATAAATTAGACTAAATGATTAGAATGAAAGCAACAGCAACAGTTTTAATAAATAAATTAAAAAAAAAAAAGATACTTAACTTAGGGGCCAGCAGGTAGCATGGTTTTTCAGGCAGTGGACTCCCACATGGCCAACCGTGGTTTTAAGTCCCAGACCTGGTGGCTTGCTTTCCCTTTCTCTCTCTTTCTCTCTCTCTCTTACTTTCTCTCTTTGTCTCTTTGTCTCTCTCTGATGAGCATACACTCCCTGTAACAAATTTAAAAATAATAATAATGATGATAAATAAAATGAA
Source organism: Tupaia belangeri chinensis (assembly GCF_000334495.1). Classification (NCBI taxonomy): domain Eukaryota; kingdom Metazoa; phylum Chordata; class Mammalia; order Scandentia; family Tupaiidae; genus Tupaia; species Tupaia belangeri. The sequence goes on along the minus strand of NW_006205376.1, from coordinate 1,659,943 downwards.
ATAATTTTTTTAGAAAGAGACTTAATTAGTGGACAGTATTCTGCAAAATACTTAACCTTAAATTGCAAGAGGGTACATGCACTTGCCAGAGGGAAGGAGAGATTTCCTTTCTTATCCATGACTTATTTTAAATAACTGTAGAAATTAAGAAAGATATTTTAACCAATTAACAGGCAGAGAACAGCATGCAGGTTCAGGCACTGGGAATCACAGGCTGTGGATGTTCTGTCCATCTACGGAAACAAGGAAGGTTCTGTGATGGTTGGCATAAAAATAAAAAGCCAGACCTCACATTGGGAACCCAATATGTTCATTAAAATGTAGAAGTGAAGCACAAGAGAAAAATCAAACCAATTGTCCTGTTTCACAGAAAAGACTTCATGGAGGAGGTATGTTTTTTGGTAGACATTAAAAGAGGGATGGGCTTTGGATTGGTGTTTTCAAGGAGAATAAAAGTTATTCCTGACAAAGTGAACATCACTAAAAGGAAAAAGAGGCAGGAATAAGCTGCTGGTCATTCAAAGGAAACTTGGAAGGTAGAGTGATTGGAGTTAGGGTGTGTGGTAACTAGAAAGCTTGGAAGACTGTGTATGTGTGTGTGTGTGTGCACATGCACACGCACATACATGTGTGTGTGTTTCAAGGGAGTCATCCTTTGAGCCACACTTCTGCTCTATACAGACAATAGGAAACTAAGGTCAGAGAACGTTCTGTGATATTGATGCCATAGAAACCATCCAGGCATCATTAGATAATCTATAGAGCTGATAAGTGGAAGTTGATTGCACACCACTCAGGATTTCTAGTATGAGCCAAACATCTCTACCACAGGGTGTTCAGTACACGTAATTGAACTGAATTGATACTTGAACGTTTGATACAGCTCCTTCTAAATGACTTCTTTAGCTCTGTTAATTTAAGAGCTAAATAAGTGCTTTCTCAGCCTCAGAAATAGATTGTTGACCTCATGTGGACATATTTATATCTTTGTTTTGAAACACAAAGCAAGTAACCCTATTTGAGGGAAGTTCAAAAGGTTCATAGAAAATAGAATTAAAGTTTAATTGGAGGCCAGCAGATGGCATAGCAGTTGTCACTGGATTCTCACATGGCCAACCACAGTTCAAGTCTCAGACCTGGTGGCTTGAAAATAATGCTAGGCACGTGTGCATACATATCAAGAGCCCAGGAGAAGAATGATGGAAAAGGAATTGCAGTGTAGCCACACTGGGGCCGGGGGGTGGGATTTTTTTACGTTCCCTCTCACTGTCTCTTCTCTCCCTCACTTTCTCTCCCTCCTACCCCTGCAAGCACATGCGCCCTAAGGAAAAAACCTCTAAAAAGAAAAGTTTATTTTGGTGCAAAAATGTTTGAAATCCATGAATAGTTTTTTTTTTTTTTTTACATATATGAATTTTCAAAGGACATTTTTTTAAGATCTCTTATTTGTGAATCTTTTCTTATTTTTTGATTTCTGAGATTTTTTAGTGTTAGTCTCTAAGCTGGAGATTTCTGTTTTCTGTCTGTTCCTCCTGACAAATCCCTGACAAGAATGGGAGCATACTTGATGATTTATGTCTGATCAATGTGAGGCTTAGAAGGGTTAAGTAAATGGCCCAAAGTTTCCTAACTAGTGAAGAGCAGAGCCCAGGCCTGAACCCAGCTTTATCTAGGTATTTTATACCATGTCATCCCACATACTCCTTTTGGAGCACAGGGTGACTCATTTGGAAGAAGGCTTATCTTTGACATTCTGTGACCAGGGAACTCTGTCTTGCTCCACTTTGACCCTTCCTCCCTCTTCCTCCCTCTGCTTTGACTCAAGGTGCTTGATCTCTCTGCTCTACCCCTTCAGTCTTAGCCTCCCACCTGGCCTACGTGATTCTGTGTTGCTCCTAGCCAGTCAGCCTCTTCTGCTAATAGTGATTTCTTCCTAAAATGAAAGTACTACCCCAATAGGCTCCTTATTACCTGTGAGATAAAGTCGGTGTTCTGTAGCATCCCACACAAATATTTTATCATGCGAGTCTGATGGCCATTGGCCGCAATGTTTTTCTTCTATACCTTTCCAGCCCAGGTTCTGAAATCCTGAAAGACCTCTTGGTCTACTCCTTATCTATTTTCTGTCTCAGTATCTTTGTCTATGATGATGTCTTGGACTAGAATCCTTTCCCACACGTGGACCGCCTTGGAACCCTCTCATCCTTCAATGGCTGACTCAAGTTAACTTCTCTGAAGTCGTTCAGATACCATCCTTCCATACTTTACTCAGTCCTCTCTCCTCCCTTTCCCCAGAATTTGAAGGGAGGGCCTTCTCTGAACTATATGTGTGTCCTTTAATATTAAGTTGCCACCTAGTTCATGCCGTGTGTGTGTGTGTGTGTGTGTGTATTTTTTTTAATTTGTCAGAGGGTACATGCACTTTCCAGAAAGAAACAGAGAGAAGGAGAGGGGGAAGAAAACACATCCCCCATGGGGTATGATCATACCACAATCCCCTCTCTTCATTTCTCCATCCAGGATTTTGCCATGTATACACGCACACATCCACCGTGTTTTTCAAGCCTCCAGGTACAGGATTTAAACCACAGAGTTGGCCATGTGGGATCCAACTTCCTTAACCCCTAGGACACAGGGCCAGCCCCATGCCTGTATATTTCTTGCAGTACTAACCACAGGGTTCATGTAAGTCTCTCAAAAACTGTGATGCCTACGAATGTAAAATAGAGCCCTGGGATATCTAAATTACACATAAATAGGAGGGTCAGGTAAATTTAAAGATAGAACTCTGATTTTTTTTTTTCCCCCTGGGCCAAAAAGGCAAGAAGAACCATCTATTTTGATGTATATGAATAAGAAGTTGAGCTTCAGATGTTGTGTCCTGGGAAAGAATGTAAACTCATTAACCTTTCTGGCATTTTCATTACCAGCTTGAGAGAAGTTCTTCTCTCTTCCAGTAAATATTTTAGGATGAAAAGATTTTTTTTCTCAAAGAGATTGTTGTCTGTCCCTTACTGAGTATGGGAGTATTACTTTAGTTAAAATGAGAACAGCACGAACCAGCAGGTGGTGTGGAGGTTAAGGTGGCTGAATCCTACACAGATGACTAGGCCAAGTCCCAGACTCAGTAGCTTGAAACATCACACCAGGCAAATGTATGTGCATGTTGAAAATCCCGAGAGGATACCAGAGAAGGGATTTCTGTGTAGCCATACCCCCTAAGGAATGATTTCTCAATCTCCTGCTCTCTCTGTTTCTCTCCAGTGAGTATATATGCCCTACAGCAAAAAACTAAAAAATAAAATAATTTTTTTAAAAAATGAGAACATTTTCTAGTCTCAGAAGTTCATCTTCAAGGTAACTGAGTAGTGAATATTTACTGGAGTGAGCAGGCCTGTGCCTTGGGTTATAAGAACAAAGCAGTAGTTCTTGTCCCTCTTATGCATGTTGTATAAGGAAGAGTCATGGCGTAATTGTCAGTGAAATTTGTTGAAAATACCTATTGACCTCTATGTATTACATGGAAATATTTATTTGAATTGCTGTGTGTGTGCGTTTTGCTATAGGACACATGCGTGAGACAGAGAGACAGATGAAAAGTGGGAAAGCACCACCCAGGGGCGATAGCCAAGCTGCAGTCCCTTCTCTTCCATTCTACTCTCAGGATCTGGGGCTCATGCACACACATCCCTGGTGTGTTTTTCAAGCTGCCGGTCAAGGATTCAGACTACACAGTGAACCGGGTGGGATTCAGCCACCTGAGCCACCATGCCTTGGCTAGACTTCAAATTGCTATATTTTAATAAAATATAAAATATATATTTTATATTTTACTATAGCATATTCATTATGCACCTTTTTAAATTGTTTATTATTTTATTTTGTATTTATATTATATACCAAAGAACTCTCAATTTACATACAACTAGGAACAAATAGCCTTTAAAATACTATGATAGTCCAGATAACATTTATAAAATTTAGATGAAAAGAGGGGTATCCCCATACAAGAGAAGTTGTAAAATAATATTCCTCCTGCTCTGTGTGCACTTTGAGAAACAAGGTTAAAAAGAATGCAGTTCTCTCTTTTGTAATCTTCATCATCATCGTCATCTCCTGGTCTTTCTCATTCTTCAGTGAAGACAGAGATCTTCATTTATGTAAAATATTAACAAGTTGGGGCCAACATGTAGCATGGTAGTTAAGGTGTTGGACTCCCACATGGCCAACTGCTGTTTGAGTCCCAGACCTGGAGGCTTGCTTTCTCACTCTCCTCTCTCTCTCTCTGTCTCTGTCTCTTTCTGGTCAAATCGAAGAATCACAAGTTAAAAAAAATAATAATCCTTTTTTTTAAATTAGCAAGTTTTGTCATCAATATGTTAATGCAGATTTAGTTAGATAACTATGTTCCCAGTCCCAGAGGACAATATTAACAAAACTAGTAAGGTGACTTTACTATTTAGCTATTTTTTGCAAATATTACAGTTGGTAATAAATTTCTGGTTCATGGACTTATCATTCTTTCTTTTTTTTTCTTTTTTCTTTTTTTTAACATTTAGTTACTGTACTTCCTCACAGCATACAAAATTAATCTGTCCAGCATTAATAGGAGTCGAGTCTCAAAAATATTATCATATACATCATCATCAACAGATTATTTACCACTTTGTATCTGTTAAATGTTTTGCATTTTTTCCCCTCATTCCTTCCCTCTCACCCCTACTGTCATGATCTCTTTTATAATTGCTAATTATTGAAATTATTTCCTCTACTGGAACCCAGTTCTTTTTCTTTTTGTCTAGAATGAGAGCCTAGAGGTAGAAACTTATAAGCAGACCAGCTGTAACAAAGAACTACCATAATAGAAATTTAAGTGGTGTGAATAAACAGACCAGATGTTAAAGGTGTGGTGATGGAAACCTAAACCCTCACCATTACATTAATGAATCTAGAATCTGCTCATTGGAAAGGGACATCTATTCAGAGTCGCCTGGTTCATTGGTGCCACAATTTGTAATCCTTTTATAAAATACAAATTCCAGAATCTATCTTGAGACTCCAGCTCAGTAAATTTGGAGTGTGGCCCCAGACACTCTTCCAGTCTGTCACCAGGTTCCTTTGGAAACTGCTAGTCTAGTCTAACATTGTCAGGATAAAACCTTTTGTCAACATTTTGATAAAGGATGAACTAATTTTTATCTGCTGCAGTGAAAGAACTGGAACTTAGAAGTAATAGACTTTTCTGTTTCCCTCAAGGCTCTCTCAGAAGTTAATACACTCAGTGGGAACCAGCAGTTAGTGTAATGGCTATGTCGCTGGACTCCCATGTAGTCGACCGCGGTTCACCTCCCGGACCCGGTGGCTTACACTCACGCCGGGCGCATGTGTGTGCATGCACAAGATCCCAAGAGGAGAATGGAGGAGAAGGGATTGCGGCGTGACCATCCCCCCCTGCGGGGTGATTTCTTGCTTTCTGTCTCTATGTCTCTCTCTGTCTGACAAGCGCACGCGCCCTATAGTGAAAAAATACTCTCAAAAAAAAAAAACAGAAGTTTACACACTCAGTGAGCCAAAATCTCCTTAGAATTTCCACTCACTGGTTCTGGTTTGGCATCCTCTAGACAAAGAAAATAATATCTAAATAATATCTAAATAATATCTTTTGTTGCTAAAGAACATGCATTCCCATGCATATTAGCTCCAAATGTGTATCATTGTTTTGTGTTAAGCACGGTCTGATTTTTCTACTAGTGGTTCTTTTTTTAATGACTTGTAAGAACCCCATACGCTAAGGGTATTTTAACCCTTCGTCTCATATTGGTATACATATTTCCCTGGTTTGTACTTGGTTATCTACTGATTTTGTTTGTGTAGTATGAGGGTCGAATCTCTGTTGAACATGGTAGCTCTTTCTCAGCTTCATGGCATCCAGAAGTTTGACAGGCATGTCATTTCTATATAATATCTTACATTGAAAAATTTAAAATTATACCTAAAAGTTTTTCCAACCACATACTTCTGTAAAAATAATGTAGCATGCCAAGCTGTAGAGGATATTGACTCATTAAAGGAAAATTCCACTCCCTTTGTTCAAATTAATCCTTTCTGGTTTTTATTGTAAGGTGTACTTTTCCTTTGAGTGCCCTGTGTGGTCCTTTCTAAAAGGAGGAAATGGCATTATGCTTCACATTTTTAAGCCTCTGGCAGCAGAGACTGTTAATTTGTTTGCTCATTTAGAACTTGGGAAGCTTTCTTTTTCTTTTCTCTCTTTTCTAACTTTCTTTTGTAGCTTAGTAACCAAAACTCAGCCTCAAACTTGCCCTTAAATTGTTTTTAACCACCTTCTGAGTTTTATTCTATCAGTCCCCTTCCAGCGCCTCTTAAAATGAAGTGGGTGGAATGAAGTCATTGTGTTGCAAAACCTGTGGCTCTGGGACACTGCTCATGACTAACCCCAAACGCTAGTTTAATCAGGAAAAAACCTCCCTGCAAGCCAGAAATCTAGTCCTTGCAAGACACCAGACCCAGTGTCACTGTGTCTAATGGAAGCTATGTGTAGCCTGCAGTGGAAATTTGGCTACTGCTTTGCAAATGTATTACTTACACACAGCCAAAGCAAAGCCCAAAAGACTGCACAGGGCCTGAAGCGTTTAATCGATTAGGCCAAATACAAGTAAGGTCGAATAATTACCGTGCTTTCATGGTGCAGACTATTATTTCAGGTATTAAAATCAGGAGAGATGACATCACCGCATAGTTCATCCAAGACTGCCACATGCTCTTTTTATAATGTAGACTTCCCTTTATTTCTGTCCTTCTTCTTTTTTTCCTTAGAGGTTTTTGTCAGGGCACATGCACTCCCTGGAGAGACAGAGGAAGAGACAGTGAGAGGGAAAGTGAGAAATCACCCCCCAGGAGGGATGGCCACACTATAGTTCCTTCTTCCATCATCCTCCTGGGATTTTGGGCACACATGTACACATGCCTGGTGTGATTTTCAAGCCACCAGATCCGGGCCTCGAATCACGGTCAGCCATGTGGAGTCCAGCGACGTAATCACCACACCATCTGCTGGCCCCTGTCCTCCCTCTTTTTCTTCACACAGACGACACAGTAAATTTTTTAAAAAAATTATTTAACTATTTACTTATCTTACTTTGACCTGAGAGGGACAGAGTGAGAGAGAGAGAGGGGAAAAGTGAGAAAGCAAGCTGCCAGGTCTGGGACTTGAACCATGTTCACCCATGTGGGAGTTCAGTGCCCTTAACCACCAAGCCACCTGCCAGCCCCAACAACATACTAAATTTTTTTTTTTGAGAGGTTTTTGCTATAGGGCGCATGCACTCGCCCGAAAGACAGAGAGAGACAGAGAGACAGAAAGCGAGAAATCACCCCCCCACACCCAGGGGGATGGCCATGCCATAATCCTTTCTCCTCCATTCTCCTCTCAGGATCTTGGGCACGCACGCACACGCGCCCAGTGTGAATTTAAACCATGACTCCAGACTTGAACCACAGTCAACTATGTGGAAGTCCAGTGACATAGCCATTACGCCAACTGCTGGTCCCCAACAACACAGTAATTTTAAGAGTAGAAGTTCTGGGAGGTGAGGGAAAGATAGAATAAAAATGAAGAGTCATCCCTTCCTTTTCTGTCCAGAGCCTCTTTCTCTCCCCTTTCCTGGGTGATAGTGACTTAGGGTAACCTATGGAGGCATAAAAGATGGCAAAGCAACTTTACACCTACTGGGAGTCTCTGAATAGCAAGCAAGAGGCAAACAGTTCTTCCACTGAATCAGAGGTAATTGAAGAACACATCTGTAAGAAAAACAAATCCTGGGGCCTGCAGGTGGTGTGGTGAAGGGCACTGACTCCTGCATGGCTGACCACGGTTCAAGTCCTGGACCTGGTGGCTTGCTTTATCAATTTCTCTCTCTCTCTTCTTCTCTGATAAAATTAAAATAAATAAAGGAATAAAGTTAAATAAAATCATTCTTTTTTTAAAAAAAGAAGGAAAACAAATCCTAAATATGTAGTATATGTCCCTTTCTAGTCTCTCTTAGTACTCAGCTACAGTCTTTATCTAGCAAATGCTCTGGAAAGTACAGTGTACGGCTATTCTAATGTCTTCCATATTGGCTTATGTGATCTTTTCTTTTAATGTGAGACATTAAAGAAGAAAAGGAAAACAGAGAAGTGAGAAATGTGATACTAATCTTACACCAATATTTAGACCAGGAAGGGAGGCAAATATTGGGTTGTTGGAAAAGTTATGATGAATTTTTTTCTCTTCTTCTATGCAAAAATGCATTGTGACTCAGGACCAGCAGTTAGCATAATGGCTATGTTGCTGGACTCCCATGTAGTCAACCACGGTTCGCATCCTAGACCCGGTGGCTTAAAACTCAGGCCAGGCCCATGTACGTGCGTGCCCAAGATCCCGAGAGGAGAATGTAGGAGAAGGGATTGTGGTGTGACCATCCCCCCTGGGGGGTGATTTCTCACTTTCTGTCTCTTTGTCTCTCTCTGTCTGTCTGGCAAGCACAAGTGCCCGATAGCAAAAACCTCTCAAAAAAAAAAAAAAAAGAAAGAAAAAAAAATGCGTCGTGACTTTTCCGACAACCCAAAGGATAAAATACTCTTCTCTTCTTCACTGCCAAACTATAAAATAAGGTGTTCATGAGGTAGCTAACATAAATTTCTAGAGGGCATAAACTGTCATTGAATAGGAATCAATAAGCGTTAATTGGTGATGTTGATCAGCCTACTGTTGACAGACATCAAGAAAGGTTTTCTGCAGGCCCTTCCTGCTGTTATTGGAAGGTAAATATCAGGTGCAAGTTCTAGGGAGCAAAGAGCAGAAGGCAGAGAGGAAAAATATGACTCTCTTAAAATGTTCAAGTCTCGGTTACAGTAGAACCATTTAAGCTTCCCTGTCTGTAAGTCCAGAATTTACTGTCTCAATGAGGTCAGCTTACGGTGGCATCCTTCATGACAAACAGAGATAAATGTTTTAAGTATTTCTGGCTTTCATTTACATTCCTGATTAATTTTGCTTTTTTTTTTCTTTAAGAGTCAGTTAATTTTATTTCTTGTTATTATTGTTTTTAAATTTGCCACAGGGCATGTGCACTCACCAGAGAGAGACAGAGAAAACGAGAGAGAGAAAGAGAGGAGAAAAGTGAGAAAGCAAGCCACCAGCTCCGGGACTCAGACGATGGCCCACCATGTGGGAGTCCAGTCCCTCAACCACCATGCTACCTACTGGCCCCAAGCTTTTCTTTTTTTTTTTTTAAAGACAGTGTCATAGTTCTGTTGCCTCAGCCTCCCGGATAAAACTAGGGGCATACATCACCATGCTTGGCTCTTCCTTAGACAGGGTCTTGCCGTGTTGCCCACACATTCCTGATTATTTAAACCTGGGAAGGTTTATGTCAAAAGCAATGTATACACTTAGTTGTTTTATGGATCAGCTTTCATTGCAATAACGAGCTCCAAACATGTTCTTTCAGTTGAAAGGGACTGTCTTCCTTCTCCCACACTCTTTTATAACTAGTCAGAGCCCTGGAGGCGATGGCCTTAACAGTTTTTCAGCAGTCATTTGACCCCACCCTGCACTGTTTTCATGGTCACTCTGCTTTTCTAGGTTTGCTGTGGAATTTGTCCTCTAACGACAAACTCAAGAACCTCATGATAACAGAAGCCTTGCTTACCCTGACTGAGAATATCATCATCCCCTTTTCCGGGTGGCCTGAAGGAGACTACCCCAAAGCAAATGGCCTGCTTGATTTTGATATATTTTACAATGTCACCGGATGCCTAAGGTAACGCACTTTATATCAACACCCCACCCTGCCCAGATAGACGTAATAAGAATCAGGCAGCCCGAAAGAAGTCAGGATATATAGTCTGCCTTTCCATCCTTTGTCTAGTTACATTGTCAGTTTTTTGAGATTCTCTGTGTGGATGATGATGAATAGAATTTACTTGGATAAGATATTTCTTTTATCTTCACAATTAATCACACAGCAATCCATTATCAAATACCAGTTTTTGAGTAAAGCATTATGTAAGCAACTGAAGGTTGTACAAAGATGAAAAATTCCTTAAGGAATTTTTATTGAGCAGGGACTATAGAGGAGTACGTGAACTAGAGCACAGGACACTGACATGTGTTAGACCAGTGGTTCCCAGCACATGGCCACTGGGCCAGCGTCATCTGGAACTTAGAATTCTCAGTCCCATCCCAGACCTGCTGGCTCAGAAACTTGGGGCAGGCTTTCCCAAAGATTCTCATCAGAAGTTTCAGAACCACAGCATCAGAGGTACAAGTGAAGGCTGCAGGATATAGAACAAAGAACCATTCATGCCTCCTGAGCCAGATGGCAAAGGCACCAGAAAATAGGTGCCTCATGAGCTGGGCCAAACTCTTTCAATAGTCACAAATTCTCTGTCTTTTAAAAAAAAAGAATTATTTAATTTCATTTTTCATTATTATTTTTTAATTTGTTATACGGTATGTCAGACAGAGAAAGAGAAAATTAAAATGCAAGCTGCCGAGTACGGGACTCAACAAACCATAGTCGGACATGTGGGAGTCCAGTGCTTTAATGACCACTCCACCTGCTGGCTCCCAGAAATTTTCTTAAAGATGAAAGAACAAATTCTTGAAAGGCAAAGAAGGACCCAAATGGTTTCCCTCGAATCTATCTTCTGTGTCACCTACTAGAACTTTTCTAAGGCACCTTTGAATCACCACTCATAAGCCTGAATATATTTTATGTCCTAAAATGTCTCTGCAAGTGGGCCAGTAGGTAACATGATGGTCAAGGCAGCTAGATCCCACATGGCTGACTGCTCAGTTTGAGTCCAAGACCCAGGGGCTTGAAAAACACACTGGGTGTGTGTGCGTGTGTACCCAAAATCCTGAGAGGAGAATGGAGAAGGGACTGCTCGCCATCCTTCCAGGGGAGGTGGGTGTTTTCCCAGTTTCCCCATCTCTCTCTCAGTTTCTGTCTCCTGAAAACACACAACCCTATAACAATAAAGAAAATAAAATTATCTGTGGCTCCCACTGCCTTACCATGTAAAACAGAGTTCTTAATACAATAAAGGTATCTGTCAGGACTCTTTCCATTAAAAATGGCAGACACTAAACTCCAATTCTCTGGCAGTAAGTAGGGATTCATTGGCTCACGTGGCTGAGATCTTGATGGGCATTTGTGGAAAACGAGGGAAGTGTACCAGTAACCTTGAGTTCAAAACCTGGGCCAACAATTTAGCATCCCTGGGACTCACACTTTCTACCTGTATGTAATTGTTGTTGGCCTTTCTTCTTTTTGCATATTGGGCTCATTCTCTACAAATGCAAGCAACTTTCTCCACTGAGCAGATAACTTACCCCAGGCAGCCCCTGCTTAGCCACACAGCACCAAAAGTGCTCTTCTTGCTCCAGAAGGCTGTGCCAATTCCCGGGGAAGGCTTACTCCTGGCTCTGCTTCAGAAAGTGCATGTCAGTTGAGCTGCTGTTGCCAGAACTGGCCAGACCTTCGTAGCAAGGATGGCAGGCCTGTTACTGTAACAAGGGGGGGAGGGGAATATGTGCTGAGCAAACAAAACAAAAATGGAAGATCCTTGGTCTTTTTCAGCCTTTCCATAACCTTCTACATCGCCTCTTCTCCCGCAAATGTACTTCATCTACATCTAAGTACTTGCTTTTCCTTAGATGTCAGAGGCATTATTTAATTGCATTTTCCCTGGTAAACATTTTCTATTATCTGTCTGTTGAATACCTCATGTCCTAATTGTTTGACACCAGAGATAAAGTTCACCTTTTCTGTGAAACATTTTCTAACTTGTCCAGCAAAAGCCATTGCTTGTACCTAAGTGTTCAAACAGGACTATAAAGACAGGTCACCACTGTTGTAAATTGTTTCACATTACTGTTTTATGACAAGTTGTGTACATACAATTTCTACTGGATTATGGACTCTTTAAAAGCAAAGCCTATGCATTAAAAAAAAAAATCTGTAATTACTAACACATAGCAAAGTTCCTAGCATACAGTGAGTAAGTATAAAGTATTTGAGTAAAATGAGTGAATGAGTGAGCAAGCAAATGAAAATACATGGTGCATTAGGTAACTAAGCAGGTCTGGCCAATGTATGGAGTTTGTGATTAAGAAGGAATCCAACAGGGCCAGCCCATGTCCTAGTGGTTACGGTGGCTGGACTCCACCCACATGGCCAATTGTGCAGTTCGAATGGTAGGACCCTGCAGTTTGAGAAACAAACCAGGTGCATGCGTGCATGTGTGTGTGTGTGTGTGTGTGTGTGTGTGTGTGTGTGCCTCAAATCCCAAAAGAAGGAGAGAGGGAGGAGAAAGGATTGCAAGATGACCACACCTCATGGAGGGAAGGCAGAGGGTGCTTTCTCTCTTTCTGTCTTTCTTTCTCCAGCAAACACACATGCACTCTGGCAAGTTAAAAACTAACTAAGTAAATAAATGGTAATCAAATAGAAGTGGAAAACAGACTTAGGCCAGTTTGAAGGGGCCTTAAGGGTTATGTTAAGGAGTAAAAATGTTCTCTTCTGTCAGCAGAATTAGCTAGTGTGGAGGACAGAAATATTATGTTTTATGTGAAGAACAACAACTCTAGTATTGAGAGGAGAGGTGTATTGAGAAAGTAAGACTCTACAGGCAAAGGTGATAGTTACAAATCTCTCCCTGTGGGGCCAGCAGATAATGTCGTGGTTATGTCACTGGACTCCCACATTGCTGACCACAGTTTGAGTCCTGGATCTGGTGGCTTGAAAATCACACCAGAAGTGTGTGCATGCGTTCCCAAGATCCCAAGAGGAGAATGGAGAAGGGATTGTTATGTGGACATCCCCCCTGGATGGCCTCCCACTGTCTCTGTCTCTCTGGCAAATGCATACACCCTATACCAAAAACCTTTTAAAAAAATAATCTCTCGGGACCAGCAGTTGGCATAATGGCTATGTCACTGGACTCCCATGTAGTCAACTGCGGTTCAAGTCCCGGACCCCGCGGCTTAAATTCACACTGGGTGCGTGTGCGTGCGTGCCCAAGATCCCGAGAGGAGAATGGAGGAGAAGGGATTGTGGCATGGCCATCACCCCTGGGAGGTGATTTCTCACTTTCTGTCTCTCTGTCTCTCTCTTTCTGGCAATTGCACACACCCTATAGCAAAAATCTCTCCAAAAAAAATAAAATAAAATAAATTTTTAAAAATCTCTCCATGTAGTCTCTTCTTGTGAATAAGAAAAAGAAGATGTAATTTGGGTGAAGCACTGCCCTGCTTGGCACACGTTTTCCAAAATATAATAGCTGTATACACTCCAGTCAGTAACACTGTTTTAAACAGTGATTGCAAACAATCCAAACCAGTGATTTGAATTGCTTCCAAAAGCAGAAGATAGCAAAAATCTGGGAAATTGAGTACCGTAATATAGGTATTCACAAAAATATTTGTTCTTATTTTATCTGTATGTCTAATTTATAACAATAATATTTAACATTTTTGTGTGTTATGTTCTAAAGACTATTCTAAATACTTCATAAGGGTCTTTTCAGATTATTCTCAACAGTGGCCCTTATAGGTGTTCTCCATTTTATAGATGAAAAATCCAGCTCAGAGAGGCTGAGCAACTTCCCCAAAACCATACAGCAAGTAGCAGAGCTGGAATTCAAATCCAGGAACCCTGTCCCCAAAGCCAAGACCCTCATCGTTGTGTTGGATGCTTTAATGTTTGTCCTGTGTCCACAGACTGTGCTGCTGTGATGAAAGCTCTGTCCTTCCCGGTCACGCAGCATCACAGGGGCAGACAGGCCAATTTACAATCAGACTCAGTTCTCAAATTGCCATTGTATCTGCATTTCAGTGTTTTGGTTTTGAAGTTCTGTGCAAAGGGAACTTAAATTTCATAGACTCTTTCAGAGAAGATACACGGGATGGAGCATATAAATTGGGATCTCTTTGCCGGAGAGGAGATGACCTGAGATGTTGTCACAGTGGGTATAAAGAGCACTAGAAGAATATCCAAGTTGTCAGTCAGAATGCAAGAAAAGGCCTCTAGGGACCAGCAGTTAGCATAATGGCTATGCCTCTGGACTCCCACGTAGTCGACAGCAGTTTGAGTCCCAGACCCGGTGGCTTGAACTCATGCTGCATGTGTTTGTGTGTGTGCCCAAGTTCCTAAGAGGAGATTGGAGGAGAAGGGATTGTGGCATGGCCATCCCCACTGGGGGGTGATTTCTCACTTTCTCTCTGTCTCTCTCTTTCTGGCGAGCACATGCACCCTATAGCAAAATCCCCTCAAAAAGAAAAAAAAAGAAATAAAGAAAAATGAAAAGGTGTCTGAGGAACCTGCAGTCAAATATTGTCCATTCCCATGACAGTGGAGGTGTCTGTTGAGTAGGTACTTGTGTCCCCAGATGACCCTAAAAAGATGGGTTTTGTTTGTTTGTTTGTTTTTTAGTAACAGTGTGTGCATATGAGAAACAGAAAAACAGACACCCACGTGCACATACACACACACACACCCTGGACTGCACACACACACCCTGGGCAGGATTTTGTCACAATGTGATCCTTTTCACCAGTCCTCCAGCTCCTCAGGATCCTGGACGTGGGCCTGGGCACCCCTGCTTGTATACCCATTGCAATTTTTCAAGCCAGCTCAGCAATCTGAGCACGTAACTGGCTGTAAGGCCTCCAGCCTTGCAGGACATGTGCTTTACAGCTCCACCACAGTGGCTGGGTCTCTAAAAAGATTTTAAGACAAGCATTGATTGATTCTAGTAAGAGTAGATCTTAGGTACATAAGAAGATCATAAATATTACAAATTATCTTAGTTGCTACAAATTCATTTGAGATGACCTCTCCCAGAGTGGTTGCAGAGCCAACAACAAACCAAACTGACAACATGAGTATTATTTTTGGCATGTGTTCAACTTAAATTCCAATAGTAAATTGCTTCAGTCTCCTTTGGAGTAAAACTTTCGCTTACCGCAGTGACTCTTCCTTTACTAGACCATTTCTGGACTGCAGGTAGCAATGGTGCTAAGTGAATCCACTCCACAGAGAAAGTGTGGTTGCATTGCTAATGGATTAGTGGCCAAGATGCCATTTCTGGCTCCCTGGAGCCGCTCTGGTGAGATGGCGTTCAACAGGAGAAGACACACAGCTGCCCGTCTAATGGACTAGTGCGGTTAATTGCAGCAGCGTTCACCACAGGCCAAGGTGCTTTTCTCCAGGTCCCTTTGGAGTCCCATACTTGACTGATTAAAACCATTCTCTGCAAGGTAGTATAAACTTTGCAATAGGAATAACAGTGCTTATGGGACCAGTAGATGGTGTAATGGTTACGTCGCTGGACTCCCACATAGTCTAGTGTGGTTTGAGTCCCAGATGCCGGGGCTTAAAATTCACACAGGGTGCACATGTGTGCTTGCCCAAAGTCCTGAGATAATGGAGGAGAAGCAATTGTAGCATGGCCATCCCCATGAGGGGGTGATTTCTCACTTTCTATCTCTCTCTCTGTCTCCCTGGCAAGTGCACACGTTCTATGGAAAAAATCTCCCTTAAAAAAAAAAAAAGGAATAACAGTGCTCATGCAAATCAGATTCTTTTTCCTTTAAATGGTATTACACTAGCAAAAAGACTACTAAAATCCAAATTAGGAGAGAGAAAAATAGATGAGTACACTCCCAACACATGCTGGAGCCAGCAAGTGAGAACTGTGGTTGTCATCTCTTTATAACTTCCACATTCGGTGACATGTTGGTAGCTCAAAGCAAGCCATGATGGGAATATTTTCACTAAGAAATTGACAGGCACTACAAATCAGGGATTTCCTTATGCCCCGAGACTGGTCCTTAAACCTTTAGCAGCAGCCCCTGGCCCTGAATTTCCATTGCCTGATTGCTGTAACATCATTGCGTGGACATCGTGGGCATCTTTGTCCATAGAAGTCCCTTTTCAAAAAGGAAATCATTCCTTTGTTTTCTTAGAAGGCATAATGAAATATCAGCATTTTCCTTTTTCTTAATTTATTTTTCAAGTAGAGCAAACCTGCTGATATAGTCCACACGTTTTTCAAAATTATTTGTGTTTACTTGTTGTAAGGTGTGTAACTTAGTTAAAATACTTAGTAATTTATTACAGTTAGTAGGGTACTCTTTTGCAGACTAGCTGGTGGTTAATGTTCTGGACTCCCCTATGGCTGACTCCATGGTTTGCATCTTGGACCTGGCGGCTTGAAAATCACACCTGACATGTGTGCATTCATTCCCAAAATCCCAGGAGGAGAGTGAAGAAGGGACTGCAGTGTGGCCATCCCCCCCGGGGGGTGATTTCTCACTTTCCCTTTGTCTGCCTTTCTCTCTGTCTCTCTGAGAAGCACACATGCCGTACGGCAAAAAAAAAAAAAAACCCTCTTTCCAATATCTGAAATTCCAAATGATTTTATATGATAGTCATAGAATTATAAATTACCAAAAAGCAATAGCTGCCTTCTTTTTTGTTTTTTTTTATTTTTAAAATTGTTTTTAGTTTAAAAAAATAATTTTTTTTTTAGTTTTATTTACTTTTTTTTTTTTTTTTGCCATAGTAAGTGGGTACTTACAGGAGAGAGACAGTGAGAAAAAGTGGGAAATCACCCCCCCAGGGGAATAGTCACTCAGCATCCCCTTCTCCTTCATTCTCTCAGGATTCAAGACAGGCATGCACACACACCCAGTGTGATTTTTACGCCTCTGGGTCTAGGACTTGAACCGTCGTTGACCATGTGGTTAGTGTGATTTTTACGCCTCTGGGTCTAGGACTCGAACCGTCGTTGACCATGTGGTTATCCACTGCCTTAACTACCACCACTTGCTGGCCCAAATAGCTACCTTCTTTGAGTCAATGCCCTTCTTCTTCTTTTTTTCTTTTTTGTTTTTGTTTTTATTTTTGTTTTTTTGTTTTTTTGGAGAAGTTTTTTGCTATAGGGCACGTGCGCTCGCCAGACAGACAGAGAGAGACAGAGAGACAGAAAGCAAAAAATCACCCCCCAGGG
>NW_006205376.1:1596826-1642684 GCF_000334495.1 Tupaia belangeri chinensis | reverse complement strand
CACACACACACACACACACACACACACACACACACACACACACACACACACACACAGAGTGCCCTTCTTTTCTGTTTAGTATGAATTATACTATGGTTCACAATGCCTGTTCCTTCAGAATTGGTATGACCAGCCTGTCCAATCTATATGTTCAAATCACTGATAGGAAAGCCCTTGGATGTAGCAGAAATAAAGCCAGTGATTATTGTTAGGTCGAAAAACTGAAATTTCTGCCAAGATTTATCATTATTTCTCCAATCCTCCACATCCTTATTATGACTTCTTTCCTCTGCCTTTTTTCTTCTTTCTTTCCTTTCTTCTCCCCATTCTTCCTTCCTCTTTTAAAGAAAAGAGGTAGAAACACCTCTTAATCTCTCTTAGAGGTAAGAGATTAAAATGCCTTCAGGTGTCAGGCACTTAGTAAGACAGTAAGACCTTGGGGGATTCTGGGGCTCAGTCAGATCAGAGAAAGGAAAAAAGGGTTTGGCCCAAGAGCAGTGAGATTCAAAGTTTCGGGAAACACTTCGGGCCAAAACCAGACACGTCTAGGCAGCTTCTGTTAGTGGTCCCACTCTTCAGTTGACGGAATGAAGTGCCAGACTCTGTTTCGCAATTTTAGAACCAATTACCAGTTACCGGAAGTTTAATGATGGCGTCCAGTCCAGCCTTCTCGCAAGTTTCTCAGGGGCCCACCTTTATTCTTCTCCACACTGTCCTTATTCCTTGAGTACTTTTTGAATGCCTGCTGTATCCCAAGCACAGTTCAAATTTCAAAAGCAATTGGGACCTATCTGTACCTGAAGAACTCTGGGTTTAGTGGCGAAGATAAACACCAGAGGAGACAATGAGCTACATGTGATAGGAAGTGTAAAAGAGGTAGATTAGCCTCTGTGGAATCCTTGAATTGCTTAACTAATGTTGCCTGGGGGAGAGGATGGGAACAGTTCTGGAGAAAGTCATACTCAGGTGCCATTCAAGCAGGTGTTTGAATCTCTCTCTAGGTCTTCTCCATTGCTCTTAAATCGAGTCATGTTGAAAAGGTGAATTTATAGAGCCCTAAAAAGTTGTTTTCCTGAGTTACTGTAGTTTGTTAGCCATTTGCCTGGGAAAAGGCTTATAAATTGTTGCCTTAATCTTAGCAACGCCAGTTGTTTCTACTTTTTTAAATCCATCCTAGTTATTTGTCCTTTTCTTTTGGATGATAGGACCAAAAAATGACAGAAAATTACTATACCATTTTATATTAGGTTGCCAGAAAAGTCATGACATTTTTTTTCTATGTTTCTCTATGCAAAAAAAAAAAAAAAAAAAAAAAATGTGTCACGACTTTTTCTGGCAACCCAATAAAATATACTCCTTTTTTCTTAATTGTATTGTGTGCCTGTACATGCTGGTCAGAGAGGGAAAGCATTGACAATGTGTTTCTCCTACAAATGACTTAACCACTTTTCCCAGGTGTCATGTTGTCAATGTGTTTCAATGGATGTATGATATTCTTTTAAGCACTAAAATTTATAACTGTCTTGGAACAAACTTTCATTGGCACTTGTCACTATGAATCCACCTGGCTGGGAAGTGGTCAGAGGAAGCAAATTCTACCTTTAGGAAGAAAAGTTAGAACTGTCAGTCTTGTTCTCCTTATCCTCCTCCTCCTTCCTTTTTTAACATTAATACCAGTCACTCTCTGAAAATAAAATGCAAACGTCTCCATGTAAAATTTTAACATATTCAATTACATTTATCGTCTCCAGCACACACACATATAATACATACTAAATTTAATTATTTACATTTATCACCAAACTTCAAAAATTTACTGCATCTAAAATTAATCATTTTCATGTTTTAAATTAGTCATTTTCATTCTAATAATCTTTGCTCATTTATTTCTTATTCTGAATACTCATGACAAAAAAAAACTTATTTGGTCAGCCTTGGGCATAATCCCAAATAATTGAGAAGATATATAATTAAATGAAGTGCTAATTTATTTGATTATCAAATAATATCTTTCTTTTCTATAAAACAATAAACCCCAAAACAGAACTTATTTTTTTCTTTTTTTAAATAAGTATTTATTTTTTTTTTATTTATTCTTTTTTTAATTTGACCAGAGAGAGACAGAGGTTGAGAGTGAGAGAGAGAGAAAGTGAGAAAGCAAGCCACCAGATTCAAGACTTGAACCCTGGTCAGCCATGTGGGAGTGTTAACCTTAACCATCATGCCACCTGCTGGTCCCAACAGAACTTATTTTTAAAGTCATAATATAAATGCAGTTATTTCTGGAAAGTAATTTACCATAAAACTAGAAGAGTGGTGTTAGATGAGATTGTGTAAACAAAATGGAAACTCAATAGTAATATCCAAATAAGCTGAACTGAGACAGTGGCTCAGAAATAGAAATAGAAAAGAGAGTTGACTTATCAACTTCAGCCTCAGCTGTTTAGTTAATTATTTAAACTCTTCACGTAAGGTGTGTAAACATTAGCAATATGAAGAAGTCCATAAATAATGAAATGGGAAATATTTTTAATAATGTGCTGTCAGTCAGAACCACATTTATGTTGGTTATTTTAGGCTTTTTATGTTTATTTATTTCTTCCATAAGAAAAAGAGACAGGGAACCAGCAGTTAGCGTAATGGCTATGTCGCTGGACTCCCACGTAGTCGACCGCGGTTCGTGTCCCGGACCCGGTGGCTTAAAACTCACGCCGGGCGCGTGTGCGTGCGTGCCCAAGATCCCGAGAAGAGAATGGAGGAGAAGGGATTGCGGCGTGACCATCCCCCCTGGGGGGTGATTTCTCGCTTTCTGTCTCTATGTCTCTCTCTGTCTGTCTGGCGAGCGGACGCGCCCTACAGTGAAAATCTCTCCAAAAAAAAGAAAAAAGAAAAAGAGACAGAGGGACAGCACCCAGTAGGGTTCTAACACCTCAGTGCATCCCCAGCCTTCATCAGGCCCTACTCCAAGGGCACACGCACATCCGGTGTACCCAGGGAGGTCCCAGACACAAACACCAAGCTCTTCCATGTGGGCCAGTATCAGGGCGTCACCGCACCGCTGTCCACCCCATGTTGTTTACTTTAGATACAGAAAAAAAGTGTTTTTTTAATGTGTTTTTTTTTCCCCAATGGCATTAAATTGTTTGATAAATGTTTCTTTTAGTAGATTTAAAAGATGTAATAGGTATTTAAATGGATAAGTAAGATCTCAATTTTTTAAAGAAGTATTTATTTAATTTTACTTATTCTTTCATTTATTTTCCTTTGACCAGAGAGAGAGAGAAAGTGAGAAAGCAAGCCACCAGGTCTGGGACTTGAACCTTGATTGGCCATGTGGGAGTGTCCAGCCACCTTAACCATACCACCTGCTGGTCCCAAGATCTCAATATTTTTTTTTTTTGAGAGGTTTTTGCTATAGGGCATATGCGCTCACAGACGGAGAGACAGAGAGACAGAAAGTGAGAAATCACCCTCCCCCCTGGGGGGATGGCCACGCCACAATCCCTTCTCCTCCATGCTCTTCTCAGGATCTTGGGCACACACGCACATGCTCCCGGCATGAGTTTTAAGCCACCGGGTTCGGGACGTGAACTGCGGTCGACTACATGGGAGTCCAGCGACATAGCCATTACACTAACTGCTGGTCTCCCAAGATCTCAATTTTTAAAAACAGTTGTTTTATGGGACCAGGAGATGGCATAATGGTTACTAGACTTCCATATAGTCAACCACAGCTTGAGTCCCGGACCCAGCAGCTTAAAACACACAGGCCACGTGTGCTTTTGTGCCCAAAATCCTAAGAGGAGAATGGAGGAGAAGGGATTGCACTGTGGCATCCCCTGTCCAACTATTCTGGCCTAAAATGGTCCTTGTACTGCCACATTTAGATCTCTCTGAATAAGCCAAAATCCACCTATTAGATTAAGGCCAGTCACCCTAGTCACATTTCAGTCAGTCACAGAAAGCTCACCTTTTGGGTTGTTTGTGCAGCCTACCTTGCACCTGTAACCACTGATCTCTCTACCTCACTCCCTCACTTACTTATACGACACTCTCCCTTCACTGCACATGTCACTTTCCTGGTCCACCCCCATATATTCCCTGTAAACCACGGGGCTAGCCGTAGTCTCTTGAAAGCCATCTTCTGAGAGGCTGCCCAATTTAATTCGCCCATCCTTCATTAAATAAACTCTATTAAATTTTGGTTTGTCTAAATTTATTTTTAATATCCCCGCCGAGGGTGATTTCTCACTTTCTGTCTCTCTGTCTCTCCAGCGAGCACACTTGCCCTATAGCAAAAATCTCTCTTTTTTTAAAAAAAAAGTTGTTGGGAACCAGCAGTTAGCGTAATGGCTGTGTCGCTGGACTCCCACGTAGTCGACCACGGTTCGTGTCCCGGACCCGGTGGCTTAAAACTCACGCCGGGCGCGTGTGCGTGCGTGCCCAAGATCCCGAGAAGAGAATGGAGGAGAAGGGATTGTGGCATGACCATCCCCCCTGGGGGGGGATTTCTCGCTTTCTGTCTCGATGTCTCTGTCTGTCTGGCGAGGGCACGCGCCCTACAGTGAAAATCTCTCAAAAAAAAAAAAAATAAAAAGTTGTTTTATATTCTATACAGATGATTGTTTTAGATCATTATTTTGAAATCTCTCAACAGTTCTTAAGTTGTTAAAGCAAAAAATTAAGAAACAATCAAAACAAATATGGTTATGTTCACCTGGTCATCTCTCTCTGATTTTACTAAACACAATGTTTTTTGTTTACTTTTTAGATTTTTGCCATAGGGCATGTGTTCTTCTGGAGAGAGACATACAGACAGAAAGCGAGAAATCACCCCCCAGGAAGGATGGCCATGCCGCAATCCCTTCTCCTCTATTCTCCTTTTGGGATTTTAAGCATGTATGCAAACATATCCAGCATGTTTTCAACCCACTGGATCTGGGACTCAAGCCATGGAGTCAGCGATATGGGATCCAACCCCTTAACTACCTTGGGACCAGCAGATGGTGTAATGGTTACATCACTGGACTCCCACTTAGTCTAACATGGTTGGAATCCCAGACCTGGTGACTTAAAACTTACTCCAGGCACATGTATGCCCAAAATCCTAAGAGGAGAATGGAGGACAAGGGACTGTGGCCTGGCCATACCCCCAGGAAGTGATTTCTCACTTTCTGTCTCTCCCTGTCTCTCCAGCAAGCACATATGTCCTATAGCAAAAATCTTTCTTAAAAAGAATACATGTGTCTTTGAATTATCAGGTAGCACACCCATAATCAACCCACCTTGCAAAATCTCCTCCATTTTATTCATGTCCTTACCAGATTGGTTCAGAAATTACATAACATTTCTCTTTGCTAAAGAAACCCTTTATTCATATCAGGGAGTCCATAAATGTTAACTGCCTGGAAATACATGACAGGGATAATATGAAGGAAGAAAAATCAGCACAGGAGACAGTATAGTTTTTACTTATTATATCATGAGAACTGCCTTTTCTGGTCTTTTTGTATCACTTAGCTTATGAGTTAAATCCTAAATAGAAAAAGAAATCTCCAAAAATGTCTTTGTCAAAAGTTTTAAAAAGTATCCTCATGCTAAAAGAAAAATATGTGTGTATAGCTTAAATTAGAAGTGGCATTTTATGAATTATACCTTATCTCACTAAAAATCTTTTTCCAGATAATATGTAACTATACTATAGTCAGAACTGCTAGTAAAAGCTTTTAAATTCATCGGTATTAAAATGCTGAGTGGGTTGATATATCAGGGTAAGGCAAGCAATGACTTCGTCACTGCTCTATGGTTACAGTCGGGGTCTATCTTGGTGCTAACTATCTGAGCATCATATGATTCTACTCTCAATGTTGAGTATCTTTATTCATTCTAGTTTAGCATTTCAGCCTTCTCTTTAGCTGTCAGAAATGTTTATGCAAATTGCAATGGCCCCTACATGTGTTTTTTTAAAAAACAGTTTGCTGTTTATAATTTATTTTAAATGGAATTTGGCCCTGTACCCTAAATAACCTGTTCTCACTAAACCATGAGGAAATGAATGTTGCTTACCAAAGAGATGATTACTGGCTAAATTGACTATTCAAAATGATTTGGGAAGACGCGAAAATGCAGGAAGTAGAGCTGAAGGGTTTTTAAGGATAACGTCTCCCCGCCACTACTTTCTTGATGTGCTGATGTCTGGTTAATGTGTAGTTGTAGAGCCTTGTCCTCCCTCCCCGTGTTGCTCCTGTGGCAGACTGAACTTTGGCTGATGTTTGCCGATACCTTCAGGAACTGATGGTGAGTTTGGAGTACAGACAAGCCCTTCTTTTCGCATAGAGTTTTTGTTCCTCTGCCAGTTCAAATGAGGTTCTCCTTTTGTTGCATGCAAGCACAAGCTGCCTCTCATGCTTTCTCTTGGTTAATCGTGGACAGGGCCCAAGTGTTTGATATGGATCAGCTGAGAGTTTAAACAAAAGCACAGACCTAAATCTCAAATGAGAGGAAGAAGGATGCCTCTCTATCTGCCAGTGTCTTATCAAGGGCCCACTCAGTCTTGCTCTGGGCTCTAACTGTGCCTCCCAGGCACTTCATTGACCAGTACCGCTTGGGGCCTTACGGCACAATTTACAATGTGCAGTATTATAAAGCCTCAAATTATTGATGAACACGAAGATAGGTCCACAATGTTTTTTAAATCATTGAGGTACTCACTCTCTCAGGATACTGGTTAGACCTGTAAGCCGACCCTGTATCCACCAGGTCGTGTATGGGATGCAACATGAACTGTGTTAAGAGGAGACCATATCCCTTATCAAGTAAAAGTAGCTACAGTTTCTTTTTTTTTTTTTAAATGATTTTATTTAGCTTTATTTATTTTATTTTATTTTATTTTATTTTGACCAGAGAGGAACAGAGTGAGAGAGAGAAAGTAAGAAAGGAAGCTGCCAGGTCTGGGACTTGAATTATGGTCAGCCATGTGGAAGTCCAGCGCCCTAAACTACCATGCCAACTGCTGGCCCCTAGCCCCAGTTTTTAAAAGTACATGAAATATAACTTTTTACTTTAAACTTTTAAAAAGTTTATTTCTTCCATTAGCAAAAGAGTCAAACAGAGAGAATGAGACAGCACCCCCACCAGGCCTTTGATGCCAGTAACCCAGTCCCAGCCTCAGTGAGCCCCGGATCATGGGCATACACGTGTCTGACATACTGAGGGAGATCTTACCTGTGAACCCAGACCTCCCAAATGAGTCAGCCCTCCAGAGGGTCACATTTTTTTTTTTGGAGAGGTTTTTGCTACAGGGCACGTCCGCTCGCCAGACAGACAGAGAGAGACATAGAGACAGAAAGCGAGAAATCACCCCCCAGAGGGGATGGTCACGGCGCAATCCCTTCTCCTCCATTCTCCTCTCGGGATCTTGGGCACGCACGCACACGCGCCCGGCATGAGTTTTAAGCCACCAGGTCCGGGAGGCGAACCGCGGTCCACTACGTGGGAGTCCAGCAACATAGCTATTACGCTAACTGCTGGTTCCCCAGAGGGTCACATTTTACCACCGTGCCACAGTATACGTTCTATAGCCATTTCCTTTAGCCATTTCATATTAGCTCATTGTTTCCCCATGCCGGTTGCCCAGACACGGTACACCAGCCTGTGTACTCTGTGTTACGACAAACTTGCCATCAGTGCTGGTAACATAGCCGTATTTGACAGCATGCCTGCACACAACCAAACAGATAACCTTGCCTTGAAGGATTGGTAAAAATGTTGTTAGAAACTGTCCATTCTGATTTTAAAGGCTAGTCACAGAATTTCATAATGAAATTCTAGGGTACTCTAGTTTTAGGAACTCGTGAAAATTACAGATCATAATATTTATAGGGGAGGTTTTTACTATAGGGCACATCCACTTGCTGAAGAGACAGAGAGAGAAAGTAAGAAATCACCTCACAGGGATGATGGCCATGTTGCGATACTTTCTCCATTCTCCTGTAATTTTGAGCACGCACACACCCAGGCCCAGAATGATTTTCAAGCCGCTGGGTCCAGGGCTCAAACCACAGTCGACCATGAGGGGGTCCAGCACTTTAACCACTATGCCATCTGCTGGCCCCAGATCATATTTATAAATCACCTACTGTAGTGTCTAGCACAAACACTAAATTACAGATATTTTTATCATCTGACATTGCCCATTCGTTGGTTTTACTGTATGAATTTAGAGCTTAGTCACACTATCATTAATAATAGCAATGGCATATCGTTTTTCCCTTTAATTCTAGCAGGATCCAGAGTGTATTTTTTTGTTGTTTTCTCTTTTCATTTAGACACTCAGAAATACGTAGATAAATGGTCCTGGGAAGAGTCAAGGGTTCAGATTTGCTTTCATATAGAAAGAACACCGGAATCCTCCTAAGTACGTGAAGCTGTGATCATTCCAGTAATAACCAGAGGCTCAGAGTCTGTTTGTTCCTACCTAATCACCCATCCTTCACAGGCCAGAAAAATTCTTTCTAATATCAAACATAGGCTGCAGATGAAGCTGGCACTCTCCCATTGGGCCCAGGGAAAGTGAAGAACTCCCAAAACAATCTTGCCCTTTTTTTTCTTTTGTTTTTAAAGATTTTGCCATAGAATTTGTGTAATAGTTAGAGACAGAGAGAGGGGGAAGGTGAGAAACCACCACTCCGGGTGGGTGTGAGGGATGACCACACTGCAATCTCTTCTCCATCTCATTTTCTTCTCAGAATTTTGGGTACACTTGCATACACTTCTGGTGTTTTTTCAGCCTCCCAGTCCGGGACTCAAACCTCAATCAGCCTTGTAGGAGTCAAATGCCGTAACTATCACTCTGTCTACTGGCCCCATAAGGACCTACTTTTTAAATTTTAGTATTTAACAATGTGCATTTTTAGTTTACCTAAAAGTGTCTGTATTTTTACTCAGACTTGGACTAGATTATCCCAGCAAAAATAAACCTATCGTTTAATCAGACTGAAACTATAGGCACTAAATTAAACGTTTTCAATATATTCTATTGGTAACTCTGATAATCAGTTTTTATCGAGTTAACTATTGAGTTTCTATGTTCATTGTCCTTTACTTTTCAAAGATAATTGTTTTGATGTGTTTCATTTATCTCAATAGTTTTGAGATATTTTCCATATTATATCTCCATTTGGTTACACATAGTAATAAATATTTCTCAGGAGTCAGGAGATAAATTTCAACAGGTCGGTTCTGCCTGCCGGCAGCCATGTTAACTCTCTGATTCCACATAGTGAAATATTAGCTGTTAAAAAATGCTTGATGGATATATTCTTTTTCCTACTTACAGGTTATTTTCAGAGGGGCATGATAACAAATTCTTTCTATTAATAGCTAGCAACTTTTATTCATGGAACAGCAGCATGAAATAATACTCTTATCATTCATACTCAATTTGTGGGAGATTGAGTAAGGTGAGAACTATTTTTGATATGCAGGAGTAAATACTGAAGCAATGAGGTTCCATGCACCTTCTGTCAACAAAAGTATCAACTGCCAGAAAACCCTGATAAGTCCCATTTCAAAACAAGTAGAGTCTGGATAATACCAAACTACAAGACAGCAGTTAGTATGTGTGAACTGGCAGTACTGCCAAACTGAATTACCATTCTGACTCAAAATAAACACGCTGCAGTGAAAGCTAAGTCATCCATCTGCAAGGTATGTCGTGGGCTTAGCTAGGGAGAGCGACAGACCTTTTGATTTCTCAAAGCAGTTTCAAGCAACTGCCATTTCTCGAAACCAGAGGTTGAAAAGGTCAAAGGGAAGCTTTACAACATGATAACATTGTCTTGCAGCTGGAGACAATACGGTATTTGCTAAACAAATGGCAGACAGAATGAATGTTCAGTGAGCTTTCTGTATTCTGAGCCACCCTGGGCAGGGAATAAAGAACAGCCCTCCTATCCTGACTCTACCACTTGTTTGCTGTAACCAAGAAAAGCAACTTAAACTCTTCCACCTCAGTTTCTTCAGGTGTAAAACAAGGAGAGTGGGGAAAAAAAGCATTTTTGATTTCTGTAAAGCTCCTTAAGATGTGATGATTCTCAAAGGCCTCATAAAATAGAGGATGATGTTCTAAATGATCTTTCTTGAGAGAAAGCTATAGTAAATATGGTTTTATTTCCAGTTTATGAATCCATTCATTAGCTTTTTTTAATAAATCATCGGTGTTTTTCTGTAAAAAAAAAAATAAGGAAGTAATCTTTAATTAGAAGAATCAATGAGAACAAAATCACAGACAAGATGTTAAAATAAAATCCATTGTATCAATTCAGCAACCATTAAATTGTTAGAATACTCTCAATTTTTAGTATATTAGTCTTATCTCAACTATTAGGTTGAATTTTGAAATTGCCATTTTTAGTTAGAATACTCTCAATTTTTAGTATATTAGTTTTATCTCAATTATTAGGTTGAATTTTGAAATTGGGTTAAAAACAGCCAAGTATTGTCAATTTCATGGAGGTCAGTTTACAGATATGATCTCCAAGAAAGTGAGGTACAATATTATATACTCCTTTCTTGTTCCCTCGTTTTTTTTTAGAATTCTTTATATATTTAGGACATGAGACCTTTATTTTTTTATTTATCTATTTGAAAGATTGCTATAGGGCACGTGCACTTGTTGGAGAGACAGAAAGCAAGAAATCAGGGGGATGGCCACACTGCAATCCCTTCTCTATTCTCCTTGGAATTTTGGGCATGCACACACACACACCTGGTGTGAGTTTCAATCTGCCAGGTCCAGGACTCAAAAGGGTCGGCCATGTGGGAGTCCAGCAACATAACCATTTCACCATCTGTGGGTCCCTGCTTTAGTTCCTGATGTAATGCTAGGCACATTTTTTCCTTGACAGAGATTCATCTAAAGCAGTAATTTGGAGACAGAAAAGCCTTTTTTGTTTGTTTGTTTATTCCATGAGAGAGAGACAGACAGCACCCTAACAGGGTCATGATGCCTTGATCCTCCCCAACTTCAGCCAGTTCCAGATTAAGTTCATACACACATGGCATCTCCAGAGAGGTATCCAAAGGTGAACCCAGAACCTTCCTACACGGGTCAGCCGGGCAGAGTGTTGCATTTTACTTCTGTGCCACCACCTGGCCCTAGAAAGATGTTTTGGAATGACATAGTGCAATGATATTATTATTTTTGGGGGGGGAGAGATTTTCACTGTAGGGCACGTGCGCTCACCAAACAGACAGAGAGAGACAGAGAGACAGAAAGCGAGAAATCACCCCCCAGGGG
Organism: Tupaia belangeri chinensis; assembly: GCF_000334495.1. Classification (NCBI taxonomy): domain Eukaryota; kingdom Metazoa; phylum Chordata; class Mammalia; order Scandentia; family Tupaiidae; genus Tupaia; species Tupaia belangeri. The sequence continues at coordinate 1,631,385 of NW_006205376.1, read as the reverse complement.
GGATGGTCACGCCGCAATCCCTTCTCCTCCATTCTCCTCTCGGGATCTTGGGCACGCACGCACACGTGCCCGGCATGAGTTTTAAGCCACCGGGTCCGGGACACGAACCGCGGTTGACTACGTGGGAGTCCAGCGACATAGCCATTACGCTAACTGCTGGTTCCCATGATATTATTTTTAAGATGAGGAAAATTGAGCCAGAAAAGTCTCGATGTTGTAGTTCTCTTTGATGTTCAAGAAGAGACTGAGATATTATATACAAAAAGGTTTTAATTTGGATATTCTACTTAACAGTAAAAAGAAATAGTCTAATACAATTTATAAAAATAATTCTTTTTTAAAGGAATTTTTAATTTCAACTTTATTTATTTATTTTTAATTTGATCAGAGAGAGACAGAGTGAGAGAGAGAAAGTAAGAAAGCATGCCACCAGGTCCAGCACTCAAATCACTGTCAGCCATGTGGAAAACCAGTATCCTTAACCACCATGCCACCACCTGCTGGCCCCAGAAATACCTCTTAACAATTAAAGTTGGTGAAGGGGGATAGGAGGAGTTTTCAAGTTCTAAAAATCCAAAAACACTATTTGTTTACTATTTTTGCTAACCAAGGTACTAACATTTTTTGGAAAAAAAAGAAAAAAAAAATTTTTTTGAGAGGTTTGTGCTATTGGGCACCTGCGCTCGCCAGACAGAAAGAGACAGGGAGACAGAAAGCGAGAAATCACCCCCCACGGGGGATGGCCACGCTGCAGTCCCTTCTCCTCCATTCTCCTCTCGGGATCTTGGGCACGCACGCACACACGCCCGGCATGAGTTTAAGCCACCGGGTCCGGGACTCAAATCGTGGTCTACTACGTGGGAGTCCAGCGACATAGCCATTACGCTAACTGCTGGTCCCCCCAAAAAGAAAATTTTAAACAGAAAATCCTAACAAGAAAAACTTAATCCTAAGGAAGGTAATAACAACAATATCAGAATATAAACACGATCTGAATCTGCAGTGTAATCTTCAAGTGCATTATTTTGCTATATTTAATAAGCTTAATTTCTCTATAAGGAAGTAACCTCCACAAGTATATTTAGGTAGAGTTAATAGAAAGGTGTCATGGCTTAGCAAAATTAGAAATAATCTTAAATACAGAGATATTTATGGTCATGCTTTTGACTTATTAATAGATCTTATATGCTGAAAATGGTTTTCTCTGCCATTTTAGTCACTGAATCATCTCATTTTATAGCATGTTTAGTATTTGCTACTAACAGTTTTTTTAGTTATTATTTATTTAATTTTATTTATTCATTCATTTATTTTAATTTGACCAGAGAGAGAGACACACACAGAGAGAGAGAGAGAGGGAGGAAAAGGGACAAAGGAAGCCACCAGGTCCGGGACTTGAACCGTGGTTGGCCATGCAGGAATGTACAGCACCTTAACCACCATGCCACTTGCTGGTCCCAGTATTTGCTACTAACAGTTTAAACCAAAATCCATGAAACCACCCCAAAACACCAACACGTAGTTTTACACATGAGGAAACTGAGGCCTAGATATTTTAAGTTATTTAGAGTTAAACAATTAGAAATGGAGCAGATGGGGACTTGGAAATCCCATGTATTGCTATATCTAATGAGCCATTTCTTCTCCTGTTAGTTACAAAACATTTGTCTCATATCTGCCATCTCAAAAATAGGGTAATATTAAGTAAAATAAATAGTGCCTGACCTTGGTATGTGAAGTCAAATAGGCAAAAGACTTTTATTGACACCATTTTATGTCATGTGGACATTTTTAGAAATCATGTCCAGATTTGATGACCATTAGACAATCAGTGATTTACTGACCTCAGAAAGTCTGCCCTATTTTTATGAATTTGCCCCTTTTCTTTAAAACAAAGGCCTGTTGGACACACAGCCCAAGATGTGCTTTTTTGGTGTATTTGTTTTTCCTGATAGAAACATGAGTTCAGCTGGCCCCGACGGGAGGAAAGTGATGAGAAGGTGTGAAGGCCTCATTGACTCACTGGTCCACTATGTCAGAGGAACCATTGCAGATTACCAGCCAGATGACAAGGTGATCTCAAAGTTAAATGCCTTACATACTGAGTTACCTGTTTTGTCTTTCTATGATGCTTCAGAGTATTCTAAAAGTAACTACTCAGTTTGGATTTATTCATTGACTCAATGGCTGAGCCTAAGATTTCTTACACATGCTGAGAAATATGAAAATCTATTTAACTTTATTTTTCTTTCTACTTCTAGAGGCAAATTTTCAACTCTCTTTTTAATAACTCTTGTATAGATTTTTGGAAGGAGTCCAAATACTCCAGGTTCGACAAGGAACTTAAATTCATCTCTTCCCTCTCCCCAACCTTGCTCTTCCTCTGTGTCATCCTCCTCAATAACTATCACCATCCATCAAATGAAGATAGAAATCTGAATAATCTTAGCTACCTCCTTTCTCCTACATCCCATATCTACTGGGTAACAAGTCATGTACATTCTACTTCTGAAATGCCTGTTAGGTCATCTACTTCTCTCTACTGCTACTACTGCTGTCCTCCTATATACTTCTTTCACACTAATTATTATAACAGCAATTGACTCCTGTAAACAGTATCTCCTATTTTTCAACTCAACATGGCTACCAAGTTATGTATCTAGAATACAGAGTCGTTCTGGACACACTCTAGAAAGTGAGCTCAAAAGGCTTTTCATTGTTTTGAGAAATTCAGCCTCTATTCCTTAGCCATTCATGATTTAACCTTAGCTTTTCTAGCCACATTCATTCCACGCTCCCCAGGAACCCCACAGTCCGGGCATAACCTGTTATATTCCGTATACCTTGTAAGAGCTAAAGCCCAATAAGTCATGTGATATCACATCTACAAAGGGATATCGTAGGTATATGATCAAGATTCATGTCCTCTTTTCTCAGGCCACAGAGAACTGTGTGTGCATTCTTCACAACCTTTCCTACCAGCTGGAAGCAGAGCTCCCAGAGAAATATTCCCAGAGTATCTATATTCAAAACCGGAATATCCAGACTGACAACAACAAGAGTATTGGGTGTTTTGGCAGTCGTAGCAGGAAAGTAAAAGAGGTATATTGGGAGCTGTCCAAAAGAATCAAAGAGAGAGTGTGTGTTCATCTATGTGTCTGTGTGTTTGAGTATTTATTATGTGTCAGGAACTATCTGAAGTTCTTTTAATCCTTACATCAACTTTTTTTTTTTTTAAGTTTTTTTGCCTTAAGGTGTATGCACTCACCAGAGAGAAAGAGAGAGAGACAGTAAAAGGGAAAATGAGAAATCACCCCCTGGGGGGATGGCCACACCACAATTTCTTTTTCTCCATTCTCCTCCTGGGATTCTGGATATGCATGCACACACGGTTGGTACAATTTTCAAGCCACCAGGTCCAGGACTGTTAACTACAGTTGACCATGTGGGAGTCTGGCACCTTAACTGTCATGCCACCTGCTGGCTACTTACATCAGCTCTTTAAAGTATATATTATTGGGAACCAGCAGTTAGCGTAATGGCTATGTCGCTGGACTCCCACATAGTTGACCATGGTTCATGTCCCGGACCCGGTGGCTTAAAACACACCAGGCGCATGTGCGTGCGTGCCCAAGATCCCGAGAGGAGAATGGAGGAGAAGGGATTGCGGTGTGACCATCCCCCCTGGGGGGGGTGATTTCTCACTTTCTGTCTCTATGTCTCTCTCTTGTCTGGCGAGCACACATGCCCTATAGTGAAAAACCTCTCCCCCAAAAGATAAATAAATAAAGTATATATTATTAATATCTTCATTCATTGATGAGAAAATGATGACACAGAAAGTTTAATTAATATTCCCAGAATAATACAGAAAATAAATAAAGGGTATGGAATTCAATCCCAGGCTGTCTGGCTCCAGATTTGCACTGTTAGCAATTAATCCACACTACAGTATACCCTACAGATTAGGAAATAAGCATAATGCTACTTGGCAAACAGTATGTAAATTGTTTTTACATTAAAAGCAACTCTGATGCTTGGGTTTGGGCATTCTAAAGGCAAACTTTGGATATACTAAAAGCAGCAGAGAAAAGAACACATATTTATTTCCATACCAACATGAAGAGTGAAAGAATGTGACCTCCCCTCCTCTGAGGTATTTGTGAACTTGGAGAACAGCTGGCACATTTAGGACCCTGATGCTGTCCTGGACAACTTCACAAGGCTCTGAGGGAACAGGCCTGTTTTTCTTATCTTCAGGATAGTTGTGACTAATTTAGCTTTTAGCTTAACAGCAGACTGAAAACCGGTCTTAGAACTGCCTAAGTGTAATTCTCTTTCATGGGGAAAGAATATATTATTAGGGAGTGTGACGTGTTGGTAGGAAGAAAGAATCATCGTGGGCTAAAAGTTAAGTAATTGAAAAATATCTTACGTATTTATATTTTTTATATCTATTTCAAAGGCTTCTGCTTGTTTTTTGTTTTTGTTTTTTATTTTAATTAAAGACAGTGTCTTGGGACCAGCAGTTGATGTAATGGCTATGTTGCTGGACTCCCACGTAGTCGACCGAGGTTTGAGTCTCAGACTGGTGGCTTAAACTCAGTCCAGGGATGTGTGCGTGCGTGCCCAAGATCCTGAGAGATTGGACGAGAAGGGACTGCAGCGTGACCGTCCCCCCTGGGGGGTGATTTCTCACTTTATGTCTCTCTCTGTCTTTCTGGCAAGCACACGCACCCTATAGCAAAAACCTCTCATAAAAAAAATTAAAAAGTGTCTCACTATGGGGCAGTGGTCCTGCTTCAACCTCCCAAGTAGATGGGGCTACAGGTGCACACCGCTGGCTTTCTGGGGAGACTGATAGTCAATCCAGGCCTCCCACTGACCCCATCCTGCCAAGTAGCAGCACCAACAAGCACACGCTACTATATCTGGGCCTTACGGGCTTCTTATTATGCAACTAAATTATTAGCCTTTCTAGATGGTATGTCTGTTCTCTTGGTTTGGGAGTGGAACTGTAGGCGTTGCCTGACATGCATTAATTCTGTATTCCGTGTGTGGTCAGCAATACCAGGACGTGCCAATGCCAGAGGAAAAGAGCAACCCCAAGGGTGTGGAGTGGCTGTGGCACTCCATTGTGATAAGGATGTATTTGTCCTTGATCGCCAAGAGTGTCCGAAACTACACACAGGAAGCATCTCTAGGAGCGCTCCAGAATCTCACCGCAGGAAGCGGACCAGTGAGTATCCTGCCCATTTTTCTACTTTTAAAAATAATGACATTGTAGGCACCCCTATGTTAGGTTCAGAGCTGAAACAATGAGGCACAGTTTCCGCACTTCAGTTAGGACGGGTCTGAGGAATTGCCAGAGAGAATTTCAGCCTTCTAGGGCTTTCAGCCTCAGCTTCCACAGAGTCAAGTCAGACCGCAGTGAAACTTGTCAGTGTGTGCAGCGGCCAGTGCTCTCTCAGGTGCACGTCTTAGAGTCCTGCTCTGCCCCAGTTTAAGCAAAATCGAGGAATTTCTTGTTCATGGAGCTGAAAAGCCCATATCGGGTGTTCTTTCTCTCATAACTGGACTTTGGTGCTCCACTCTAATAACTATGACTTTCTCCATCTCTGGGCTCATTTCTCTCATAACTGGACTTTGGTGCTCCACTATAATAATTATGACTTTCTCCATCTCTGGGCTGTTTTCCTGTGTTAGTTTCATTCTCAAAGGCTCTACCCATCTGGTAATAAGCAGTAGCCATGAATTATTGCAGGCTTACATTATGCTATTCTGATGTCCCCAGAAGGGAAAAAATACAACAACAACTACCATTTTCCCAACAGCTCTGTTAAGAACTCAGAGAATGCATCTCAGTGGCCTGATGTGGATCTCTTGCCTATCTTGTTCATTTCTGATCCCGTCCCTGTGACTAGAAGGCTATGCTGATTAGCCAGGTCTAGGTGATAAGGCCTCCAGTGGATTTCAGGGGCAGGATTTCGAGCCAAACAGGTCACTCACTGCCGCTTGCACTATATGAACTGTCAGGGTAAAGGAGTGACTCCCTGATGGAAAATCAGCATTATTACTTTAAAAAAAAAAAAAGGAATAAATGCTGGGCAGGCAAAAACAACAGATGTCTACTGCAGTATGGATTTGGAAAGGACATCTGTGTTTTTGTGTCCTAGAAATTCAACTACAAAGTAAAGAGCTGATTCTCTTTCTAGTCGCATTTACTTTATACCAGTTAAATCAAAATATATGAAACAGGAAAAGTTTATTCTCTTCCCAGTGTATTTCATACCATGATACATATTTAGGGATTCTATAAATTTGTTATTTTTTGAGGTAGGCTGATATTCTTTGCCTTGATCTAAAATGAATAAAATAAATAGCCCCATACTATTTCATGACATGGCTGTTTTCCAATTCTCTGTCCTCATGGAAAAAAACACTCTTGTAGATAACAAAAATATTTATTCTTTGAGAAGCCCATACTCTTCAATGTAAGTATGTTTACATATTGGGTTGTCAGGAAAGTCATGACACATTTTTGCATAGGAAAATACGTCATGACTTTTCTAATGACCTAATGGAATCTTACTGTATGTTTTGAAGAAAATTGTGAAATGCTACCCAATATGAGGAAACTTTAAAGAGTTTATAGGAAAAGATGGAATTAAAGTATGAGTTTATTTTGGTACAGAAAAATTTGAAATTCATGCCTGATTTTTTTCATACGTATTTTCTATAAACATCTTGAAGACCTCTCATATTTCTCTTAGCATTGTAATTAAAAATGCAACCAAACCGGGGCCAGCAGGTGGCATAGTGGTTAAGGTGCTGGACTCCCACATGGCCAACCATGGTTCAAGTCCTCCACCTAGTGGCTTGAAACTCATGCTAGGTGCATGTGCGTGGGTGCCCAAAAACCTGACAGGAGAATGGAGGAGAGGGGTTGTGGCATGGCCATCCTCCCTGGGGGGCTATTTTTCATTTTCTGTCTGCCTCTCTCTGTCTCTCCAGTGAGTTAACACACTGTATAGCAAAATCTCTCAAAAACAAACCAAAAAAACCCCACAACTTTCATCTCTGATTTTTCTACAAACTATACTGTGTACAAAGAAAAAGAAATGGGAAACTACCAGGGCTCTTAATGACACAAGAATATTCATTTATCATCTTATTTCCCAATTTCCCATGCTATGTTTTCCCCAAACCATTTTGTTTGCTTTGCCAAATCACAAAAGCCCTCTTGTTAATTTCCAGTCAACTTTTAAAAGTATATTAGAAGTTAAATCGGTATGTGTGTATATGCATGTGGGTTTAAGCTCAATGTATTTTGAGTATGGATCAGTTACGAGCTAATCATTTAAGCTTGGGTTTTAATCTTTTCTGTGTATTCCAAGAGGGCAGGCAAAAACAACAGATGTCTACTGCAGTATGGATTTGGAAAGGACATCTGTGTTTTTGTGTCCTAGAAATTCAACTACAAAGTAAAGAGCTGATTCTCTTTCTAGTCGCATTTACTTTATACCAGTTAAATCAAAATATATGAAACAGGAAAAGTTTATTCTCTTCCCAGTGTATTTCATACCATGATACATATTTAGGGATTCTATAAATTTGTTATTTTTTGAGGTAGGCTGATATTCTTTGCCTTGATCTAAAATGAATAAAATAAATAGCCCCATACTATTTCATGACATGGCTGTTTTCCAATTCTCTGTCCTCATGGAAAAAAACACTCTTGTAGATAACAAAAATATTTATTCTTTGAGAAGCCCATACTCTTCAATGTAAGTATGTTTACATATTGGGTTGTCAGGAAAGTCATGACACATTTTTGCATAGGAAAATACGTCATGACTTTTCTAATGACCTAATGGAATCTTACTGTATGTTTTGAAGAAAATTGTGAAATGCTACCCAATATGAGGAAACTTTAAAGAGTTTATAGGAAAAGATGGAATTAAAGTATGAGTTTATTTTGGTACAGAAAAATTTGAAATTCATGCCTGATTTTTTTCATACGTATTTTCTATAAACATCTTGAAGACCTCTCATATTTCTCTTAGCATTGTAATTAAAAATGCAACCAAACCGGGGCCAGCAGGTGGCATAGTGGTTAAGGTGCTGGACTCCCACATGGCCAACCATGGTTCAAGTCCTCCACCTAGTGGCTTGAAACTCATGCTAGGTGCATGTGCGTGGGTGCCCAAAAACCTGACAGGAGAATGGAGGAGAGGGGTTGTGGCATGGCCATCCTCCCTGGGGGGCTATTTTTCATTTTCTGTCTGCCTCTCTCTGTCTCTCCAGTGAGTTAACACACTGTATAGCAAAATCTCTCAAAAACAAACCAAAAAAACCCCACAACTTTCATCTCTGATTTTTCTACAAACTATACTGTGTACAAAGAAAAAGAAATGGGAAACTACCAGGGCTCTTAATGACACAAGAATATTCATTTATCATCTTATTTCCCAATTTCCCATGCTATGTTTTCCCCAAACCATTTTGTTTGCTTTGCCAAATCACAAAAGCCCTCTTGTTAATTTCCAGTCAACTTTTAAAAGTATATTAGAAGTTAAATCGGTATGTGTGTATATGCATGTGGGTTTAAGCTCAATGTATTTTGAGTATGGATCAGTTACGAGCTAATCATTTAAGCTTGGGTTTTAATCTTTTCTGTGTATTCCAAGAGCTTTCCATGGAATTCTGACAGGCCGGGAATGCTTCCTATTCCTGAAGATACAGGGATATTTGTGCCATGTGAGCTCTCCATATGTAGTTTAAAATGCAGATCGTGGGGCCGATGGGTGGCATGGTGGTTAAAGTGCTGGATTCCCACCTGGCTGACCACAGTTTGAGTCCCAGACCTGGTGGCTTACTTTGTCACTTTCCCTCTCTGTCTCTATGTGGCTTGAAACTCATGCTAGGTGCATGTGCGTGGGTGCCCAAAAACCTGACAGGAGAATGGAGGAGAGGGGTTGTGGCATGGCCATCCTCCCTGGGGGGCTATTTTTCATTTTCTGTCTGCCTCTCTCTGTCTCTCCAGTGAGTTAACACACTGTATAGCAAAATCTCTCAAAAACAAACCAAAAAAACCCCACAACTTTCATCTCTGATTTTTCTACAAACTATACTGTGTACAAAGAAAAAGAAATGGGAAACTACCAGGGCTCTTAATGACACAAGAATATTCATTTATCATCTTATTTCCCAATTTCCCATGCTATGTTTTCCCCAAACCATTTTGTTTGCTTTGCCAAATCACAAAAGCCCTCTTGTTAATTTCCAGTCAACTTTTAAAAGTATATTAGAAGTTAAATCGGTATGTGTGTATATGCATGTGGGTTTAAGCTCAATGTATTTTGAGTATGGATCAGTTACGAGCTAATCATTTAAGCTTGGGTTTTAATCTTTTCTGTGTATTCCAAGAGCTTTCCATGGAATTCTGACAGGCCGGGAATGCTTCCTATTCCTGAAGATACAGGGATATTTGTGCCATGTGAGCTCTCCATATGTAGTTTAAAATGCAGATCGTGGGGCCGATGGGTGGCATGGTGGTTAAAGTGCTGGATTCCCACCTGGCTGACCACAGTTTGAGTCCCAGACCTGGTGGCTTACTTTGTCACTTTCCCTCTCTGTCTCTATCTGGTCAAATTAAATAATAGTAATAATTAATTAAATTTTAAAAATTAAAGTGCAGATCCTAAGTTCCCTCATTTACTTATTGAACATTCTTTTGAGTATTCACTGCCTAACAGGCTAGTGCTGTGTATATAGTGGTAAATAAGGAAAGAATTTCTATATTTGGTAATAGTTTAACTGGGAAAAAATCATTTCAGGTACTAAGAGAAATTTAAGGGACTGAGTTCAGAAAGGGACCAAGCAAGGCAGATGGTCTTTGTAACCTTCTCATGGTGTCGATGCATTGGGAATCATTCCAAGCCTTAGACTCGTTCAGTCCCTTCAGAGGAGGTCTGCACTAAAGTGGTATTGATCCATCCCAAGACTGTTAGAGTTGTTCTTAACTGGAGAGTTACAGGAGGAAGTGATTAGTAGCATGGGACAATGGCATAAGGACCCTTTTAGTCTTTTAAATTATGAGATACTTTTTATTAAAATTTTGACCTACATGTAAAGCCTTTTGAACCATTATACTTTTTCCAATGTTTTTATGCTTAGATGGTATAATGAAGATCCTTGTTTGGGTAATTCTTTTTTTTTTTAATTTTTGTTATAGGATGTGTGCACTCGCCAGAGACAGAGACAGAGGGAAAGTGAGAAAACACTCCCTAGGGAAGATACCATGCTGCAATCACTTCTCCGTTTTTCCCTTGGAATATTGGGCCCACAGGCACATGCACCTGGTGTGTTTTTCAAGCTGCTGGGCTCGGGACTCAAACCATGCAGGCAGCTCTGTGGAACCCAGCCACCTTAACCTCCACACCATCTGCTGGCCCCTGCTTTTATAATTTCTAAAAAGAATGATTACAGGAGTTGTACAGAATAAATCACCTCTCCTCTGGAGAGCTCCAGGGGAAAGACTTTCTTAAGAGGAGAGAAGTCAGTCTAATAGAATGTTCCTAGTAAAAGACTAATTGTAACTTGCTTAGCAAGCAGATACTTTTTAAGCAGTGAACTAAACTTTATCATGGACACTTTGAAAGTCTAATAAATGTTATGGACCATTTCCCTGGGATGGTTGGTTATAAATACAAAATTAATTTTGGAGATCCCCTATCCCTATCCTGAGGCCTATCCTGCACCCTATATTAAGAATTTCCATTCTAGGGCTGGCCCTTTAGTGCAGCAGTTCAGCACAGTGCAGAGAAGGCAGCTCCCACATGGCCAGTCTGGGTTGGAGTTCAAACTCTGGCTTGAACAACATGCTGAGTTTATGCACACGTGCCCAGGATCCTGACCGGATGAAGAATTAGAGAAAAAAGGATTGCACTGTGGCTGGGCCCCACTGGAGGGTGCTTCTCCCTCTTTCTCGCTTTCCCTTTGTCTCTTTCCTACTGTCTCTCCCTCTCCCTCCCTTTCCTATGCACACATCCCCCTGGCATTGAAGACAAAGCAAGGCAAAATCAGTCCCCATCCTAGAAGGCAGAGTGGAAAAGTGTAAGAAGGAAGAGAATACATTGAGGGGGCAGTATTTAGATGAAATAAACCAAGAAGATAAGACATCTTGAAGAACGGTCAAGAATTATAAGAATTTGCAACTTCACACAGAAGTGTAATAGAAAATCTCAGGTTCATTGATCCTAAGAAGTACCAGATCTCCTGAAAGTAAATGACCAAAGTAATTCTAAGTAAGATTTGCCTGTAGTGGACCAAGACTCAGAAACTTGCACAAGTAGCCTCTGAAGCAGGGCCTCTAATAGATCATTCAACTAGCCATACATTGATTTCTTTAAAAGTCCAATATCTCTTTCAGAATAAAATGGATTTTGGGTAAGAAATGAACAAGTTTAATAAAATATGTAAAATGCTAAAACTCGAACAAGAAAAAACAGGAAAGATGACTAAGCCACCAACCAGTAAAGAAACTGAAATGATAATTAAAGATATCTGCCTTTAAAATTTTTTCTCAGCTCAGTTGGCTTTCTGGGTGAGCACAGATTCCTTATCACCATGGAAGTGAGTGATTTACGTATAGCTACATGACTAAATTCTACCAAACCCACGAAGACAAGACCATTCTTGTATTACACAAATAATTCAAGAAGATAGAGAAAGTAAAACATGAGTCAAGAAATATTGTAGTATTAGGGTAACCTTGATTCTAAAACTGACAGAGGTAGTACAGAAAAGAAAAAGACTTTATTTTATTTATAAACATGAATCCAAAAATTAATGGCTACCCAAATCCAACATTGCATTGACAAATATTCAGTAAACTGTTTTATCCACTCAATAAATTGAAAACCTAATAAAAACTTAAACAAATATCATTAGACTAGTTTCATCACATTCTAGGTTTTACATCTTCCTCAGCCTCTAGCAAGGATCTGTTGAAAAGCTAACATTCTCCACAGAAGTTTTCTACAGAAAACAAAATCTGAGTATGCATCAAACGCGATAGCATTCATGGGACATATCTCACAAAACAGATGCCGACGTCAGTGGCTCAGACCGTTGTCCAGAAGGAGAATGGCCTTCAGCACACTCGGAAGATGCTGCATATTGGTGACCCAAGTGTGAAAAAGACTGCCGTCTCCCTGCTGCGGAATTTGTCTCGGAATCTTTCTCTGCAGAATGAAATCGGTGAGTCGGTGAAAATGTCTCATTGAAATATGTGCGTATTGGAAATACAGCTGCAGTAAAACATTGTCAGTAGCACATTCTTTTCATCCTGAGGAGCTGGAAATGTGAGTAAAGAGTAGAAGGTGGTAAATAAGCCTGGCTTTTGTGCCACAAAACATCAGTGCCAGGCCTTCTCCTGGAGTCTCAAATAGGATTGTTTGTTTGTTTGTTTGTTTGCTATAGGTACACATGCTTGTTGGAGAGAGGCAGAGAGAGAGAAAGTGACAAACCACCACTCAGGGGGATGGCCATGTTGCAGTCCCTTCTTCATTCTCTTGGCATCTGGGGCATGCACACACACGGTATATTTCTCAAGCCACAGGATCTGGGACTTGAACTCCTAGTTGGTTCAGGTGGGATCCAGCAGCCTTAATGTCTGTGCTACTTGCTGACCTAGGATCTTTTTTAATACCCATCATTTTATTTTTTTTTCTTTTTTTTTATTTAATTACTGCAGAAGAGAAATTTTATACCACACTAATAACTAACAAAATAAGTGGTCTATTTAATATTTTTCATTCCTCAGCCATGCTATCCAGTGAAGTCTTTTTTATCCATATAGCTGTCTGTCGGAACATTCTCTATATGACCCGCTAAAACACCCACAGTGGTTGTTCATTTTAGAAGCTTAGTGTGTTGAAGGAGAAATAAAAATAGATAAACAGATCATCACACACAAAAAAAATTATTTTAAGAATTATTTTATTTAACTTTACTTACTTATTTTTTAATTTGACCAGAGAGGGACAGAGCGAGAACAAGAGAAGGAGACAGGGAAAATGAGAAAGCAAGCTGCCAGGACGGGGACTTGAACCACATCAGCCCTGTGGGAGTCCAGTGCCCTTAACCACCACACCACCAGCTGGCCCCCATCACAAAAATTTTTAAAAAGAGTCAATGAATATAGTAGATTTGGTATAGACAGTGTTTGTAATTTATACGAAGATCCATATTTGCCCTTTGAGAATTTTTTGTTGACAGAGATGATAACTATGCTATATTATCAAAACACTATAATTTTTCATTGATTTGCTTATGCCAAAAAGAATCTGATAACTATTTATTTAATCTAGTCAAAAACTAAAAGGAGGGAACCAGCAGTTAGCGTAATGGCTATGTCGCTGGACTCCCACATAGTCGACCGCGGTTCGTGTCCTGGACCCGGTGGCTTAAAACTCACGCCGGGCGCGTGTGCGTGCGTGCCCAAGATCCCGAGAGGAGAATGGAGGAGAAGGGATTGCGGCGTGACCATTCCCCCCTGGGGGGTGATTTCTCGCTTTCTGTCTCTATGTCTCTCTCTGTCTGTCTGGCGAGCGCATGCGCCCTACAATGAAAATCTCTCAAAAAAAAAAATAAAATAAAATAAAAGGAGACAATAGGAAGATGATGCTAAAGTTAAGCATGCTTCTTGGTTCTCCATAAGTTGGTCATTTCTAGCAACCTAAATTCAGTATTCACAAAATTCTACTAAAATTGTAAGCACATTTTTGTTTGTTTTAATGCGTTAGATTTTGGAATCTGCACGCTGACACACACGCAGACATAGCAGTAGGGATATTAAAGTCTGTGGTTATGTTTTAGTACTGTCATTTTCGAAGAAAACTAGAAGCACATTTGACAGGAGGTTTCATATAATGGTTTCATGCCTAGTGTAAATATAGAAAGTGCCTGGAAATTTTTCAGTGAATGTAAAAGAAACCTGCCGTAGGCACTCTGAAAATTATGAAAGTGTTCTCCTTGTTGTCTGTTGTGGGGCTTTTGTGCTAGACTTCAATAGAAGTGCCTATCCCTTAACTTGTTTCTCTTCCCTGAGTGAAACATTGACTCCATCTGCAAAACACTGCCAGGGTAACTGCACCTCCACATTATGCACGTCCCTTCAAGGCAGACATGCTGTTGGCGGTCTCGGGTTCTGGGTTGGGAAGATACAGCTGTAACCCCATGGTCCATATATGATGTTTTCGTTTTTGTTGATACCCTCCGCTCACTGTAAGGGCAACAGAAAGAAGAAGCTTCAACAAGATAAATGCAATTTTAGAATTCCAAATTGACTTTATGCCAATTTAAGTAAATGGACCCATCTTGACTTAGTTTGTTTTTTCATTTTTTTGCCATAGGGCTCCTGCGCTCACTGGAGGGGTAGTGAGTGAGAAATCACACATACACACACACACACACACACACACACAGGAGGGATAGTCACTCTGCAATCCCTTCTCCTTAAGATTTCGGGCATGCACACCCACGGACTGGCATGATTTTCAAAGACACTGCATTCGGGACCAAAGCACAGTCGGCGGCCATGTGAGACTCTAGCACCTTAACGACCATACACCAGCTGGCCCCTTGATTCGGAGTTCTAATGCCAAGGAATAAGTGGAAAGCAGTTTGAAAATGTCTTGTTTCTCGTGAAAGATTTCTTTTTTTTTTTTTTTTTTTTTGAGAGGTTTTTGCTATAGGGTGCGTGCGCTCACCAGACAGACAGAGAGAGACATAGAGACAGAAAGTGAGAAATCACCCCCCAGGGGGGATGGTCACGCCACAATCCTTTCTCCATTCTCCTCTCGGGATCTTGGGCACGCACGCACACGCGCCCGGCGTGAGTTTTAAGCCACCGGGTCTGGGACGCAAACCACGGTCGACTACATGGGAGTCCAGTGACATAGCCATTACACTAACTGCTGGTTCCCTCTCATGAAAGATTTCTAAGCCAGATAAAATTTTTCATGTGTTGATCTGAAGTGAAGTTACTACATTTTATTTACATTTGTAGAAAAGAATGAAGATACGCAGCATAGCAGAATAACAGGTCTCCCACAGAAGACACTGTCCTGCATCCCATAATACCATTTGCTAATTTGTTTCACCTTGGCTAGCCTTTTTTTTTTTTTTTTTTTTTTTTGATGGAAAGAGACAAAGAAAGGAAAAATGAGAAATCAACCCCTAAGGAATGGATGGCCATTCTGCAATCCCTTCTCCTCCATTCTCCTCTTGGGATTTTGGGCATGCACATGCACACAACCGCCTTGATTTTCAAGCCATGGGGTCCAGTACTGGAATCATGTCGGCCATATGGGAATCCAACACCTTAACCTCCACACCACCTGCTGGCCCCATCTTGGCTCATTTATCTACTTTAAACCAAGTGAGAGTATTAATCACCAAGTATCAATGTTTTCCCAAGGCTCTGATAAAATAACTTCTGTGCAAGTACTAGGAAAACTGGAACATCTTTAAGAGTTCACATTCATTCATCGTTACGGATGTTTTCAGATATACAAATAATGGTGTAGCTTTTTAAAACATTAAGTGTAGGGGACCAGCAGGTGGCATGGTGGTTAAGGTGCTGGACACTCCCACGTAGCCAACCAGGGTTCAAGTCCTGAATCTGGTGGCTTGCTTTCTTACTTCCTCTCTCTCTCACTCTCACCCTCTGTCTCTCTCTGGTCAAACTAAAAAAATAAAATGAATGAATAAATAAAATAAAATAAATAATTATTTAAAATATAATTAAGTGTAAGCATTAAGTAAAATCTCTCTCAACAATGTGAGCTTAAGCCATTACCCTTCTATATCATGTTAGGGCATTTAATTTTATATTATGCTATTAAAAATCTTATGGAAGGCCACAGTACAATCTGGAATGGATGGATGGATGGATAGATATATAGATAGATAATAGATAGATTTTGAGTCATGGGAAAAGTCACATTTTTGCATAGAAAAAAATGTCATGACTTTTCTGAAGACTCAATAGATAGATAGATGGTATATAGATAAGTGAAGGAGAGATAGAGATGTAGATGTAGTTATGGTTTTAAATATACACCCTCTCTTCCTATGTTGTATGAGGGGACTTCAAAAAGCCTGTGGAGGTGGAACCAGCAGTTAGCGTAATGACTGTGTCGCTGGACTCCCACGTAGTCGACCGCGGTTCGTGTCCCAGACCCGGTGGCTTAAAACTCACGCCGGGCGCGTGTGCATGCGTGCCCAAGATCCCAGGAGAAGAATGGAGGAGAAGGGATTGCAGCGTGACCATCCCCCTTGGGGGGTGATTTCTCGCTTTCTGTCTGTATGTCTCTCTCTGTCTGTCTGGTGAGCGCATGTGCCCTATGGCAAAAATCTCTCCAAAAAACAAAAACAAAAAACAAAAAGCCTGTGGAAAGATGGAATTAAAGTACAAGTTTGGGGGCAAAATTTTTGGAAATCTATGCATAATGTTTTCATAATATGCACTTTCCATGAACTTTTTGAAGACCCTGTGTACTGTTCAGTTTGTGTATTAACAGTTGTGTTACTTTTTTTTTTAGGGGGGGAGAGGTTTTTGCTATGAGGTGCGTGCACTCCCCAGAAAGAGAGACAGAAAGCGAGAAATCCTCCCCCAGAGGGATAGCTACACTGCAGTTCTTCCTCCTCAATCCTCTTCTTGGGATCTTGGGCACGCACGCACAAGCACCTGGTGTGATCTTAAGCCACCGGGTCCGGGACTCAACCATGGTCGACTACGTGGGAGTCCAGTGACATAGTCATTATGCTAACTGCTGGTCCCAACAGTTGTGCTACTTTTTAAGGAAAATAAATGATATGCAGTATTAAAGATGCTAACCACTTTAATTCTCACCTCCCCTATTGATAACACTTGAATTTCTACCTTAAAATTACTCTGCATGGAGCCAACAGGTGGCTTAGTGGTTTAAGGTGTTGAACTCCCACATGGCTGTGAGTCCTGGACTTGGCTATTTGAAACCAGGCATGGGTGCGTTCATGCCCAAAATCCTGAGAGGAGAAGGGATTGTGGTGGTGGCCATACCATGCACCCCCAGGGGGTAATTTCTCACTTTCTGTCTCTTTCTCTGTCTCTCCATTGAGCACATGCAATCCTATAGCAAAAAAAAAATAAAATAAAATAAAATAAACTCTCCCCAAAAATTTGCTCTGCAGAAGTGGACATTCAAGGTTGTGGTGAGAGAAAGAAGGTAGAACTCTCTCATCAGGGATGTTTCTCAGTGTGGGCAGCTTCCAGTTCCACAACCTGCAAAGAGCTTGATTGGGCATATTCTGTTGTCAGTTGTCTCAGACATAATTTCAATGTTGTTTAATAAATTCAGTGATAGGGGCCAGCAGTTAGCGTAATGGCTATGTCGCTGGACTCCCACATAGTCGACCACGGTTCGCATCCCGGACCCAGTGGCTTAAACTCACGCCGGGCGCATGTGCGTGTGTGCCCAAGATCCTGAGAGGAGAATGGAGGAGAAGGGTTTCCTGCGTGGCCATCCCCCCTGGGGGGTGATTTCCCACTTTCTGTCTCTCTGTCTGTCTGGCGAGCGCACGTAGCCTGTAGCAAAAACGTCTCCAATAAATAAATAAATAAATAAATAAAAATTCAGTGATAGGAAAATGTATGTCCTCAAGTATTTTCACTCTGTTGTTTTAATTACTAAAAGGAAGAAGCCTTCTGATAATAATTAGCTTCCACTGGGAGCTTACTATATGCAGGGTACTATGATACATTTTCTGTGCATTAACTCATTTATTCCCTCAGAACAACTCTTGGAGTAGATACTGTTATTATCTCCTATTATGAATTAGGGAAGTGCAGCACAGGCAGGCTAAATAGCTTGCCCAGACCACAGAGCTATTAAGTAGCAGAAGGAACAGAGCCAGGATTGAAGTGAAAATCTGGTTTCACAGTCTGAGCTCTGAGCCTTTAACACTGCACCGTGATGATTAAACAAGAGCAAAGAAAATGCATTTGAACAGTGCTACGCCAATCAGGTCCAGGTGTTATCAAAGGACGATATACTCAGTGTCTTTTACTGAGTACCTCTCTGTTCCAGGAACAATGATCAACATTAGAAACACAAAAATAAATTAGAGAATTTTTTTTTTCTTTTAGATTTTTGCTATAGAGTGCCTGTTCTTGCCAGAAAGACAGAGAGAGACAGAGACAGGAACTTAAAAATCACCCCCCGGGGGGATGGCCACACCACAATCCCTCCTCCTGGGATCTTGGGCACACAAGCCTGATGTGAGTTTCAAGCTGCCGGGTCCAAGACTTGAACCATGGTTGGCCATGTGGGAGTCCAGCAAGTAATCATTATGCCATCTGCTGGTCCCAATGAGACAAATTTAAGCTAGCTGGTGGTGTGGTGGTTAAGGTTGCTGAATCCCACATGGCCATTTATATGGTTTGAGTCCCAAACCCAGCGACTTGAAAAACACCCAGGGATGTATGTATGACCAAAATCCTGAGAGGAGAATGGGGTAGAAGGGATTGCAGCATGGTCATCCCTCCCATGGAGGTGCTTTGTCACTCTCCCTCTCTCTGCTGAGCACATGAGCCCTATGGAAAATTCAAAAAAAAAAAAGATTGTCTTCAAGGAGCCAATAGTCCTATTTGAAATTAAGACAGGCATATAGCTAACTGTTATCCAAGTGTGGTTCTAGGTGCCACGAGACAAAAGAGGCAATACATTTTGTCTGTATTTATTACACATCCATGGTAGACACACTGTGTTGAGGAGCTATGGGGAACAACAAATGCAACAGAAGCGTGCTTTCTATCATAGTTAGAGAAAAGGGAGTGAACACACATGAAAAGAATGTTCACCAAAAAATCCAGTACAAATTCATATTGCCCAAAATAAATACCATAGGAAAAGCTGAAGTCATCAAACATGTATTAATATTTGTCTTGGTGCTAAAACAACAACAGAAAGAAGCCAAATTGGAACCGAATAGTCAGGAAGCTACATACACAGTGGGAAAGTACATTAAAAATAGTTTATTTCTAGGGGCCAGACAGTGGCGCAGCAGTAAAGCACAATGCTCTGTGAGACAGTCCTAAAGGGAAAGGTTGCTGGTTCAAGTCTGGAGACCTCCTTGAGTACGCCAGGCACCCTCGTGCCTATGATCTGGGCTGGCTGAAGGCTGGGCCTGGATTGTGGCGTAAGGACCCTGTTGGAGATGTGCTCACACACTCTCCCCCTCTCTCATGAAATAATTTTTTTTTTAAAGTGTATCTTTTACAGAGTAATTTATATGTGTATTAAAACAAAGCAAAACAAAACTTGGGGAGGCATCAGGTGGGATGGTGGTTAAAGCACTGGATTCCCACACGGCCAACATGTGGCCTCCTGCAGTTCAAGTCCCAGACCCAGTGACTTGAAAATCATGCCGGCGGGTGTTTGTGTGTGTGTGCCCCAAATCCCAAGAGGAGAATGGAGTAGAAGGGATTGCTGTGTAGTCATCCCCCTGGGGAGTGATATCTCACCTTCCCTCTCACTGTCTTTCCCTGGCTCCCTCTGGTGAGTGCACGTACCCTACGCAAAAACCAAAAGGGGGGAGAAAAAAGAAGCTTTGGGAAGTACAGATTGTTTATATTTTTGTTTTTGTTTTTGATATAGCATGCGTGTGCTTGCCGTAGAGAAAGAGACAGGGTGGGAAGATGGCCACACTTCAATCTCTTACCTTCCATTTTCCTCTTCAAATTTTGGGCACACGAGCTCATGCACCTGGCATGATTTTCAAACTACCAGATGTGCAGAACTTGAATCGCAGAGTGGGCCATGTGGGATGCAGTGCATTAACCTCTATGCCATCTGCTGACCCTCAATACCGATAATTTTTTTAAAATTTCTTTAGGTCAGGAGCCAGCAGGTAGCTTGGTGATTAAGGTGCTGGACACTTCCACATGGTCAACCACAGTTCGAGTCTTGGACCTGGTGGCTTGCTTTCTCACATTCCCCCCCTCTCTCTCTCTCATCAAATTAAAATAAATGAATGAATAAATAAAATTAAATAAATAATTCCTTTTTTAAAAAAATTATTTATGTCACTACTAATGTTGTAGTAAAACAACTTCTATTAAAATCTTAATGTATTTATCCTCAGATTTCTTCTATGTATTTTCTTTTATAATATAATATTATGCATTTCTTATCTAAACACATATACTGCATTTTTCATGTAGAATATTAACATGAGTGTTTTCTTATTATACATACTTTATAGATATGTTTTGGAATACATAATTTTTGCAGGTGTATTTTAGTTAATTATATTCCTATTACAGGGTATTAGGCTTTTTATAATTTTTAATTTGTATATTATACTTGTAAAGATCTCTGCAAGGGCCAGCAAGTAGTGTGGTGGTTAGGTAACTGGATTCCCACATGGCCAACTGCAGTTCAAGTCCCAGACCTAGCAGCTTGAAAGTCATGCTGGGCCCATGTGCCTGCATGCCCGAAGTCTGGGGAGGAGTATAGAGGAGAAGGGATTACAATAAACATGGCCATCCTCCTGGGGGAGTGGGAGTGGTTTCTCACTTTCCCGCTCACTGTCTCTCGCCTGTGTCTCTCTCCTGCAAGTGCATGTGTCCTATGGTAAAAAACCTTAATAAAAAAATAATAATAAGGGGGGCCAGCAGTTAGCATAATGGCTATGTCGCTGGACTCCCACAGTCAACTGCACTTCATGTCCCGGACCCGTGTGTGTGCATGCCCAAGATCCCGGGAGGAGAATGGAGGAAAAGGGATTGCGGCGTAGCCATCCCCCCTGGGGGGTGATTTCTTGCTTTCTGTCTCTCTGTCTCTCTCTGTCTGTCTGGGGAGCGCATGCACCCACCCTATAGCAAAAGCCTCTCCCCCAAAAAATAATAAAATTAAAAATAATAATAATAAAGATCTTTTCAGAAAGCTTTCTTGGTTTAAAAGATGTATTCTCAGAAGTAAAATTATTGTATTAAAGAATATAGAAAGGTTTTTAATTCTTGATATTTCTGTCAAATTGCTCTCTGAAAAGATTTTCAACATAGTGAGCACAGAGAAATCTTTTAAAATGTTAATTGTTAGAGCAGTTACATCTTTCCATATGCCTGTTAAGCAAATGTGTTTCTTTTTAAAAATGCACTGTCCCCCAAATGTTTTAGGATCTTGAGATTAAAAAATAGTCTTTTTAATCAACTATTCTTTTCCTTTCATTTTTGTAGCCAAAGAAACACTACCTGACTTGATTTCCATAATTCCTGACACAGTCCCAACAACTGACCTTCTCATTGAAACTACGGCCTCTGCCTGTTACACCTTGAACAATATTATTCAAAATAGTTACCAGAATGCACGGGACCTTCTGAATACCGGGGGCCTGCAGAAAATTATGACCATCAGTGCAGGCGACACGTAAGTCCTTTAGTATCTGCCCATCAGCTGTCCGCCCTTGCCCCACCACCGCTCCTGTGTGTAAAGAATGTGGTTGTGGGGAACCAGCAGTTAGCGTAATGGCTATGTCGCTGGACTCCCACGTAGTCGACCGCGGTTCGCGTCCTAGACCTGGTGGCTTAAAACTCATGCCGGGTGCATGTGCATGTGTGCCCAAGATCCCGAGAGGAGAATGGAGAAGGGATTGCGGCGTGACCATCCTCCCTGGGGGGTGATTTCTCGCTTTCTGTCTCTATGTCTCTCTCTGTCTGTCTGGCGAGCGCACGCGCCCTACAGTAAAAATCTCTCCAAAAAAAAAAAAAAGAAAAGAAAAAGAATGTGGTTGTGAATGTCCATTCATTGAGTACTTTAGCAACATGGCCACAGACAAGATCATCAAGTTCATCTCTCCAGTCCTTGGTGATCGGATAAATGGAGAACTAAGTCAGCCAAGCCACACAGTTGTTCACCTTTTTTTGGATAGAGTTCTGCTATAGGGAATGTTTGCTTGCCGGAGAGACAGAGAGACAGAAAGGGAGAAATCACTCCCCAGAGAGGATGGCCATGCCATAGTCCCTTCTCTTACATTTTCTTCTCAGGATTTTAGGCACGCATGCACACACCCCTGGCGTGAGTTCTAAGCCGCTGAGTCCAAGACTTGAACCGCAGTTGACTACATGGGAGTCCAACGGCATAACTATTAGGCCATCTGCTGGTCTCATTCACTCTTTTCTAAAATATCAAGATCCCACAAATGCTGTAATACCTGCCAACATTTTATTGACTTAATGAATTCTTGTCCCAGAACCATTGCTGTGCTTAAGGAACAGCAGAATAAAGCAATGTGAGACTCCTAGAGACAGGAAGATGCCCTTTCCTCATAAGTCTGTAGAGCCGCTATGATACCACACTAGCCAAAGCAGAGAGAGCACAGGAGCGGAAGAGGGATGTAACCGAACAAGAAATCCTGGCTTTGTCAGTCTTCTCTGCCACATCTATTCTACCTCTCCTTTCCTATTGCAAATAGAAGCTCTAATATGTACAAGGCATCCCACAGTCAGGATGAGATTGAAAAACCCGCTGTAACCAAGGTATTGATGAACTGGTTAATTTAGAATTATGGGATTGGAAAGGGGCATCAAGATTATCTTTTGCTCTTTATGCAACTCTGGATTTTTTGACTTGTTACAAATACAAGTTACTGGGGCCAGCAGGTGGTGTTGGATTAAGGCACTGGACTCCACATGGCCAACCACACTTGGAGTTTCAGATCTGCAGCTTGCTTTCTCACTTCCCTTCTCTCTGTCTCTCTCAGGTCAAATTTAAATAAAGAAATAAATTAATGTAATTTAATAATCTTTTTAAAAAGTATAAGTTACTTTTGTAAATAACAAGGAAAGAAATGCTGTTATAGTCTACTTCCAATAAGTTGCAGAACAGATGAACTTTACCTGTTGTGGACAGATGCGTGCCTGACTGAACAGGGGTAAGGATAGGGACCTGAGATTTGCTGGAATGACACGCATCACCACCACCACAGCTCTGCCCAATTTTCTGACAAAGCACAAGAAGAAGGACGATCACAATTCAAAACAAGTGATTAAAATGAGCCTGTGCTCTCCAAGAGCAGGGACTAGTCATTGTTCCAGAGCCTGGCAGATAGCAGTTGCTCAGTGTTGTTGAGAAAAAAAATGAATTGTTGTTTCAAAACAAAAACTACTCTACTCTTCCAGCTAGCCCTCCAAGTGTCTAAGCCCACCACCACAGGACAGTGTGGTTTTAATTATGTTATTATTCAGACATAATGATTGCTGCACGTGGGAATTTGCCATTACTTATGGAGACTTCTCGTCGCTTAGCAAATTAAGGGAATGCGCTACTCTGCTACTTATTTGTTGCCCCAAGTCTCTATTGGTGAGTCCTCACACGCCTGGCCTCACAAAAAATGTCAGGTCAGTGGCTCAGTGCCACTGATTGGGAAACTGAAGGCTCATGGGAAGCCTGGGTTCGACTCCCTGGCCAATGGTTCTGTTCCCCTATACTCCTACCTAACTGGGAGACTCGGACAGGAGGTTCACAGCACAGTGAGACTCTATCAAAAATAACCACCTGGGGGACCAGCAGTTAGCATAATGGCTATGTCGCTGGACTCCCATGTAATCAACTGCAGTTTGCATCCCAGACCCGGTGGCTTAAACTCACGCTGGGCGCGTGTGCGTGTGTGCCCAGGATCCCGAGAGGAAAATAGAGGAGAAGGGACTGTGGCATGGCCATCCCCCCTGGGCGGGGTGATTTCTCGCTTTCTGTCTCTCTTTCTCTCTCTGTCTGTCTGGCAAGTGCACGCACCCTATAGCAAAAACCTCTCCAAAAAAAAATACCCATCTGAGTCTCTCCCATCCCTGTCTTTCTCTCTCTGTGTCTCATGGAAGAGAAAACAAAGTAAACAAGGATCTTCTGCCATGGTGCGGTTGCTCTTTGCCTACTAGACTGCTGTTATCTGACTGCTACTATATGGGTTATCCTGGGAGTCACTGTTTTCTACAACACTATACCTTTGAATTAATGAGTTCCAAACAACTAACTCACAAACATACTTTATATGAATAAACCCCTTTGTGACTTAAGAATGATTTATGATTTAAGAAAGTCCATGAGAAGAAGCCACGGGCCTTCAGGACAAGGTTCCACATGGCTACAGTGAACTAGATTTTTAAGGGAATGAAGATTTTCTACTAATAATTCAGCCTCCAACAAATGAGCTAGCGCAAGCACAATAGAACAGCAAAGAGATTCTGGATCACCTCTGTCTGCTTCCTCCTGAACATAAAGGCTGCACTTCAAGAATTTGAAAGAAACACAATATTCATCAGATGACAAGAAATCACCGCTGGATCACGAGAAATATGGGAAAACAAGAAAATGCCTCCTCTCCTAGGGAAAAGAGTAACTCTTCATCCACAAGTAGTTCGGTGAAAATCATGGAAATGTCTGATAAGGAATTCAGATCATTCATAATGTCTAAGCTAACAGAGATGGAAGAGAAGAGAGATAATGAACTGCTAAAGAGAAAGGAGAAAGAAATCGACGAGTTCCAAGAGAGGAGGAAATTCCTGCAAGATCTAAAAGAGGAATTACACACTTTACAAAAGACTCAAACGGAACTGCTAGAGATGAAGTCTATAATACAAGAAGTAAAAATCTCCCTGGAAAGTATTAAAAGCAGACTAGATCATTCAGAAAATAGAATCTCAGATGTAGAAGAGAAAATGGCTGGCCTAGAAAAATCCACCATGAAGACTGAGAAAATGGCACAAAAATTTGAGAATAATATGCGAGAAGTACTGGATACCATCAAACGTCCAAATATCCAGATAATTGGCATTCCAGAAGGTGAGGAAACCCATAAGGGCATTGATAATCTATTCCAGGAAATCCTGCAAGAAAACTTTCCAAACCTAGAGAGGCATTCAAAGATCCAGTCCCAGGAAATACAACGGACCCCAAATAGAATCAACCCTAGAAGATCTTCTCCAAGACACATTATAGCCAGGTTGACCAAAACTGCAGACAAAGACAAGATACTAAGATTAGCAAGAGAAAAACATCAAGTTACCTACAAAGGACATCCCATCAGGCTAACAGCAGATCTCTCATCAGAAACAATAAAAGCGAGGAGAGAATGGGAAAATATATTCCAAGTGTTAAGAGAGAAGCAGTTTCAGCCAAGAATACTGTATCCGGCAAGATTATCTTTCAGGTGGGAAGAAAAGACAAGAACATTCTCAGATAAACAAAACCTGAAAGAATTTACCAGCACCAGACCAGACCTCCAAGAAGTTCTCAAGGATGTGCTGTATCAGGAAAACTAAACGCAGATACATGGAAATAAGAGTCCAAAAACTGAGAAAGTAGCTAACTTAATCATAGGGACAAGTCTGGAGTTGAATACTATATCCCAGAATTTAATCAGGAAAATTGAACCAGAACAGAAGATAAAAGTATATGAGACTGATAGGTTCATGCACCTACCATTTGAACAGAATCCTAACCTGTTTCCGGGCTTTAAGCAAAGTTCCTTGGCGGTTCTTTGATTTAAGTTAAAACTGGTTTTCTTAGTAGTAACGAGGGAACTCACCTTTGAAAGTAGTCAGGTTATGTAGGAAATTGTGTGATCAATGCAATGTGGGTGGGAAGGGAATGGAGGACAATTTTGGACACTAGAGGTGGTGTGAGAGGAGGGTGGGAAGGGACAGAGGGTCAGAAAGAGGGGTTTTTTTTTTTTCAGGAAAAAAAATGTATCTATTCAATGACTGCAGTAGGATATGTAGCTCCAGTTAGGTGCTACTTTATAGGATGTGTAAAGTTAGACTTGTGCTCATGGAAATGTGTGTGTCACATGTGTTTGCTAGGAGGGTATTTGGATTGATTAGGGTCTTTGGTGATTCAATAAAATGTGGGGGGGAAACGGTATAGAAAGCAAACATAGATACCAGACACAGTGTGGGAGGAGAGCAGGAGGTGGCAGAGGGTAAGAGATAGGGAACCAAGGATGGGGGGAAAAAGCAAAACATACAGAAAACAAGAAATGGAAGATCATTTGCTAAGAATAACATATTTGTTGATGTGCTTGATTGAGACAATATACAGTGTACTCTAGATGGAAAATCTCATTTTGTATGCTGTAATGATGTACAGTGAATGAATGCAAATAAATAAATTGGAAAAAAAAAAAAAAAAGAAAGTCCATGAGGTACTACAGAACCTGTGAGTGCTAATTGGACTTACCCTCCCTGCAAGGCTGGTATGGAAGAGGGAGACTTTGAACTCATCAGTGAACCCAGTGTGTTCCCTTCCATACAGCTTTGCATTCTTTATTCTAGGTTGCATATTTATAAACTCCTATGATATTAAAAAAAAGATCTTTGCTTTTCTGGTAAAAAAAAAAATCAACCATGTGCTATTCTGGTGATAGAAGAGAGAGAGATCTAAGAAGCCATTGATCTTTAGAAATGGAAAGTTCAGGACAAATTTAAAAGCAGAACATCAAAAACTAAGAACAATGTTAAATTCAGTGGTGACTCATATAACAGGAACAAGTTTCCCAGTTGGTCTATACTAAAACAAAATGACTTTGAACCTATTCTAACAAGTGCTGCCACAATTTTTTTATTAACAAACACCTATGTTTAGAGTCACTAAGTTTAAGAGGCATATATATTTTCAACCATACTTTCATGCATTTGTATCCTATAAAAATACATCATAAATACACAAATAACACATTGTATTCTGTAAATAAATTCAAGGATTCATCATGTGACTAAGGATATATTCCTTTTAAATACCAAGGATTTGCTCTATAAGCTATTTATTAACAGAGTACTAGTGGTTTTAACAGATTAAAACAAAAAATAGAGGCCAGCCCATGACATGGTGGTTAAGTTGGCTGGATCTTACATGGATGACCATACGATTTGAATCATGGACCTGGTGGTTTGAGAAACATGGTGTGTGTGTGGGGAAACATGTGCATCTATGTGCCAAATCCCAAAAAGAGGGAAGAAGGCAGGAAAAGGCAACAACTCCTCATGGGGGAATACTTGCTCATTTTTCCTCTCTCTGTCTCTCTGTATTTCTCTAGCAAATGTGCATGCCTTCTGGCAAAAATAAAAGGTGTGTGTGTCGGGGAGGGGGTGTCATCAGGAAAGGTACGATGCATTTTTGCATAGAAGAATACGTATGACTTTCCCAATGACCTAATATATAAAGCAGGAAAAAAGTATGTCTCCCACCTTCTAAAGCTCACTAATGGTCTCGCCTTGAGTGGCTTCTCTGAAGGATGACCACGGAGGACCGGCAGTTAGAGATTTATGGGATTTCGGATGGCAGCATCCAGAAACCTTGTGCGTTCTTCCTGATCTGAGATGTCCTTTCCTTGCAGCTATGCCGCCAGCAAAGCCAGTAAAGCTGCTTCTGTCCTCCTGTATTCCCTGTGGGCGCACACGGAGCTCCACAACGCCTACAAGAAGGTAAGGCCGCTAACAAGGACCTTGTTGTCATCAGCAGAGCCAGACAGTAGTGGCTGGCTTGACTTGACCTTGGTGAGGGTCACTAAAAAACTTCATTTTCATGTATGAAAATATGGTTGCCTTTCACATTTCTATTTGCTTATTTTGAAGGCTCAGTTTAAGAAGACAGATTTTGTCAACAGCCGGACTGCCAGAGCCTACCACTCCCTTAAAGACTGAACGAAAATGGAACGGGACTTTCAGAGTATCAGACTCACCATTCTCATCTCCAAAAAGCCCTCAAAGGAAAACACCTATTTTTCTACTGCCCAGCCCAAGAAACCTCAAAAAGCATGCCTTGTTTCTAATCCTTTTCTATTTCCATGGTTCCCAGAACACAGATAAGGAAAACATAATTTTATTTGTCTTCCAGAAGACTTTTTGCAGTTTGGCTACCAGAATCTGGCAACAGGCTCTACATATTTCACCCTCCACAAATAGTGTCTTTCTTATCAGAGGGATAGTGGTTCCTGCCCTCTTGGAGCCAAAATGCGAGTTTGAGTGGAAAGGACATTAACAGAATAAATAAGAAGCAGTTGTCTTCGTAGGATTTTTAAAATTTGATTTAGATTTATATTCCTTTTCTCATTTCCATGTTTTGTCCCTCACATGCACATTGCCTCACCGTTGAGCCACGAGTGTATCGTTCTGCAGTGTTAAAACAGAATGAAAATGACAAGAAATATTTACACTTATCCAGGAGAAAGTGTAATAGCAAAATTGTGTGTTTTGTACTTGTTTTTATCCCATTGGGGTTTTTTTCCCCTCTGATTTTTAAATGAACTTAAGAAACTGAGGTTCTAGAGCATGCCTGACTGTAAGAAAAAGAAATTGACAGGAAGTCATCACAGCAAGTTTAAAAATCTTTCCCACAGAGAAGGCAACTATGGTTATGAAACTCCATGTCCTTCCTAAACACTGAGCAAGTGGCATTTTTGCTCAAGGAATACTTTATCTGTAGCAACATCATTAAGTGCAGATTTCTTCTACACAGTGACATTTGTGTAATCAATTTCCTGGCCTTTTCAACCAGGTATAGGACTAGCAGAAGAATGGAGTTTACTTTTCGGCTACATGAGGAACCAAGGCCTTCTTGCATGCGGTGGGCCAACCCAAGGCACTGAAAACACAGGTCATTTTCATGAATTACAGTATCAACCTGCCCAAGTTGGCTCCACATTTAAAAATAAACACAGAGCTACTAAATCTCATGTACTCTTCCTTAAGCCATTATTTTAAGTTAAGAAAACTCCAGAGAAAAACAGTGAAGAAATGATGTTAGGGAAAAATGTGTCAAGGCCAGCCAGAAATGATCTGAGAAATACGGATGTTTAAAAGGTGATAACGTCATCTATTGAAGTGAATCAATAATAAGTGTTACTTTTAACTGGGCTATGATTAAAGCCATTTATATAGAAGTCGTCTTTTCAATTACAGTTATTATCTGGCCATTTTTTTAAAAAGGATAATAATGTTTGTCATAAGAAAATAAAATGAGGAAAAATCCTTCTCTTTTTGGCTAGAAAAGTCTAATAGAAAATAAATTCCCATGTCCTGTTTAAATGTCTATTTAAGTCTGTTATATTTGGAACTTAAAATTTTTTTCCATTGTAAAAGCTCAATGCAAATGACTTAGGTTACTAACATAGGTCAGAATGAAATTATTTAGATACCAATTTTTAAAACAACTGAAGAGAGAATTTATACCTCTTTTTCCAGGATTCTGACAATAAGCTTTGGGATATATTTATTCCTCCAGAAAAAAACTGATGTATGTTCAAGACATTTCTGTGTTTTCAAGGCATTAATAAAACCTTCAGGAATATTAAATGTACAATGAGGGAGAAGGAACATTGCCTGCATCGTATCTGTGCTTATCTGATTTGTGTATCTTCGTAGATGTGGTATAATGGACATGACATTAGAGGGTTTGAACTAGTAAACTTAAACTCCAATAACCAAGGCTTAATTCTTCATAATTATTTCCGTTTCTTCCCTAATTAATAGTTTTAAATTCTATACCAAGAAGCATTTCTTGTAAGAATGTTGGGACTAGCTAGTGACCAAATCCTTTGAAAATAGACCTAGGCCAGCCAGTCACAGACTGCTCTGCAATGGCATATCCCCATGGAAGACTGCGGTTCATATCCTGAGTGGACCTAAAATATGCTGGACACGTGCGCTCACACCCTTGACCGTAGCTGGCTGGAAGGTTCGGGCTGGGGGAGGATCATGGTGTGACAAGAGTCTTGATGATGACTCTCTCTCTCAAATCTGGGTTGTTGGAAAAATCATGATATATTTTTCTCTGTTTTTCTACGCAACAGTGTGCCATGAGTTTTCCAACAACCTGATAAAGTGACATAAAAGTGGAGAGACAAGTATGGGAGCCATTGTTAGATTTTAGTATACTGAACAGGTCTGTGACCATGTAAAGATAGACTGGGGCCAGCAGGTGGTGTGACAGTGAAGGTGCTGGACTTCCACATGGCTGACCTGCAGTTTGAGTCCCAGACCTGGGCACTGGCTTTCTCACTTACTTTCTCTCTCTCTCTCTTGCTGTCTCCGGTGAGTGCACATGCCCTATAGCAAATTTTAAAATGATAATAATGATAAATAAAATTAAACAAATGATTATTTAAAAAAAAAAAAAAAAGCTAGACTGCATTTGCTCCTGTGTCTTACTTTGTCTCCACTGAGAATGCCTCACTACTCTACTGTGTGTGAACACCTCTGTGAGAGGTCCGAGTGTGGACAAAGATCAGTTTTTATCACAGGTCTGCACACAAAGCTCTTTTCTTTCCCCTGTGTGTCCCAGATTGTGTCCATGCTGTCAAAGGAATGAACAGGCTGGGCTGGACCTTTTTGTTTATTTGCGCTAAGGCCAAAGGGCTGCTTCCATGTCAAAAATTCTTAATGGTTTTCTGGAATATGGGAGGTTACTGCCCTACTTTCCCATCACTGGACCCATTTTTTTATACCTGATAGAAGTAATCAAAGGGTTATCTGACAAGATAGAGAGGGGATTAACATGTCAAGTAGGAGAGTAAACAGGAATAGATAAACCACTTTAAAACCAATTTAATCACCCTCTAAAGAAATAATTCCTTACAAGGAAATAGAAAATGAAATATACATATACACACACACAAACACACACACATATGAGTGTATACATATAATCTTATATATTCTCTGGTTACAAATTATATTCCTCCTAAATGTATAATGGATTTATTGCATTGGAACGAAGAGGACTGCAGTATGTGCGTACTTAGAACAAAATCGCAAAAGCCTCAAATCACAGAATCTCAGGATTAGGAGGGAATTTGGAAGGCATCTGGTTAAGTCCTCCATAGAGTATCTTCTTGCATCAAAAATGAGTCAGATTTTTTTTTTTTTTTAAGAGAGGTTTTTGCTACAGGGTGCGTGTGCTTGCCCGAGAGACAGAGAGTGAGACACTCTCCTGGGGGGATGGCCACACCACGATCCCTTCCCCTCCATTCTCCTCTCAGGATCCTGGGCACTCATACACACGCCCAGCGTGAGTTTTAAGCTGCTGGCTACAGGACTAGAACCACGGTCGACTACGTAAGAGTCCAGTGACATAACCATTATTGCCATCTGCTGGTCCCGAGTCAGTTATTAATGTAGAAGAGAAGAAAAGTAAGCAATCATTCATTCCACTTTTGCTAACAGGACCCTGTAACTGGCCTGCTTCAAGACTCAGTAATGTTAACGTATTTGTCGTGTGAGGGAAAATATATTAAAAGGGAAATAAACTTTCAAAAACAGTTTCTGCTTTAACATTTTAGTTTATAGTGATACTGACAGTTTCATCACTTATTAAATAAACTTCAGCTTTTTAAGGGCTAAGAACACTTTCCTTGTGCTTTCATGTTTAGGGAAGATAGATCAGAATGTGCCACACATTCACAGAGAGCTGTTTAATATATGAGCAGAAGGGAAACACTGACAGCCATAGTCTGCAGGACTCCATTGAAGAATCTCTAGCCTGGAGAAAGGTACCTTATTATTTTTTTTTAATATTTGAAACACCTCTGTATACAAGATGAAAGTCTTGGGCCTAGGTAGTAGAGAAATGTTAACACAACTGGACCACATGGAAAGGTCCTAGGTTTGCATCCCAGAACCTCTTCAAGTTTGCAGGACAAGCAGATGGCGTAATGGTTACATCACTGGACTCCCATGTAGTTAATTGTGGTTCAAGTCCTGGACCCTGTGGCTTGAATCTCACATCAGGCGCATGTGCATGCATGCCCAAAATCCCAAGAGGGGAGTGGGAGAGAAGGAATTGCAGCGTGGCCATCCCCTCTGGGGATGATTTCTTGCTTTCTGTCTCTCTCTCTCTGGCAAGTGCATGCACCCTATAGCAAAAATCTCTTTTTAAAAACAAAAACAGAAAACCTCTTCAAGTTTGCTGAGCATGCACACACACCCATGATTCAAGGTGGCTGACACTGGGGATAGATTGCAGCATGAAAACCCTGTTGAAGGTGTCTGTCAGTCTCTTATCTCTTTCTCTCTGAAGAGATAAATATAATTTTTAAAAAAGAAAATAATGTGGGACCAGCAGTTAGCGTAATGGCTATGTCGCTGGACTCCCATGTAGTCGAACATGGTTTGCGTCCCGGACCCGGTGGCTTAAAACTCACGCCGGGCATGTGTGCGTGCATGCCCAAGATCCCAAGAGGAGAATGGAGAAGGGATTGCGGCGTGACCATCCCCCCTGGGGGGTGATTTCTCACTTTCTGTCTCTCTGTCTGTCTCTGTCTGTCTGGCGAGTGCACACGCCCTGTAGCAAAAAAAAAAAAAAAAAAAAAGAAAATGATAACAGTAGTTTTCTAACTTACTACAGAGGACAGAAGCAGGTAGTAAGTAGAAGCTACTGTGATACTAGCTTGACTAAATAATAGAAACTATATAGAGAGAACTCACAGCTTCCTTATGAAGTATGTCCTTTTTTTGTTATGTTTCTGTTTTTGTTTTTGTTTTTGCTATAGGGAGCATGCATTGTCCAGAGAGAGGAAAGAAAAATCACCCCCCAAAAAGGAATGGCCATGCTGTAATCCCTTCTTTCTTCTCCTCTTGGGGTTTTGAGCACACATTCACACGCGCCCAGCATGATTTTCCAAGTTGCTGGGTAAAACCGAAGATAGGATCCAGCTGCCTTAATTCCACCACCTGCTGGTCCTCTTTTTTCAAACACTTTATGCATGGGGGTTGGGGGGGAACAGAGTGAGGTAAAGTAGCATTCTTAAAGTCACATAACTTAAATTTGCAGAGCCCTGGACGTTTTGGCTCCTCTGTGAGAGTTCCCAGAAAACCAAGAGTAGTAGACATGTCTTCACACTAGGGATTAGTGGGGATCTCTTTGGCTCGACTCCTTTTGGAGAGTCAAGAGTGCAATATGGTCTTTTCCTTCCTGGCTGCTTGAGGATATGCCACCATTCACAAGGGTTCAGAACCAGTAAGTATCTGAACCAGAAAATTCATGACCAACCAACTACTTCAGAGGAAACAAACGTCATTGATGTCCTTCACCCCAGGAAGGCAACAGTATCTAAGACAGAAATACAGGAAAAATTAGCGAAGATGTACAAGACCACACCAGGTGTCATCTTTGTGTTTGGGTTCAGAACCCATTTGGGTGGTGACAAGACAACTGGCTTTGATGTGATTTACGATTCTTTGGATTATGCGAAGAAAAATGAACCCAAGCGTAGACTTGCAAGACATGGCCTTTATGAGAAGAGAAAGAGGACAAGAAAACAGTGAAAGGAACGCAAGAACAGAATGAAGAAAGTCAGGGGGACTGCAAAGGCCAATGCTAGTGGCAAAAAGTTGAAGGAGTAAAGATTCTGCAATGTCAGCGGTGATTGTGCGGATTGTTCATGAGAGGATTCATAAACTAAAAAAATTTTCATATTAAAAAAAAAGTGCAATATGGCATCATGGTTAAGAGGACTGATTCTAGAACCAACCAACCTGAGTGCCAGTTATGGCTTTTCCACTTTCTAGCTGGCGTGCATCTCTTACTCTCGCTGAACCTCACCTTTCCTTTTCTGTAACAAGTGAGTGATGGTATATTTTCCTCACGGGGTTGTTTTGAGGACTGTTTTAGTAATTACAAAACACTTGAGACAGTGCTTGATAGTTGGTACTCCACAAATGCTAACTAAATCATTTGGAGTATCCTGATTTGGAGGTCTTTGCTTCTCTTTTTTTCTGTCTTGAAGTTTCTCTTTACAGATATGACTGGTTCAGTTAAAAATTCAATCCCCTCGGGGTCAGCAGTTGGCATAAATGGCTGTGTCACTGGACTCCCATGTAGCCGACCGTGGTTCGAGTCCTGGACCCAGTGGCTTAAACTCACACCGGGCACGTGTGCATGCGTGCCCAAGATCCTGAGAGAAGATTGGAGGAGAAGGGATTGCAGCATGGCTATCCCCACTGGGGGGGTGATGTCTCACTTTCTGTCTCTCTGTCTATCTCTGTCTTTCTGGCGAGCACACGCGCCCTATAGCAAAAACCTCTCCAGGAAAAAAAAAAAAATTCCAATCCCCTCCTCTGTTTTATACACACCTACGTGTGAGCACACAGCACAGAGTGTGTACACTCTGACCCATCCCAGGTAGAAATGAGGAAAACAAGCATGGCCCAGCAGTTTTACGGCAGGCAATTCTGATTGTCTGTTTCTCAGAGCATGAATCCTTTGTGGGTATTTAATATCATGTGAAAAGAAGTATTTTGGACTAGCCTCGTAGCACAGCAGTTAAGCCCTGTGCACATGGAGCCAGATCCCACATGATTGACATGGTTCAAATCCTAGTCCTGGGAACTTGAAAAAACATGCATATATGTG
Source organism: Tupaia belangeri chinensis (assembly GCF_000334495.1). NCBI lineage: Eukaryota > Metazoa > Chordata > Mammalia > Scandentia > Tupaiidae > Tupaia > Tupaia belangeri. The sequence continues at coordinate 1,596,931 of NW_006205376.1, read as the reverse complement.
ACCAAAATCCTGATGGGATGTTGAAATGGAGGGAAAAGGATATGACCACAGCCCATTGGGGGTTGCTTTCTTTCTCTCTCTCTCTCTCTCTCTCTCTCTCTCTCT
>NW_006205376.1:1574830-1596661 GCF_000334495.1 Tupaia belangeri chinensis | reverse complement strand
GGTTAGTGGAGTTGTCTTGTTTTGTTTTGTTTTGTTTTGTTTTGTTTTTCCCAAAATAACCTAAAGTCTGAAGCTGTAGCCACATAGGTTATGAAATGGAGTTGGGAGATGAGGCCTTGGTAGGCTTAAGGAATAAGGGTATCGCTCTGATTGACTGGCCTGCAAATAAAGAGCCATAGTTGTGCTCAAACAATGAAGATGGTCAGAGCAACAAAACCCGATGCAGTTTCTTGCTCATGTGCTTTCTCTCAATCTGGGGATCAGAATGCTGCTGAAAGTAGAGCAGGGGTGGAACTGATGGTTCTACCAGAAAGATACACACTGGCCCCTCTGTAAAAAAAAAAAAAAAAAAAAAAGAAAATGATAACAGTAGTTTTCTAACTTACTACAGAGGACAGAAGCAGGTAGTAAGTAGAAGCTACTGTGATACTAGCTTGACTAAATAATAGAAACTATATAGAGAGAACTCACAGCTTCCTTATGAAGTATGTCCTTTTTTTGTTATGTTTCTGTTTTTGTTTTTGTTTTTGCTATAGGGAGCATGCATTGTCCAGAGAGAGGAAAGAAAAATCACCCCCCAAAAAGGAATGGCCATGCTGTAATCCCTTCTTTCTTCTCCTCTTGGGGTTTTGAGCACACATTCACACGCGCCCAGCATGATTTTCCAAGTTGCTGGGTAAAACCGAAGATAGGATCCAGCTGCCTTAATTCCACCACCTGCTGGTCCTCTTTTTTCAAACACTTTATGCATGGGGGTTGGGGGGGAACAGAGTGAGGTAAAGTAGCATTCTTAAAGTCACATAACTTAAATTTGCAGAGCCCTGGACGTTTTGGCTCCTCTGTGAGAGTTCCCAGAAAACCAAGAGTAGTAGACATGTCTTCACACTAGGGATTAGTGGGGATCTCTTTGGCTCGACTCCTTTTGGAGAGTCAAGAGTGCAATATGGTCTTTTCCTTCCTGGCTGCTTGAGGATATGCCACCATTCACAAGGGTTCAGAACCAGTAAGTATCTGAACCAGAAAATTCATGACCAACCAACTACTTCAGAGGAAACAAACGTCATTGATGTCCTTCACCCCAGGAAGGCAACAGTATCTAAGACAGAAATACAGGAAAAATTAGCGAAGATGTACAAGACCACACCAGGTGTCATCTTTGTGTTTGGGTTCAGAACCCATTTGGGTGGTGACAAGACAACTGGCTTTGATGTGATTTACGATTCTTTGGATTATGCGAAGAAAAATGAACCCAAGCGTAGACTTGCAAGACATGGCCTTTATGAGAAGAGAAAGATGTCAAGAAAACAGTGAAAGGAACGCAAGAACAGAATGAAGAAAGTCAGGGGGACTGCAAAGGCCAATGCTAGTGGCAAAAAGTTGAAGGAGTAAAGATTCTGCAATGTCAGCGGTGATTGTGCGGATTGTTCATGAGAGGATTCATAAACTAAAAAAATTTTCATATTAAAAAAAAAGTGCAATATGGCATCATGGTTAAGAGGACTGATTCTAGAACCAACCAACCTGAGTGCCAGTTATGGCTTTTCCACTTTCTAGCTGGCGTGCATCTCTTACTCTCGCTGAACCTCACCTTTCCTTTTCTGTAACAAGTGAGTGATGGTATATTTTCCTCACGGGGTTGTTTTGAGGACTGTTTTAGTAATTACAAAACACTTGAGACAGTGCTTGATAGTTGGTACTCCACAAATGCTAACTAAATCATTTGGAGTATCCTGATTTGGAGGTCTTTGCTTCTCTTTTTTTCTGTCTTGAAGTTTCTCTTTACAGATATGACTGGTTCAGTTAAAAATTCAATCCCCTCGGGGTCAGCAGTTGGCATAAATGGCTGTGTCACTGGACTCCCATGTAGCCGACCGTGGTTCGAGTCCTGGACCCAGTGGCTTAAACTCACACCGGGCACGTGTGCATGCGTGCCCAAGATCCTGAGAGAAGATTGGAGGAGAAGGGATTGCAGCATGGCTATCCCCACTGGGGGGGTGATGTCTCACTTTCTGTCTCTCTGTCTATCTCTGTCTTTCTGGCGAGCACACGCGCCCTATAGCAAAAACCTCTCCAGGAAAAAAAAAAAATTCCAATCCCCTCCTCTGTTTTATACACACCTACGTGTGAGCACACAGCACAGAGTGTGTACACTCTGACCCATCCCAGGTAGAAATGAGGAAAACAAGCATGGCCCAGCAGTTTTACGGCAGGCAATTCTGATTGTCTGTTTCTCAGAGCATGAATCCTTTGTGGGTATTTAATATCATGTGAAAAGAAGTATTTTGGACTAGCCTCGTAGCACAGCAGTTAAGCCCTGTGCACATGGAGCCAGATCCCACATGATTGACATGGTTCAAATCCTAGTCCTGGGAACTTGAAAAAACATGCATATATGTGACCAAAATCCTGATGGGATGTTGAAATGGAGGGAAAAGGATATGACCACAGCCCATTGGGGGTTGCTTTCTTTCTCTCTCTCTCTCTCTCTCTCTCTCTCTCTGGAGAACCACACACCCTCTGGCACTTTTTAAAAAAATAATTTTTTAAAAATCTCAAGTAATGGGGACCAGCAGTTAGCATAATGACTATGTTGCTGGACTCCCATGTAACTGACCACGGTTCGAGTCCTGAACCCTGTGGCTTAAATTCACGCTAGTGGCTTAAACTCACCTTGGGCACTTGTGTGTGTGCGTGCCCAAGATCCCAAGAGAAGAATGGAGGAGAAGGGATTGTGGCGTGGCCATCCCTCCTGGGGGGTGATTTCTCGCTTTCTATCTCTCTGTCTCTCTGTCTGGTGAGCACACGCGCCCTATAGCAAAAACCTCTCAAAAAAAAAAAAAAATCTCAAGTCTGAAAGACTGAGTTAAGTATCAAGTGGTTCTTGAGGCCGGCCAGCAATTGACGTGTTGGTTAAGGCGCTAGACTCCTACATGGCTGACTGCAGTTCAAGTTGTGGACCTGGAGGCTTAAGAATCACGCCTGGCATGTGTGCATGCATGCCCAAGATCCCAGGAGGACAATGGAGAAAGGATTGTGACGTGGCCATCTCCCCCAGGAGTCAGGGGAATTTCTCACCTTCTCTCTCTGGCAAGTGCATGTACCCTATGGCAAAAAATTTAAAAATAATAAATTCGAACAATTTTTGTCAGCATAGCTTCTCAGAGTCCCATAGGTCCCAACATGCATATGAAGTCTCCAAGGAGGGACAGAGACTGCTGCGTGTTGCAAAGTTTGCCTTGGAATCAGTAAGCCCTTTTTTTTTTCCTTTTTTTTTTTTTTTTTTTTTTTTTTTTTTTGGCTTAGATGCCTCTCGAAGCTAAGCTTTTGTAGCAAACACTTGACCAGTAGGGATCTAGGCCAGAAGCAAGAGGACAAAGCCGCCTGTCTGGTTTGTATCTGGTTCACAGTTCAGCTCACTGGGCTAAAGCCTACATGGCTAATCAACCACAGCTAGGGTTGTCCTGGACAGTCTTAGTTAAATCTGAAAATCAGTGATTTCAACAGGTTAGGGACCACCGACAGAACGTTTGTTTCGTGTTCGCCCCGGGTGCTGTTAATCTTCAGGCAGGCAGATAACTCAGAAGGTGGTTATTAACCAGAAGAAGCATGTTGAGGCAGCAGTAGACATTCCTCCATCAGACTGATCATATTTCCTCAGAAATTGCACATCAAGAAACAATTAAATCTCTCAGAAGCCAAATTTCTCCTAAGTTGCTAACAATACATTTGGCAAAAAAGCAAAAACAAGTCCAAACTGTTGCAAGTTTTCTTAGAACCATAGGATATTTCTCCCCATGAGAACGAATTCTTTTGGTGTCTTTGTTTTGGGAGATTTTTTTTTTAGAAAAAAAGGTAGGTGTTACCATTCTTTCTACATCTTCAACATACATTGATTGAACACCTACTCCTGGAGCTGAGAACCGGCAAGAGAAGTGCTCGCCGATCCCAGTGAGGCTTGCTTCATTAAATGAACGCAGTCACAGTTTTTATAACATGCTTTGCTTCACACCAGAAAGGACACGTCTTCAACTGCGTGGCGAAGGTTAAGGCATTGTAAACTCATTTGGATCATCTGGAATAGGTCTCTTATAAAGCAAGAAATGACTGGAGCGAGAGCTGAGAATTGATAAGATATCTTCATTTTAAGCCAGAAGGAGTTAAATGACAATTAACAAGCTAAGAGAACAACCAGACAACCTGTAATAAGAGTGGGGAGAATACCAATACCGTATTTAGAAACTTGACAAGATGTTTTTCTTAGAAATTTAAATGTTGCCCCTTTTTGTTCCTAATCAGAGTTTTTCTTTTCAGTTTCTAGTTTAAAAAATAGAGATAATCTATTTTAGCAGCTTAATATAAGAATTATGTGTGAATATACTAAGCAACATGTTCCCATTTCTTCTTTCAGTTTTTTTTTACTTACTAACATTATTATTATTATTATTTTAATTTACTGTAGAGCACGTGCAGTCACTAGAGAGAGAGAGAGAAAGAAGGAAAGTGAGCAAGCCACCAGGTCCGGGTCTCAAACCACGGTCGACCTTGTGGGAGTCCAGTGCCTCAACCAGGTATCAACAACAGGGAGATAACGTAACAACCAGCAGATAGTGCTTTCCTATGTAAATACTCTCAATAGCCAGTGCTAGATGCATTTCTGCATGTGTCTAAAGGTCACACCATGTTTTCTCACATTGGCTGCCCTTTACAATGCCCATACGTGTGTGTGCGCATGCCAAAGATCCCAAGAGAAGAATGGAGAAGAGATTCCAATATAGCCACTCCACCCCACTCCCACCTGCCTGGGGTAGGGGGTGATTTCTTGCTTTCTGTCAGTCTCTCTGGTAAGCGCATGCGCCCTATAGCAAAAATCTCTCTCAAAACAAAACAAACAAAAAAAAAAAAACAAATCATTTTTCCTTCTTTTTTTGGAGAGGTTTTCACTATAGGGCATGTGCGCTTGCCAGGACAGAGAGAGACAGTAAGAGGGGAAATCACCCCCACCAGGGGAGATGGCCATGCTGCAATCACCTTCTCCATTCTCCTTTAGTGATATTGGATGTGCACCCAAATGGCATGAGTTTAAGCCACCGGGTCTGGGACTTGAACCGTGGTCAACTACATGGGAGTCAGCACATAACCATTATGCCGTTATGCCAACTGCTGGTCCCAAGAATTGTGTTTGTTAAACATTAAGCTTAACTTAAATTGAAGCAGACAAGACTCCATCTTGGAGGCACACCTCCAGTATAAACTGTTAAATTCCCCTCCCTGGAGCTACAAGGTAACCTGAAAACCTTGGTGAATTAGGACCTTAAATAGATTGGTACTTTGAATAGATTAGTACTTTGAATGGATCGGTACCTTGAATAGATTAGACTTCCTGCTTCTCTGACTCCTCCTTTTGACACAATGTAGGGCGGGATCTGAGTTCAGTTCCCACTCTGAGACCTCCCCTTTCCAATTCCCCCATAAAAGATCATGTCGAACCCCCAGTTCCAGCCGGAGGTTGAGGGTTAACTCCTCCATGTTCCCTGGCGTAATAAACAGTTCTCCTAATCTCTCCAAGTGCTGCTTTCCATTTCTCAGTCTGGTTTTCTGCAACAAAATATCTGGTCATTTTCATGTATAAATATTAATAGTAACTTTTTTCCTAAAAACGTTAATTTGATCTTTAATATTCTAATAACAATAATTAAGTCTAATAGCAATACTTCAACAGAATAATTTATATCATATAATTAACACTTTAATTACATTCAGTTAAGCACAATAAACTACAGTTACGAAAGGCATTAATAGAAGATTTTTAATTATTTGAATTCTGTCATCCCTCCTATGTTAATTTCTGAGTCTTTGCAGGATTACAATTTACTTATAACAAAGGCAAGCAGATTTGTAATCTCACAGTAGCTGAGTCCATTTGGAATAAAATCAAGGACCAAGAAGATTTTTCAGTTTTAGTTATAGTCAGAGATTCCAGACCTGGTCTGGGTACTGCTTTCATTCAACTCTCCCTAACCACAAATGACCTCTAGCTGCGCTTTCCCACACATTATCCTTCTTAGAGTAATTGGACTTTGGAAGCACATGGTTTTTCTTGCAGTTTGGTCTCTTTACCCAACCTCTTACAACATTTTACTGTCTTACTTAAATGGGGTGAATTCCTTACTTATATGCACACACAGATCACAACTAATCTCTTTTCTGCCTTATTAGAGTTCATTCTGCAAGCACTCATATACATCATTAATCTTTTTGTACTTTCCTTTATTCCCTATTTCATTGGCCATAATTAAAAAATATATATCATACAGACATCGCTGAACTTTAGGTTCTGATTTTCAAAGTTTAAAAGAGTAAAGGAATTAAGATTTAGAGAAAGTATTCATTTAAAGAGAAAAACTTCCTCCTTTTTCCCTCTTAGGGAAAAACCTCTGTCTCCAAGACCCTAATAGATTTGAGCTCATGAGCAATGAAAGGCTCTTCCATGTCTAGAATGTATTTTACATCCTACTTCAAGGAAATTTTTCCTGGATCAAGAACACTTAGCAGTTTGAGATGTTTTAAAAATCATTTTAGGGACAAGCAGATGTAATGTTTACATCACTGGACTCCCACATGGTCGACCATGGTTTAAGTACTAGACCCAGTGGCTTCAAACTCATGCTGGGCACATGTGTGTGCGTGTCCAAAATCCCAAGAGGAGAATGGAGGAGAAGGGATTGCAGCATGGCTATCCACCCTGAGGAGTGATTTCTTGCTTTCTGTCTCTCTGTCTCTGTCTCTTCGGCAAACACACACACCCTATAACAAAAATCTTACAGAAAAAAAAAAATTTTTTTTTTGAATAAGCCCCTGCTGGGATTTTTGCTTTCAAGAATTTAAGAGAAAGTTTGTTGAGCAGGTAAATAAAGTCATTGATTTGTTTTGTCTTTAGCTACTGAAAATTACCCTGAAAGATAAGGTTTCTTGTAGGAATTTCTTCTACATCAGGAAAACCATTAGAGAAGGGCCATTTCCAAGAACACTATGCTTGGCAAGGTAATCTTAAAAAAAAAAACAAAAAAAAACACGAATTCACATTAGTACAATGCAAAAACCTAAGCAATTAGCCAGACTCCTCATTCTTAAGAGTTTGGGCTGAAGTCCAACATTTCTTGACTCACTGCCTGTGATTCATTATTTTGAAAAGGCGTGTTCTGGACTCAGACCCACCTTTGAAAATCACAGCAATAAAACTCAGAAATGATGGTCGGGGTTATTCATATGGTGCCCATATGCAAAATTTGTATCTCTATTTCAGTTATTAATTGATTCTTGCTTATCCTTTTCACTTTTCGTTTTGTTTTGGTTTTAAGAAAGCATTCCTATGTACAGTTTTTCTACAGTAGTGTTATAGTTTATCAAACAATTATAAAATGCTTGAATTAGGGGGGGGCAGCAGATGGCGTAGCAGTGACATCGCTGGACTCCCACATAGCCAACTGTGGTTTGAGTCCCAGATCTAGCGACTTGAAACTCGTGCTGGGTGTGTGTGCATGTGTGTGGAGGAGAAGGGATTGCGGTGTGGTCATTCCCCTGGGTAGGGGTCGGGGAGGATTTATAGCTTTCCCTCTCACTGTCTATGGTGTATGTGTGTCTCTTTCTGGCAAGTGCGCATGCCCTAATGGAAAAACCTCTAAAAAAATAATAATAATTGCATTTTTAAAGTTTATTTCATGAGTGAGAGAGACCAAGAGAGAGAGCAAAAGGGAGAGAGAGAAATGCGGTGTCCCCAATAGGGTCCCCAATGCGGTCATCTACCCCCAGTCTCAGCACCCCAGATCATGGGCATGTGCATGCGCTGTGTACTGAGGGGAGTCTCCAGATGCAAACCGATCACCTTCCCTCATGGCTCTGCCTCACAAACTGCCACGTTTTACCACTGCGTTAATGTCTGGCCCCAGAAATGTTAGAACTTTTTAATATTATTATGTTCTGACAAAAAACAACTATCCTTTGCGGTCAATGGAGTCTAACTGGTATGAGGAAGACATTTCTATCTGTTCTAGAAAGTTCTGCTTGAATAAGATCTTCATATCTGGTTGGTCACAGTGTCTGAAATTCAACAATTAGAGATTAAGACTTTGAATAAATAGGAAACCTCTTCTAACATACAGACTCTCGAAGACGAATTACATCAAAAGTTCAGCCATCAGAAAACAAATCAATGATACTACATAATAAATTATCATAAAAGGATAAGATAAATAAATTATCATACAATAATAACACACAGTAAGGAAAAAGAATGAGATACAGCAATTGGCATCAATGAAAATGAACCTAAATTAGATTATGTTAAGCAGGAAAAGACAGTATGAAATGGGGATAACTTCATTTATACAAAGTTCGAAAACAAAACTAAACTAAAAATATGTTAAGAGTAGATACTTATGTGGCTTTAAAAAGCTACAGAGTGTCCTGCAGGGACCAGGTGGGTACAGCAGTACCACAGTTCTCTGCATTGCTGAGTCCACATGGGAGGGTCTGAGGGTTGTGTCCGGAGGCCTCCCTGTAGACACCAGGCACATGTGAGCATGTCCATGATCCTGGTTGACTGAGGCATGAAGATGACGCAAAGCATGAAGATCCTGTTGGGGGTGTGTGTCTCTCTCTTTCTCTTTGACTCTTTTTTAAAGGGAAGAAATAAATAAACTTAGGGAGGAAAAAGTAGCCAGTGAAAGATTAACAGTACTCTTAGGTCAGTAATTGTCTCTGGGGAGGAGGCTTCAATAGGGGAGATTCATGTGGGGGCTGCCAAGGGATTGAAAATCATCTATTTCTTACGTATGTGTAGTATCATCTATGTTATGCTTTAAAATTTTAAACTAAAAAGTATATATTTATTTATATTTATTATTATTTTAATTTGCAGTAGCGCACATGCACTCACCAGAGAGAGACAGAGAGAGAGAGGGAAAGTGAGAAAGCAAGCCTCCAGGTCTGGGACCCAAACTGCAGTAGGCCATGTGGGAGTCCAGCACCTCAATCACCACACCATTTGTTGGCCTCCAAAATTTTAAACTTTATTAAAAATAATTTTATTTTGTATATTTAAGGATACATGTATTATAGGATACATGAATCTGGTATAGTGGTTACTACAGTGAAGTAAATTAACATATCATCTTGGGGCCAACAGATGGCATAGCAGTTACATCACTGGACTCCCACATGGCAAACCACTGTTCAAGTCCCAGAACTGGTGGCTTGAAACCCATGCCAGGCGCACGTGCATGTATGCCCAAGATCCCAGGAGGAGACTGGAGGAGAAGAGATTGTGATGTGGCCAATCCTCGGGGGGGGGGGAAGGGCGGGGGATCGCTCACTTTCCCTCTCACTGTCTCTCTCTCTTCCTCTCTCCAGCAAGTGCACACACCCTGAGGCAAAAACCTGTAGAGATGTACAGATGTGTGTACACACACACACATATATGCACACACACAGAACTACCCTTTTGTTGTTTTTATTGGTGAGGACAGCTAAAATCTCCTCATATAGCAGGAATCTTAAGTGCAGTGCAGTTTTATTACCTGTAGTTGTATTGCCTGTAGTCCTTACACTATGGAGATCTGTACCTACCTGTTCATCCTACCTACCTGCCACTTTGAATCCTCTGAGCTACATCTCCCATCTCCTCTTTCTCCTCCAAAAAAACTAATATTAGAGATGACTACCAGATTAAAAAGTGGAGGGGGTTAGAGCTCGAGGCAGACCCCCTCCCAGCTTGCCTCACCCCAGTCTCTAATAGAGGCCCTGGTGTATCACTGAGATCCCCTATTCTGGGTATGAAGGATGCACCCGGCTTCTGAGCGGGTTGGCAGCCACCATCTCTCAGCTGGGCCTTTCTCAGACTTCCCTTTAGCTGAAAAGTGCTATAACTGGTAATCACATTCCTTTCCAGGAGAAAGCCCATATTCATAGACTGGCCAAAATGGGAATAGAAAGACCCAGATGTTCGACCCTGGATAACATTCAGATGTGAGGACATAAACATACAAAATAGGGCTTGGCCTACAACATATGTCTATTATCCCAGTGACTTGGGAGGATCTCAAGTTGAAGGCCCGTCTAGTCAACAGAGTGAGACCTTGTGTCAAAGAAGAAGGAGGAGAAGGAGAAAGAAAGAGAAAAAGAAGAAGAGAAGAAGAAAGACCATGAAAAATGTTGGGAATATTGGCAACCAAATTGCATACTGGGCCTGCCATGGTGGTGCAGTGATAATACCATACTCTGCATTGCCAGACGCAGGTGGAAAGGTCCTAGGTCCACATCGTGGGGTCTCCCTGTGCACACCAAGTGTAACTGCATGTGCCCATGATCCAGGTTGGCTGAGGCTGGGGCTGGACTGCAGCATCAGGACCCTGTTGGAGAGGCCATCTGTCTCTTATTCTCTGTCTCTCACATTTATGGATGATGTAAATAAGAATAAAAACCAAAAAAAAAGTGACTAGTGTTTTAACCCATTTTAAAGTATAACAGTATTATTTCCAGTGTCTTAATTTACTACAAATATCCTTTGTCATTGTTCTCCATGTCTTAATCCACATTTTTGTTTTGGTTTTTGTTTTTATTGGTAGGACCCTCAGCTTAGCCTTTCTATGCCCTTTTCTGACTCCCTGGACCTTTTTCCTCTGTGAATTTTATCTCCTGGGATACTGTGGAATATTCTAAAATTATCTACAAGGGAAAAGCACCATGGTTAATCCTAGTCTCCTAAAACATAAGCAAATGTCTCTTCCATACATTAAAACCACCTACATTCTTTAAGAAATATGAGCAAAGCATGGCCAGCAAATGGCATAATGGTTATATCCTGGACTCCCACATAGTAGACCGTGGTTCAAGTCCTGGACCTGGTGGCTTAAACCTTACACCAGGTGTATGTGCATGCATGCCCAAAATCCTGAGAGGAGAACAGAGGAGAAGGGATTGCAGTGCGGCCATTCCCCCGAGGTGCTAATTTCTCACTTTCTGTCTCTTTCTCTCTAGCAAGTGCATGCACCCTATAGCAAAACTCTCTCCCAAAAAGAAAAAAAAAAAATATATATATATATATATATGAGCAAAGCAATGGGATAAATGCAGTTACTCATTAGGAACAAACATAACTGAGCCAATGTAAGCACGTGTACTCCTAGAAGTATGCACATAAGATAGAGATTAAAAACTTAGGCTCTGAAGCCAATCAACTCTAGATTCAAATCTCAACTCTGTTACGATCTGAATGACCTCGGTTTCATCATCTGTAAAGTGGCATTAAAGTTATACCTGTGTCATAGAGTTGTTACGTGTGCCAATTTCTAGCAGCATAACCTTGGATCACCATTGACTGAAACCTTTGGAGCAGATTAGCAAATTTATTTCAACTCTAACATATCCTGTGATTTTGTCACCTCACATGTTCTCCTATTTCTTTGCTTAATTTCTTACGTAGATTTATAAGAGATGGGGAATTAACTATGATTGTTAATGATCCACTTTTGGATTTGCCATTTTTTGACAGTCCCCTTTCCATAAACTGCAAATCTCCATACACAGAACTAGTTATAGCCCTTCTCAAAGAAGCGAAGCTGCTTTCTTTAGTAGCGGCATTCCAAGGTCAAAGATTAAAGGTCGTTTTCAGTATGTCAAAAACATTGGTTTCTAATCTTGCAGGTGACACAGCATCAGACAAGGGAGCTGAGACTGTGCAGCAGTGGTTTACATTTCATGAAACTGTGATAATTTCCAGGATACTTGCTTAAAAATATGGGGACTTTTGAAGAGAATTCGAAGTGGGACCAAATGGTCAAAAAAAGAACATTTATAAACCTTTAAAAATTAGGGACCAGCAGATGGTATAATAGTTACGTCACTGTCCTCCTGAATAGTCAACTGCGGTTTTTTTTTTGTTTTGTTTTGTTTTTTACCATCATATCTTCTTCATATTACATTGGATTACATATTGGATTACATATAACTTTACAGTGTATTACATTGTTTCTTCAAAAGGGAATGCCATGGATGTCAGTCAGTACAGAGACATTACTCTCCCCACTTCAACATTCCATATCTTTTCTGTTTTCCCCAATCATTATCTTTATTATTCTAATTATTTTTATAAAACAGTCAATTGCTATTTCTCGTTTTGCTTGTAAAAATACTTTGCCCGTCATGAAACACTTCTCAGACCAATCCAGTTGAGAATTCTATACATGTCATCATCAACAGTTAATAAACCCTATCTGTTTCTCACTGACGTCCTGTCTCTCTATTGCTCACTTGCTATCTTTCTCTATCCTCTTTCTTCCTTCCTTCCTGCCCTCTGTCTGCACGACACTCTAAGTGTGCCTAGCTAGCTCAGGGCAGGGGTGACGGTGGAACCAGTGGGGCCTGAGGCCTGGGGGTTCTAGTCTTCCCAGGACTGGGGTGCACACAGAGTTATCAGACAGCTGCAGGTAGAAAGTGATGATTGTCCCTTAGGCTCATCCCTGCCTGGCAAAGGAAACATTTTTCACTGGCAAAGCAGAGTGTCACCAGTAATGCCTTGGCTGGCATAGGCTGGGCCAACTGCCCCATGCTTGGACAATGTTGGCCACCTAGAGACCTTCCCAAGTGTAGGAAGAGGACAAGAACATAGGGAGCCCTGAGGACTCGATCACCCACCCTTTGCCCATTGGCCTTGGGTCTGGGGGAGGCTGTGAGATTTAGGACTGGGAAGGGCTGTCGATCTGGGGTATATTTGGGGATATGTTTGCTTCCGCCGCCGCGCGGCTGCTTGCTTCCAACTGCGGTTTGAGTCCCACATCTGGTGGCTTAAAAGTCATGCTGGGCTCTTGTGCATGCATGTCCAAAATGCCAAGAGGGGAATGGAGGAGAAGGGATTGCAGTGTGGCCATCCCCCCCAATGGGGGTGATTTCTCACTTTTTGTCTCTCTCTGTCTCTCAGGCAAGTACACACACCCTATAGCAAAACTCTCTCGAAAAAAAAAAAAAAATCCTGTAAGTGTCTTCAGACTTGCAAGGTTTTGCAAAAGATCAGTACCAATCAATTTTGAGTCTCTCTAGGGTGCAGAACAGGGAAATTCCCCTTGTGAGTACTGGGTGTTAGCAAATGCACTTGTTACTTTTCTTTACAGCCTTTGCACCAAATAGTCTGATTTCCTTGTATGTCCTTTTCTTGGTCTGCACATTAAGTAACATTTATTGGTCTTCTTAATGTAAGGATCGTTATGAAAGAGCAGTTTCTAATCTGCTCCCTCCTACACTATTATGAAATCCAAAAACAATTATAAGGGATGTGGGTGTGTGAGCTCTATGCTGAGCACTATGCTGAACGCCTGCGTTTTCATAGCCAGCAGGGCCCTGGTAAAGGCCATTTGTAGCACTAATGACGAGAACAGCCAGGACTGGAACCTCCCATAGGAGCCCCTTCTCCTTGTCCACTTAGAGGATTGCGTGGGCTATGCCCCAACTGGGGGGCTTTAGGACACTTGCAGCTTTTTACTCAGGGTCACTAAGAGGAAGAGTCCATCTGCCTCACATATTGGGAGAGAAGGAAGAGGAGTCGTCCTTCTTGTTCCTTTCAGAATAAACCAAGTCATCAGGACGACCACAATCCTTATTGAACGGAAGAGAAAAGCAGCTCTCATCAAAGGTGGCCACAGGAGGGAGCTGCGACCATCCATAATGTACATACAATGTGTCAATCTTTGTCAAAAATCTTAAGCATATTTTTGTTTTCAGTCCTGTCACCCTCATGAAGTAGACACTATTGTCGCCACATTTTCTGAAAAAGCTGAAACTCATGAGTGGCCAAGTCACTTATTCAAAGTTACAGCCAGGAAGAAATGGAGCTAATACTCAGGACTTTATCTTGCTCCAAAGCTGATCTCTCTCTCTCTCTATCTCTTTTTTAAGAGAGATTTTTTTCCTATAAGGCACATGCACTCACCAGAGAGACAGAGACACAGGAAGCAAGAAATCATCCCCGGGGGGATGGCCATACTGCAGTCCCTTCTCCTCCATTCTCCTCTCAGGATCTTGGGCACGCTTGCACATGTGCCTGGCGTGAGTTTTAATCTGCCAGGTCCGGGACTTGAACTGTGGTGGACTATGTGAGTCCAGCGATGAAACCATTATTTCATCTGCTAGTCCCAAAGCTTATGTCTCAACCACTCCATATGGTTTTTCTGATTCAGTAGGACTCCAGTCAGAACCTCGGAAGGCCACCAAAGCTGCCAGGGTAGGACAAAGGCTACAGGGGTCAGCATGGGCCAGTTCTCGTAAAAAGGAGGACATGGGGACCAGTCGCATTGCCTCATGGTTAAGGGAGCCAGATCTCACATGGCTAATCACACAATTCAAATCTCGGCCCTGGTGGCTTGAAAAACATGCCAGGTATGTGTGCAAACGTGCCCCAAATCCTGACAGGATGGAGAAATAGAGGAGAAAGGATTACGATGTGACCATGCCCCACTGGGGAGGGGGTGATTTCTCTCTCTTCCTTTCTGTCTCTCTCTGGTGAGCACACATACCCTTTGGCAGTTTTTAATTTTAAAGAAAGAAAGGAAGGAGGGCATGGTTACCATGACTTCTGATTGCCATGGGGAGAATGAAATGTAAGTGTTGACCCTTCCTCAGGGTCCCCCCAAACCCTGGGACCTGATCTTACTCAGTAGATCAGAGTGAGGAATTAAAGACCCCAGGACTAAGATCATGGATAAGAAGTCAGCCTTCAATGGACTAAGCCAAAGAGAAGTGGCACTGGGCAGTGCAAAACCAGGCTGCATTCGAGGCTTAAACCAACTGAGAAAAAAAAAAAAGTAGAACTGAGTTTAGACATGTTTAGAGTGTGATCCTGTATAAATGGACCAAACTGGCTCCATTTGGGGGCCCCCCATTCTTCCACTGTGCTCTGGAGTGTCTTTTACTAGCTCTGAGCAAGAGTTTTCCCTCAACTTAAATTTTTTAGAGGGTTTTGCTATAGTGCACATGCGCTAGCCAGAAAGAGAGAGACAGAGAAAGACAGAAAGCGAGAAATCACCACCCAGGGGGATGGCTTTGCCGCAATCCCTTCTCCCCCATTCTCCTCTCAGGATCTTGGGCACGCACACACATGCACCCGGTGTGAGTTTAAGCCACCAGGTCCGGGACTTGAACCATGGTCAACTACATGGAAGAACAGCGACATAGCTGTTACACCAATTGCTGGTCCCCCTTTAAGTTAAAATTCTTACCCGGGTCAATCATTCTGGCCATCTAACGTGAGATAACAACTTGGACCTCCAGCCTCTAACAAAAGAAAGGCTCACCATCTTTGGCTCTGGAGCAAGCATGTCCCTCCTCCTGCTGGCTTGCTCCGCCGACCTCAGCACAGGCAGTCACATCTCCCCCCAGATGACCTTCTTTCACTCCAGAGTGCCTAATTGCTGAGCTCCTGTAAAAATTCCAGCCCACTGGGAGAGGGCACAGGATGAACCTTCAGCTGTGCTTCATCCCATATTGCAAATTAGCCTCTGACATTACCCTTTTATCAATTTCTCTATGAAATCGTCTGCTTCATTTTTCAGTATCAGAGCCCGGTTGGACAGATTAGTATACCAAATCTTTAAAAGAAGAGGGTACCCACGGAGCAGAAGCACTGGGAAGGACTGACTCATTATCCCAGGAGAGGTCCCCTCTACCCTCTGTTCTCACGAAGTTCGAAATTGCATTTGATGGGGACGAACAGTGTCAAGGCAGGGTGTGTGGCTCACCGAGCCAGGCCAGTTTCTGTGTGTGTGCTTCACAGAGTGCTTGGTCCTCTGCAGTTCTAGCAGAACTGACGTCACCATAAAGGCAGATGACATTTAGGATGACCTGCACCATTTAGGAGGTACAAACAGTGCCTATAAGCACCTCCCCCCAATGGTTCCCTACTGGGGCTCTGGCATCTGAGATGGCATAGATGCAAACCCATCCACCGTCCACTCCTTAGCCTTTGAACATTTTCAGTTCAGAGCTCTAGGTATCTTGATGTCCCTTCTTCTGCCAAGAGGATTTTATTTATACCCTAAATGCTTTCATCTGGAGATAATGCTAGACGACATCCTCTGCTCGGTAGGTTACTTTTGATTGAGGCGTTAACTGGAGACTCTGTTTTGTCCAAAGCGCATCTGGAAGAATGGCGCTTGCTTTGTTCCTCATCTGAACAAACAGTCCAGTAAAAATGACTTATTCTGGCTTTTTGGTTTATAAAACATAAGATCATTCTTTTTTACCTAAAGCCTATTTTATTTCTTCCATGAGAAGAGAGAGACAGAGACAAAGATGACAGAGACAGGCACCCCCAACAGGGTCCCCACACAGTGATCTTCACACAACTCAGCCAGCCCAAGTCACATGCATGCATACCCAAGGGGTATAGGAAGATCTCCAGGCGTGAATCCAAGACCTTCCTAGGTGGGTCCAACATCACAGTGCATTGTGCCAACACAGTGCTACTGCACTTCTTTTGTAAAGCAAATGTGTTTTGGGACCAGCAGATGGTGTAATGGTAACATTGTTGTACTTCCACTGTAGTCGACTATGGTTTGACTCCCAGACTCCGCAGCTTAAAACTCGTACCAGGTGTGTGTGCGTGTATGCCCAAAACCCCAAGAGGAGACTGGAGAAGGGATTGAGGCATGACCATCCACTTGGGGGGAGGGGGACTCGCTTTCTGTCTCCTCGTCTCTCCAGCAAGGGTAAAAATCTCTCTAAAAAAAAGGAAATGTTTTGGGAACCAGCAGTTGGCGTAATGGCTATGTCGCTGGAATCCCACGTAGTCGATGGCGGTTCACGTCCCGGACCCAGTGGCTTAAAACTCACACCGGGTGCGTGTGTGCGTGCCAGTGAGCCCGAGAGAAGAATGGAGGAGAGGGGATTGTGGCATGACCATCCCCCCCCGGGGGGGGATTTCTCGCTTTCTGTCTCTCTGTCTCTGTCTGTCTGTCTGGCGAATGCACGCGCCCTATAGCAAAAACCTCTCCAAAAAAAAAAGAAATGTTTTAAAGTCAAATGCACTGTAGTTTGTATGTTGTAGATTTTATTGACTAGGAAGTCATAAATCATAATATCACTTTGTAGTTCATAAATGTATACAATAATAAATTGTCGATTTGCAAATAAAAAGAAAAGAAGAAAGAATTACCTCTGCTATCACTCTGTGCCCAGCCCAAGAGAAAGAAACAATAAACTCAGAAACTCATTTGTCTAACATGAGCTGCCTTGGGATTTATTATTGAGAATAGTCATAACATTTTGGTCTTGAAGATGATATACTAGCCATTTTTTCACATACATTATTTTATTTTTACAACAGTGAAACAAAACAAATGGATTCTGTGAGTACTTTCAATACCCGTAGAGCAATACCCAGTATTATAAAGATTGCACTACTCACTCCCGTGTATTGCTGGCAAAACTTTTTTGCCAATATTTACTAAAAGTTACTTTGACTGGCAGTTCAATTTCTAGGTACTTACACTACAGATGCATTAGTACATATGTAAAGTGGCATTTGCAAGCTTATTCATGCAGTGGCTTTTGTAGTAGCCAAAGATTGGTGCTATCGATCATCGAAAAGTATTGCTTATCGACATTTTATTAGACTATAAGAATGAGATTGCTCTTCCTGTACTGACTAGAAACTTTGTCAAGATAACAATGTTAAATGAAATAAAGAAAGATGCAAACCAGTCTACATTTTATTAGAGTTACATATGATATACTTGAAAAGATGTAAATGAAACTGATACCAATGGTTGTCTTCTGGGAAAAAAAAAAAAACAAACAAACAAGACTTATCTTTATTTTTCTAAAGAATTATTTAACTTAACTTTATTATTTTTTTAATTTGAGCAGAGATAGAGAGAGAAAGAGAGAGAGAGAGAGAGAGAAAGTAAGAAACCAGGACTTGAACCACAGTGGACCACTGGGAGTCCAGCACCCCAACCACCCTGCCACCTGCTAGCCCAAGACTTATCTTTAAAATGCCTCAGATTTGACCCGTAGGCTTTTGATATTGATCCCAGGATATGGTGGCCAATTAGCTGAGAATATAGTTCTCACTGTACTAAATACAAAATTATTATTTTTTAATGAAAAGCAGCACAGATTTTATTTCTATTCATGTCTCTTTTCTATATTTTTATGCTTGGGAAACCCCAAGTTACTTGCCAACCTTCTGCCCAGTTGGCAATTTATTCTGTCTCTGAATGGCTTCCAGGTCCTTTCCATCTTGGACAGAATTCAAGTGACTCCAAAAGCATTAACCCGCACCTTGTTTGCGTGCATATCCTTTCAGTATTGCCAGGAACAATATTTGTAAAGTTGATGTAAATGCATATGTTTTTAAGTGTTGACATGTGATGGGAAATAGATTGCCTGAGAGAAACAAGACTGCAAGTAAGAAGAGTGAGCAAAAGAAGTATGGCAGAAGCATAAGAGAACGAGAAAAATTAAGGATTAAGTCAGCGAGGGCTAATGTAAGAAGGATTGTGTGTGGCCATTAGGAAGTTATTAAACCATCAAAATACAGTTTCAAAATATTCCCATGAGGGGAGCCAGGGCAGATGGACTACCACAGAGGGCAGCTTATTTGCACTTTGTTCTGAACTAAAAGACCTTCTTTCCTTCTTTCTTTCTTTCTTTCTTTTTTTATTTAAGTGGTGTATACATTGACATGGAAGGTGCAAATTTATTCATCGAAGTGAAAAACTGTAATTTTTATTTTTACATTTTAGTTCAATTTATGAATGTTTTACTATGTACATATATCTTTCAGTAGTTTAATACACAGGCATGTGCATGCATATGCACACAGACACATCAAAAGACTAGATGCTCAGACTTTATTAACTTTATTTTAAAGAATTGTTTTTGTTTGTTTGGTTTGGTTTAGTTTTTGTTTTTTTGCCATAGGGCACGTGCGTTTGCTGGACAGAGACAGTGAGAGGGAAATTGAGAAACCACTCCCTAAGGGGGATGGCCACACTGCAATCCCTTCTGTTTCATTCTCCTCCTGGGATCTTGGGCACATATGCATACATGCCCAGCATGACTTTGAAGATACTGGTCGGAGAAACTGCAGTTGACCATGTGGGAGTCCAGTGAAGTAACTGCTCACCATCTGGTCTCCAGACTTTCTTCACTGAGAGGGATACATGACCGAAAAGCTTTGGAGACCACCGGATCATCACTCCAGGCTGGCTAAGAATTAGAGAGACCAGGTGGAAAAAAATTTGCTTCTTCGTGTTCAGCGTTATTGGAATCAAGATAGAGGAGGACTGTATGTATTAGAATAAGACACTAGACATGTAAGGAAGCCAGGAACAGATTTGAAGCCCAGTAGAAATTTATGGTTTTGATTATAATCTAGTTAACTACACATGTTTATGTCCTTAAAAGACTCACATAGGGGAGGGGATCAGAGAAAAAAAAAAAAGAACATAAGACATAAAAATGAAGTTATCTGTTGATAATGTTTATAGTAATTATCTTTGACTTTACTAATATGCACTGTGTTCCCACTGGGAAAAACCATGTTGTACACTGTGAAGATGTACAGTGATTAAAAGTAAATTAAAAAGAAAAGAATCACATACAAGGCTGGCTGGTGGCACGGTAGTTAAGGCAGTTAGTTACACCCCATACGGCTGATCGTGTGGTTTGAGACTTGGATCCAACAGCTTGAAAAGCACACCAGGCAGGGACCAGCAATTAGCGTAATGGCTATGTAGCTGGACTCCCACGTACTCAACTGGGGTTCGAATCCGGGACCCGGTGGCTTAAACTCACACTGGGCGTGTGTGCGTGCGTGCCCAAGATC
This sequence comes from Tupaia belangeri chinensis, assembly GCF_000334495.1. Classification (NCBI taxonomy): domain Eukaryota; kingdom Metazoa; phylum Chordata; class Mammalia; order Scandentia; family Tupaiidae; genus Tupaia; species Tupaia belangeri. Next base: position 1,576,785 of record NW_006205376.1, on the reverse strand, counting down.
CCGAGAGGAGAATGGAGGAGAAGGGATTGCGGCATGGCCATCCCCCCTGAGGGGGGTGATTTCTCGCTTTCTGTCTCTCCGTCTCTCTCCGTCTGTCTGGCGAGCGCACACGCCTATAGCAAAAACCTCTCCAAAAAAAAGGAAAAAAACCCCCCACACACACCAGGCACATGCGCATGCATCCGAAAAATTCTGAGAGAGACTGGAGGAGAAGGGATTACAGATGGTAAATTCTGAGAGAGACTGGAGGAGAAGGGATTGCAGATGGTCATCTCCCCCCTGGGGGATGATTTCTCACTTTCTCTCTCTCTCCAGTGAGTGTATGTGCCCTACAGCAAAACTAAAAAAAAAAAAAAAAAAAGAGACTATTACTTTTACTTTCTCTCTGCCTTTTGGATGCTGTTATAATTGTTTACATTTTGAAAACTGAGCCATATAAAATGAGGATATATTCACAGAGAATATTTATATGGCATTTTCTTGCAGAAAAAAATAATTCCAAAATAGATGTGCCCCTAATTCAAGGTCAACTGACCTCAAGTTATTAAGGTTGCAGTAAGTCAGATTTTCTAAAGTACCATTTTTTTAAAGAATTATTTTTATTTAACATTATTTATTTATTTTAATTTGGCCAGAGAGAGATAGCATGAGAGAGGGAAAGTGAGAAAGCAAGCCTCCAGGTCTGGACTGGAACCACGGTTGGCCATGTGGGAGTCCAGCACCCTTAACCACCACGCCATCTGTCAGCCCCTCTAAAGTACTTTTTAACACTTATTCACTCACTATCATAAGCCAATAAAAATAGCAAGAATCAACTTGGTCATCTGTCCCCGACCCAAGTGCAAGTCATGGGTGCGATCCCTTAAGATGTCAACCGTGGTATGATTTTCGAGGTTTAAAAGTCCCACCTGCTATTGATCCTGGCTGTGTTTTAGACAAAGCCTTGTTCTCCCTATTATGCTGACACAAATTATGAAAGGAAAATAATTGATGTGAATACATTTTACAGAACCGTTGCTGTTACTGAGTTACTATCAATTCTTGTGTACCACTCATTCTGATGTAGACTGAGCATCCCTAATCTGAAAATCTGAGCTCTAAAATGCTCCCAAATCTGAAATGTTTTGAGCAATCACATGATATCACAAGTGTAGAATTTCACACCTGACCTCATGTAACAAGTTGCAGTCAAAAACGCTGCGATACTGGGAACCAGCAGTTAGCGTAATGGCTATGTCGCTGGAATCCCACGTAGTCGACCGCGGTTCATGACTCGAACCCAGTGGCTTAAAACTCACGCCGGGCGCGTGTGCATGCGTGCCCAAGATCCCGAGAGGAGAATGGAGGAGAAGGGATTGTGGCATGACCATCCCCCCTGGGGGGTGATTTCTCACTTTCTGTCTCTATGTCTCTCTCTGTCTGGCAAGCGCACGCGCCTTATAGCGAAAAACCTCTCCAAAAAAAGAAAAAAAATAGGGGAGACCACATGGTGGTTAAAGTGCTGGACACTCCCACATGGCTGACCATGGTTCGAGTCCCAGACCTGGTGGTTTGCTTTCTCACTTTCCCTCTTTCTCTCTCTTCCTCCTTGTGTGTGTCTCTCTTTCTGGTCAAATTAAAATAAATGAATGAAAAAATAAAATTAAAACATTATTTTAAAAAAGGAAAGAAGAAAGGAAGGAAGGAAGGAAGAAAAAGAAAGAAAGAAAGGAAGAAGAAAGAAAGAAAGAAGGAAGGAAGGAAGAAAGAAGAAAGAAAGAAAGAAAGAAAGAAAGACAGAAAGAGAGAGAGAGAAGAGTCCTATGGAAAATTGTTTGGGGTTGACCAGATCCCTGGTTCAAGAGCAACCCTGGATCCCCTAGCTGCTAGGACGCTGGTTGCTCACAGCTGAGTCCTTTCCTCATCTCCACCTCGGAAACCCTGCTCAAGGTTTTGCTTTTTCCTGGAGCATCCCA
>NW_006205376.1:1549626-1556125 GCF_000334495.1 Tupaia belangeri chinensis | reverse complement strand
TATATATATATATATTTAAAGGTTTTTGCCATAGGGGACTCACCAGAGAGAGACAGAGACAGTGACAGGGAAAGTGAGAAATGTAACGACTAATCAATAAGAGAGTATAAATGTCTATCCCCTTGGCTCAATTCAGAACGACTCTAAAGGAAAGCCCCAGCTACAGAGCCCCCAGTGGGATCGCCTGAGGTCTGGGTTGCAATGTTCGTGATTCAACAACCCTACCGCTCCACCTTGCTTCCTTCACTCCATTACAGGGGTCGTCCTCAATAACATCCCATTAATCCTCCTGCACACACATTTCCAACTCGGAATCCAGGGAACTCAACCGAAGACAACTGGTTAGTGACAGTGATCCTAGGAATCTGATTCTAAAACGGGATTGGAAGCCAGGTCACCTGCCAGCCAGCTGCCAATGAGAACCCGTTCCAGGTGAGTGGCGTACTCACAGCACCTGGCACGCTGTGGGGCTGTGGTTACTAATTCGAATCCACTCGTTTGAAGCTGTGTCTCGGTTGTTTATAAACATACGAATAAATAAAACCTGGAGCTCTTTTATTTATCTCATGGAAGTTTCTCTCGCCAAAGCTTGAGCAAGATCGCCACCTCCTGGAGCCATGAATGAGCGCGGGCGACTGAGGGGCGCTCATTCCGCGGACGAAGCCGCAGAACGCCAACTCCCTCTCTCCATGAAGTTAGCCAGTTCCTAATCCTTCTCTACTGTGTAAGCAGGCTTTTGCATAGAACCAAGACTTCAAAGAACTTGCAATCACAATAGTTTTACGTCCACATTTAAATGAAAGTTAGCACTTGTGGAGCACTTTCGTAATCCTCCCAAGTGCCTATGCAGTAGGAACTACTGTCAGAAATAGTCCACATTGAGAGTGAGGAAATGAGGATCAGGGGACCTAAAAGTGCCCGGGCTGCCGGTGAAGTCCGCGCGTGAATACTCAAAACTGCAGGTAACATAGGTCCGGTAACTAAGCAACCGCCTCTCGCTCTCCCCGAGCATGCGCAGAAAAACACGGAGGCATTCTCACCCCGCTCCCTCCCCAGACGCGTAGAAGGCGGGCTCGGAGTGGGGCGGGGCCTCGCACGTCCCAGCGTTCCTTTCGTGCCGCCAAGATGGCGGCGCCCGTGCTGCGGTGCTTTTGTCGGGGTTCGTGGTCGGGTCCCCGGGGCCCGTCAGGAGTCTTGCGTCCAGGGCTGCGTAAAGCCCACTCGGGCGCGCAGGGGCTACTCGCGGCGCAGAGGGCTCGGGGTCTATTCAAGGAGTTCTTCCCGGAGAGGGGGACGAAGATAGAGCTCCCGGAGCTCTTCCATCCGGGCACGGCGGGTTACTCGCCCCAGACTATTTACTGCGGCTTCGACCCCACGGCCGACTCACTTCACGTGGGGCACCTGCTTGCGCTGCTGGGCCTCTTTCACTTCCAGCGAGCCGGCCACAATGTGATTGCACTGGTCGGAGGCGCCACAGCGCGCCTGGGAGACCCCAGCGGCCGCACCAAGGAGCGCGAGGCGCTGGACTCGGATCGCGTAGAAGCGAACGCGCGCGCCCTCCGCCAAGGGATCGAGGCGCTGTCAGCTAATCACCAGCAGCTCTTCAGTGATGGGAAGACCTGGGGCAGCTTCACGGTGCTGGACAACTCGGCCTGGTACCAGAAACAGCACCTGGTGGACTTCTTGGCAGCAGTGGGTGGCCACTTCCGCATGGGCACGCTGCTGAGTCGTCTGAGCGTGCAGACTCGGCTCAAGAGCCCCGAGGGCATGAGTTTGGCGGAGTTCTTTTACCAGGTGCTACAGGCCTATGACTTCTACTACCTGTTCCAGCGTTACGGATGCCGGGTCCAGCTGGGCGGGTCTGATCAGCTGGGCAACATCATGTCTGGATATGAGTTCATCCACAAGTAAGCGGCCTTAGAACCTGGAGAAATCCTGGGTCTCAGTAACTTTTACACGGGTATCTGTGACTCGCTATAAGGATGGGAAATGCTTTCCTTCGTTCAAGCCCTTAGCAGTTTCATCCCCATTAAGGGTCTGTACCAGCATTGACAGCGTTGGCTAGTGAGAACACAAGGGCTGAATTAAGAATATTTATGAGTGAGCTGAAGGAAGCAGACTACTAGTCAGGATTCAGACTGTCATGTTTTACTTCCCCAAAGTCATCTTTACTCTGTAATTTAGAAGTTGCTTTTTTTTGTTGTTTATATTTGACAGCAGCAGGGCCTCCTGTAGTAGTTTTTGCTTTAGCTCTGCCTCCTCCAGGAAGCTAATTTTAGTCCTTGGTTGGCATCTCTAAGTATTTGACAAGTAATGTAGATTTAATGGCATCTTCTTTCAAAAGATAAAGTACAGGGCTAACCGGTGTGCTACAGAGCAAAACTCAATTTTTAAAACATTCTTAGTGTCTCTTCCTAGTTTCTCCTTTACCCCCTTCTCGCCTCTTCCTACCTAGCCTTTCAAAATGTTTAGTTCCTAGTTATACTGTGTATCTCCTGGGTCTTTCAGAACCACAGGTACAATTGCTGTTCAGAATGACAGATGGGAAAATAAGGTGGGTGCGGTAAAAATAAGGACAGAGAGCTAGCAAGCAGATGGAGTGGTGGTTAAGGCACTGGACTCCCATGTGGTCTACCATGGTTCAAGTCCTGGACCAAGGAACTTGAAAATTACACTGGGGATGTGTGCAAGTGTGCTCAAAATCCCAGGAGGAGAATGAAGGAGAAGGGACTGTGGCATGGCCTTCTCCCAGGGGGTGATTTCCCAGTTTCCTTCTCTCGGTCTCTCACTGGCCGTCCGCGTGCCTTATGGCAAAAACCTTACCAAAAAATAAATAAATAAAAAGGAAGGATAAGCACCTAGATTTCTTTTTGTTTTTTCTTTTTTTTTTTTTTTTTTTTACTTTTTTTTGGGGGGAGGAGGTTTTTGCTATAGGGCGCTTGCGCTCGCCAGACAGACAGAGAGACAAAGAGACAGAAAGCGAGAAATCACCTCCCAGGAGGGATGGCCATGCAGCAATCCCTTCTCCTCCATTCTCTTCTCGGGATCTTGGGCACGCACACACACACGCCCAGAGTGAGTTTTAAGCCACCGGGTCTGGGACACGAACTGTGGTCAACTAAATGGGAATCCAGCGACATAGCCATTACACTAACTGCTAGTCCCAAGGTTAAGTAAGTTTTCTTAGAGCAAGTAATAAGACTTGAAATCTGAAGGACGACCGGTGGAAGGAAGCTACCAGTACTTGTGCTTGAAGCGCATCATGACATTTATGTTAATGCACAGGTTGACTGGAGAAGACGTATTTGGAATCACAGTCCCTCTGATTACCAGTACTACAGGAGCAAAGCTGGGGAAGTCTGCTGGCAATGCCGTTTGGCTAAACAGAGACAAGACATCTCCGTTTGAATTGTATCAGTTCTTTGTCAGGCAGCAAGACGATTGCGTGGAAAGGTGAGTTCTTACCCAGTGGACTGAGAAAAGTTAGTGTCCTAAGTTCATGATACAATTTTAGTCATTGATTTCTCTGTATGTTCCATGGTTTTGTTTGTTCCCAGTGTTTTTCACTTAGATTCTATTTAAAGTAGTTAAACCATGATGACATCACAGAACACTGTAAATATTATTAGTGATTTATTTATTCAGTTCTTCCATGAGTAAGAGACAGAGAGCAAACACACTGCCCCCCACCCCCAACACGATCTTAAGGCTGGAATCTACTTCATGTGCCCTGCTTACTCAGGGCGGTCTCCAAACTTCAACCAGAAGCTTGCTACAGAGCAAAAATCAATTTTTAACATTCTTAGTGTCTCTTCCTAGTTTCTCCTTTACCCCCTTCTCTCCTCTTCCTACCTAGAAGCCTTCCCAGGTGGGATTGCCTTTCAGAGCAGTTCCATTTTACTCCAGCACCACTGTCTGGCTCCCTCCCCCGGAAAGTTGTCATCTTAACTGTGTTTTGAAGTTGAACAGTTTTTGGTGGTTCATACAGAAAATCACTGTGGGTGACTAGAAAACTGAGGCCAAGTTTCTTATCTGTATCCAAAAAGTGCTTGGGATTTTATTGCTTGTTTAGTCTAGCTTTTTTTTTTTTTCACTCCTTTCACCCTAAACTTCACTGCCCTTATTTTCCTTTTGTCTCTTCCAAATATGACTCAAAGGTACCTTTTCTTTAATGTTGCATAAGACACCTTAAAGATCTTAAAAATGGTTTTATTGGCCCAGTAGGTGGCATGGAGGTTAAGGTGGCTGGATTTCACATGGCTGATTGTACAGTTCAAGTCCTGGACCCAGAAACTTGAAAACCATGCTGGACATATGTGCATGTATGCCCAAAATCCTGAGAGGAGAATGGAGGAGAAGGGATTATGGCATGGCCATCCCCAGTAAGGGTGATTTCTCAGTTTCCCTCTCTGTCTCTCTTTGGCAAGTGTATTTTCCCTATAACGAAAACCTTAAAAAATGGTTTTATTAATTTACATTGTCTTAAACTCTTAGAATATAAATTAATGAGAAAACAAATATACCTCCAATAAAGAGGAAGTGAAACAAATATTTTGATACTACTATCTCATCAATCTAGGAATAATTCTTTTTTTTTACACACACAAAAAAAATTATTGGCAGAGGGCACATATGCTCACCAGAGAGAGAGAGAGAAAGAACACTCCCAACAGGGTATGGTCATATTTCAGTCCTTTTTCCTACATTTCTCTATTGCCTCAGGATTTTGGATATGCATATGCATGTGCCTGGCATGTTTTTTAAGCTGCCAGGGTTGGGATGCAGAGTGCGTCAGCCATCTGGGGTCTGGCTCCCAATGCATAACATTTAACCTCTGTGCTATAGGCCAGCCCTAGAAGTAATTCTTTAAGTTTTAAAAATATTTAAGACTTTCTTACAAAACATTATAATACCGTATTGACAAATCAAGGAGAGCTACACACATAGGAGAGTTATACTATGTTCATAGTACAGAAAGTTATATTTCTCTATATATTCACATACTCAGTGCAGTCCCAGCCATATTGAAACAGGCTTTTCTTGTGGAACTTGACAAGCTCATTCTAAGATTTACATGAAAATAATCAGCTATGCTGCAGTCCCACACACACCCACTTGTTTTTCAAGTCACAGGGTCCAGTCTTGAGCCATAAAGTTGGTCATGTGAGATTCAGCTGCCCTAACCTCCATGCCACCCACTGACCCAAGAAAGATTCCTTTTTTTTATATGAGCATTTTTTAATATTTTTCAAGTAAGTGTTTATTTAAGTTTATTATTATTTTAATTTGCTATAGGGCATGCACGCTCCCCAGAAAGAGAGACATGGAAAGTGAGAAAACAAGCTTTCAGGTCCAGGACTCCAACCATGTCTATGTGGAAGTCTAGGGCCCTAATCACCATACCACCTCCTGGCCCCCAAGAAAGCTTCTTAAAATAGTTCACAAAGATTAATAATTTAGATTAAATTAGGATAAAGATCTATTGTTCATCAAAAGTCACCATTAAGAGTGGGAGAACATGTTTTCAATATGTGTATTTAACTTATAAACAGACTGTATTGAAACTACTAGAAAGTGGGCCACCAGTTGACTTGGTGGCTGAGACTCTGGATCCCACAGGGCCAACTTTGCAGTTTGAGTCTTGGACTAGGCAGCCTGAAAAAAAAAACCAACAAAACAAAACAAAAACAATGAGCATATTTGTGTGCATGCCCAAAATCCTATGAGGAGAAGGGATTGCAGTGTGGGCCACCACCACCACTTCCCTGAGGCAATTTTTCACTTTCTCTCTTTCTCGTCTCTTTCTGGTGATGCATGTGTCTTATGGCAAAAATATCTAAAATAATAATAATAAATACTACAAAGAATTTATTGGGCCAACCAGTTGGCATGCTGGTTAAAACAACTGGATCCCACATGGCTGACTGCGCAGTTTGAGTCCTGGCTCCAGCGACTTGAAACGCAAGACGTGTGTGCGTGCATGCCCAAAATCCCAAGAGAAGAGACTATGGTATGGCCATCACCCCCACCCCCGAGGGGTGCTTTCTCACTTTCTTTTTCTGTCTCTTTCCAGTGAACACATAGGAAAGGCCTTAGGTTCACGTTCTGGAACCTCCCTGAGCACACCAGGCCAGCACGTGCATGTGTCTGTGGTCTGAGCCAGCTAAGACTAGGGGTAGATTCCAGTGTGAATACCCTGTTGGAAGTACTTATTGTATCTCTGTCACTTTCTTTCTCTCATGGGTGAAGTAAATCTTAAAAAACTTAAAAACACATTTGGGAAGGATGCACACAAATTTAGTTAGTGTTTATCTCCAGGGTTAAGGAAGGGAAGATGTTGAGGCTGGAGCCTTCATCTAGCTCTGTTTTTTTCCTTTTAAAAAATTGTTTAATGTTTATTTCTTCCATGAGCGAGAGAGAGAAGGCGACACCACCCTTAGCAGTGTCTTGACTACCTCTGTCTCAGCTGGCCCCGGGTAATGAGCACACATGCGTCTGG
>NW_006205376.1:1497591-1549595 GCF_000334495.1 Tupaia belangeri chinensis | reverse complement strand
GACGTGTCTAGACACCAATGTCAAACCTTCCCATGTCATCAGGCTCACAGAAGAAGTACAGGTCCGTGGCTGTCAGATTAGTTTCAGTGTGTTTGTTCACATTTTTTTTATGTTTCATAGTTAAAAATGGAAAATTTGGGACCAGCAGTTGGCATAATAGTTACGTTGCTGGATTCCCACATAGTCGACCATGTTTCGAGTCCCTGACACGGTGGCTTAAACTCAGACCAGGTGCGTGTGCATGTATGTCCAAGATCCTGAGAGGAGAAGGGATTGTGGCATGGCCATCCCCCTTGGGGGGTGAATTCTTGCTTTCTGTCTCTCTTTCTCTCTGTCTTTCCAGTGAGCACACACGCCCTATAGCAAAAAAAAAAAATCTCTCTTAAAAAAAATTATAAGCAGAATTTTTATAAAGGGTAAGGGGCAGGAAATAAAAATTACATATGCAATATATGTAACATTTTATGTTTTGTCCCAAAGGTACCTGAAGCTCTTCACTTTTCTGCCTCTTCCAGAAATTGACCACATTATGCAGCTGCACATCAAAGAGCCAGAAAAGCGGGCTCCCCAGAAACGGCTGGCTGCAGAAGTGACCAAGCTCGTTCATGGGCGGGAAGGACTGGGCTCTGCTAAAAGGTGGGCTTTTACAATAGTAACACATCATAACGTTTAGCGATAGCCTGGAGAAGATTGGAGCTACACCGAGGATTAGCTTGCTGTTTGTCACCCACAGACATTGTCAGTGTTTGACTTCAGTGCTTTAAAATAGCTCCTGTTTACTGGAAGGGAAGATGATTTTGGATTAAGTTAATGAATTATACAATATACTAGATAGATGTTGCTGTTTGAAAAACTACTCTAAGACAGAGTGATGCTCCCTGATTGGTTAGTAGGGACTAGGGCAGGTACTGGAGTGAGCCCTTACCTAACGCAGTCTTCGATGTGTTTCCAGGTGTACACAAGCCCTGTATCACAGTAGCATAGACGCGCTGGAGCTCATGTCTGATCAGGAGTTAAAAGAGCTGTTTAAAGAAGCTTCATTTTCTGAATTAGTTCTTGACCCTGGAACAAGTGTCCTAGATACATGCCGCAAAGCAAATGCCATTCCAGACGGCCCCCGAGGGTAAGATTATTTCACTTTTGAATTCACAGTTAATTCACCATTAAATGTTGTGATTCACAGCATGTGTTTCCAGAGAGGCCGATTTCCTGATGCTTTTTTTTTCTTTAGGTTTTTACTATAGGGCGGATGTGCTCATTAGAGAGAGAGACAGAGAGAGGGAAAGTGAGAAACCATCTTTCAGAGGGTTGACTGTGCCCCAGTTCCTTCTCCATTCTTTTCCTGGGATTTTGGGCGTGCCAGCATGATTTTCAAGCCGTCAGGTCCAGGACTTGAACTGCAGTCAACCATGTGGGAGTCTAGCACCTTAACCACACCACCTGCTGGCCCCATTTGTTTTCTTTTTAATTTGACAGAGGCTGTGTGCGCATGCTGGAGAGAGACAGAGAGATAAGGCTAGAAAAGCAACCCCCATGAGAGATGGTCGTACCACAATTTCTTCTCCTCTGTCTTTCCCTCTTTTGGGGTTTTAGGCACAGATACACATGTACCAACTTGTTTTTCAAGCCATTTGGGTCTGGGGATTGAACCACACAGTCGGCCGTGTGGAATCCAGCTGCCTTAACTACCATGCCACTGTCTGGCCCCTGATAACATTTTTTTGGGGAGAGGTTTTTGCTGTAGGGCAGGTGTGCTCGCCAGAAAGTCAGAGAGAGACAGCAAGAAATCACCCCCTGGGGGGATGGCCACACCGCAGTCCCTTCTCCATTCTCCTTTCGGGATCTTGGGCGCACACACACACGCCTGACATGAGTTTGAGCCACCAGGTCCAGGACTCAAACCATAGCTGACTACATGGGAGTCCAGTGATGTAGCTATTACGCCATCTGCTGGTCCCATGGTTGTATTTTTTATGTTCTACAACCTAAGTCCCATTGTTCCCTACATTTAAACAAAATGTAGAATGTGATCCGGAAACTGTAGCAAAGAGCCTAAAATACTATTTCCTGAAAGGAAGCAGTCTACTCACATGCTGTCTGCTTTCTAGTCGACATACAGCAGTGTCCAGGCTGCAGGACGTGAGATATTTGTAGCAGATTGAATGCAGAAAGTGATATGAAATACCCAGTGGTCTTCAAGTAGGTGTCCAATTTTTTTGAATTGGGTTGACATTAGAGGTGTCCAAATTTTTTGAATTGGGATGACATTAGAGGTCTTTGGCTGTATTTTGTTGGCCCGAGAACCCACATGCAGGGCCTCAGCTCTGCAGCATTCCGCCTTGGGGTGATTTCCCACTTTCCTTTTCTCTCTTTGTGGGTACACACCCCCTATGGCAAAAAATCTAAAAGAAACAACACATTTCTTTCTTTGGAAAGAGATCCTCTTCTTGGCAGCTGATTAATTATCCTTTTTGTTTGCGCATATGGCCTTATAACTACTCTCCTTACAGAACAAATTTCCTTCCCAGTACTCTTAAAGAATCTTTTCAACAGACCCTTTTGGAAAAACCCACAACCAAAACTTGTTTTCACCCCTTATGGCCAAATCCAGAAGGGGAGCCATACAAAGTGAAGGTGCCTGTGAATGTTCATGTTCCCTTCCCTCACGTTCCCTGACTCTCAGGAAGACCCTTCCTCCTCACTTGTGCCTCAGCTCCCCAACATTCACTGCCAGGCAAGAGCAGTACATGGGATTTTGATAAAGAAATGACACGTGTGGATTTGGGTCACTGCAACAAAATACTTTTAAACCTCTTACTTTAAGATGACCCAAATCTTTCATATTCCCCGACCCATCCATGCCTTGAAAAAGCAAGTCTGGGAAATGGGTGGAAGAAGAATTTCCTTAGGAAATAATTTTTAGAGCATAACCACAAATAAACGGGAATCATGACAAGCAGTGAGACTTCTGCCTTCACACAAGTAGTCTTTGTCTCCTCCTCCTCATCTCTAGCACGTCTTTATTAAGGAGTGGAAACTTGTCTGATCTCTGCTGTGAAATGCCCCAGCTGTGTTGTGTGTTGTGTGTTGGGTTCTCACTGTTGATGCACATCAGAGCAGAGCTGTGGAAAGCCCACCTCCTGGGATCTCACCTTCCTAGGAGCCCTAGAACTGAAGGAGAGAGAGAAGAGCTGCCGACACATGTCATACTTGGTCTAATTCTGGCTTTGTCTAATTGTGAGATTAGTTTATAAAATATATTTCTCAGGACTAGCAGTGGCATAATGGTTATATCAGTGGACTCCCACAGTTGATCGCGGTTTGAGTCCCAGATGGAGTGGCTTTAAAACTCACACCGGGCATGGGTGCGCGTGTGCCCAAGATCCCAAGAGGAGAATAGAGGAGGGATTGCAGCATGGCCATCCCCCATGCAAGATGATTTCTCACTTTCTGTCTCTCTGTCCAGCAACTGCATGCGTCCTATAGCAAAAACATTTCGTTTTTCTAGTTGATTTCCAAGACTTGTAAGACAGGGAACGTGACCTATCCCCATTTCATAAAGACCAAGAACAGCAAAATGAAATGGCCACATGAGAAGTTCCAGAGAAGGAAAATTCAAGTGGAGGCAACTTTTGGATCATCTTGGGTCAAACGTCTTGACACTGGTTTGAATCCTGGATCTGGTTACTTGAGAAACCAGAATTCTCCATCTCTGCTTTCCTATCCCTCTTCCTCACTGACTACTTCTTCCCCCAGGGCTTAGATTTTGTTCCACTTGTCTTTATTCTTTATGGTACCTAACTCAGTGTTGGGCTAATACATGAGAAACGTTTACTTAAAAAAGTCTTTGGGAGTGTGGTGGTTAAGGCACTGGACTTCCACATGGTCAAACACAGTTCAAGTCCCGGACCTAGCGGCTTGAGAAATCATACTGTGTGTCATGTGTGTGTGTGCCCAAAACTCCAGAGAGAAGATTGGAGGAGAGGGGATTGCACCATGACCATCCCCCCAGGGGGTGATTTCTCATTTTTCCTTTCTCCATGTCCAGTGAGTACAGGTACCTTATGGCAAAAATCTAAAAAGAAAACCTCTGCAGCTCTGGTCAGCCAGCCATATTTGAATGCCAGTTTCTCTTTGTTAAAGTACTCTACAACAAAGGTGAGCCTAGATGTAAAATCTGAAAGGAACCATGCAGTAAACAAGCATTTTCAAAAAGAAAAATCTTTCCTTAACTAGAAAATATTTTACTGTTGTATAAAACCGCACTCAGTAATAGTGCCTTAATTTTATTTGGTAGCACATTCAGACAAGAGAAAACCAACATTTGCCTTTCGTAAGGACTCCAAAAGCCTTTCATGCTCTGAATCTCTCTTCCTCTCAAATCCCACCTCTTTCTAGCTTCTCCCATGTTTCCTTCCCTTTTTGTGAAGGTAACTGCTACACTTCCAGTTAAGGTGCTCTTTATTCAGGAATGTTTCCAGCCCTCACGTACCCATCTAATCAGTTTCTCTGGAGTAACTTCTCCTCTCATCCTTCTCTATAGCACTTAATCACATTGTTCATTTCGTTGTCTATATATTTCTGTCAGTTTGCAGTTCAGTGCTTGGGGCCAGCAGATTGGGCACCAGTTATGTCACTGGGCTGTCATGTGGCTGACTGTGGTTCGGGTCCCAGACCAGTGGCTTAAAAATTATGCTGGGCATGTGTGTGTCTGTGCCCAAGATCCCAGAAATAGAAGGGTAATCCCCCGGGGCCATCTCCCCAGGCGGATGATTTCCTACTTTCCCTCTCACTGTCTCTGTCTCTCTTTCTCTCTTTCTAGCAAACTCATGTGCTCTAAGGCAAAAATCTCCAAAAGAAAAAAAAAATGTTTATTGAATTGGATAACTTCACTTAAACTTACATATGGATACTTGGGGTCAGCAGGTGGCATGGTGGTTAAGGCACTGGATTCCCGCATGACAGACCACTGTTTGGACCTGGCAGTTTAAAAGTCATGCTGGGTGTGTGTGCGTGCATGCTCAAGATCCCAAGAGGAGAAGGGATTGCAGCATGGTCATCTCCCACCCCAGGGAGTGATTTCTCACTTTCCTGTCCCATCTCTCACCAGCAAGCACACATGCCCCATGGCAAAATCCTCAAACAAGCAAAAAAGCAATCTATATACTTTGTGTCGTCACAGATTTCAGTTAGTAATCTAGAATTTATTAGATCAGTTACTGATTTTCCATTTCTAAAATCAATTTAATTTTTAAAAATATATGTTTTAAAGTTTATTTCTTCCACAAAAGACAGAACAGAGTGGCATCCCCAGCGGCATCTTCACACCGTGTTCCATTGTCCGTCCCTGCCAGCCTGAATCATGGATGCACACGTACCCAGCATGCCTAGAGGGGGTCCTAATCTGCTATCCAGGACCTTTTCCTGTGGGTGCAGTTGTGTTACCACTTCACCATCACCTGGCCCTCAGTTTTTTTTTCTTTTCTTTTTTGTAATTTCCCTGAGGGTGCATGGACTTTCCAGAGGAAGAGGAAGAACACAGCACTCCCCTCCATGGGGCAGGGGCCACACTGCAATCTGTATTTCCACCCTTTTGGGATTTGGGGCACATGTACACATGAGCCCAGTGTGTTTAAGCTGCCAGGCCCACAACTTGAACCATGTGGTCAGCCACTTAACCACCAGGCTACAGGCTGGTCCTCTGATTTTGTTTTTAAGAAAATGTTTCTGGGGTCTGCAGGTAGTGTGGTCGTGAGGGCTCTGGACTCTCACATGGCTAGCTAAGTGTGAGTCGAATCATGGACCTGGTAGCTTTATGTTCTCATTTTCTCTCTCTCTGGTCAAATAAAATAAAATAAAATAAAATAAAATAAATACATACATACAGTTAAAGTTAAAATGGGATAATCATTTGCTATAGGCCCAGCCATTGTAGCACAGTGGTAATACAAGTGCCCTGTAAGGCTGGAAGTCATGTGGCTGACTCAGGCACCCTGGATCCTGGAGGGCTGTAGAAAAGGGATCACAGCATGACAACATGCTGTTTAGGGTGCCTCTCTTCCTTCTTCCCCCTTCACCCTCACTCCACAAACATGGTCTCTATCAATAAAAAGAAATTGATATTATTTGCATAGTCTCAATGTAATTTGCAGGGCTATTTCAGTTTCATAAGCAAGTTCCCTAACGATGTCTTAGGATATAACAACACAGTAGCTGTGTCATACATTTCATGGGTAGCTTTTAAAAACAGAATTGTTCTATTTTTGGATCTTTTTTTTTTTTAAAATAATAGAGTATATGCACTTTAGGGGGAGACAGAGGGAGAAGAAGCACCCTCTATGAGGGTGCACTGTGACTCCCTCCCTCCCGTCCATCAAATCCTGGGTGTGTGTGCCTGACATATTTCAGGTCCACTGTGCTGGTGACTTCAGCTGTGCTTGCCATGCAGAATCTGGGTTCTCTTGAGTAGTGTTATCATCAGCATGTTACTGAGCCAGGCCTGGTGTCTTCTTGATTTTTTTTTTAAGGAGAGGGGGCCTCCAGAGCAACTGCAACTTCTCTTAGTCCTTTATAGCACTTAATCATAATATGTTTGTCATTGTTCATCTAGTTGTCTTTATGTCTCTTGCCAGCTTGCTACTATTTGCATAGTGATCCAAATCCCTTCTCTGTTCTTTTCTCAGAATCTTGGACACGCATGCACATGCTCCCACCGTGAATTTCAAACCACCAGGTCTAGGACTCAAACCGACCACAAGGGAGTTCAGCGCCTTAACCACTGCACCACCTGCCGGCCCCTCATTTCATTTTTTTTTTTTTTTAAAGTTTGTGTATGTATTACATGAGCAAGAGAAACTGAGACAGTACTTCCAACAGAATTGACAGTGATCCACCCAGTCCTGGAACTGGTGCAGGCCATGCCTTGTGTACTCAGTGAGGTCTCCAGATGCAAACCTGAATGTTCCCATGTGTGTCAGCCTCACAAAGCATTGTGGTTTTTTTGTTTTTGTGTTTTGAGAGGTTTTTGCTATAGGGTACGTGGGCTCACCAGAGAGACAGACAGAAAGCGAGAAATCACCCTCCAGGGGAATGGCCATGCCGCAATCCCTTCTACTCTATTCTCCTCTTGGGATCTTGGGCACACACACATATATGCCCGGCGTGAGTTTAAGCCACCGGGTCCAGGACTCGAACCATAGTTGACTACATGGGAGTACAGCAACATAGCCATTATGCTAACTGCTGGTCCCTGGTATTGTGTTTTACACTGTGCTACAGTCTGGTCCCATTTCATTTTAAAAACCACTACCAACGAAATGGTTCCATCAAGAGCTATGAGCTATCCCACTCATAACTAAATTGGTTTTCTCCACTAAACAAACCTACTATTACACCTTTTATCTGCTATTTTCTAAGAGCATTAAAGTGAGGCAGAATCTAGTGAATATGAAAGTAACACTCCAGCACTAAATTATTTTAGTTGGAGAACCCCTGAAATTTAAGTGAAGTATGGTTTCTTTTTGGTGGCAGGCAGTCAACAATGATTGGTTCTCTGGGGCCACCAGGTGGCATGGTAGTTAAGGCACTGGAGTCCCACATTGCTGACTGTGGTTCAGTCCCAGACCTGGTGGCTTGCTTTCTCACTATGTCCGTCCGTCTCTCTCTCTTTCTCTCTAGCGAGCCTGTGCCCTATAGCAAATTTTTAAAAATATAGTAATAAAATCAATTTAAAAAATGATCAGGTCTTACCTCATTTAACGTTTCTATTTTTTAGGTATCGGATGATAACAGAAGGCGGAGTCAGTATAAACCACAGACAAGTAACAAATCCTGAGAGTGTTTTAGTTGTTGGACAACATATTCTCAAGAATGGACTTTCTTTACTTAAAATAGGAAAAAGGAATTTCTACATTATAAAATGGCTTCAGTTATAATGAAAAATCCTTGTGGCTCTAACAGGCTTGTACATCATTCATTCTGAAGACACATAAAGTGTTGGCTCCTGAACTTAGACCCTCATTTACACAGATCAGAAAAACAGAATGGACTAGGCCTTACAGTGTGAGTAATTTTATTTTTATGAGTTGGTTAATAAATAAGGTGTTTGTTTAATGATGGGATATTTTATTTTCTGATCCACAAACATTAAGGACTGCCATCGAAAACCATAATGTCTAGTGTTAGTCTCTTAAAAAAAAAGATAATTCATGAAAGAATTGCTCTTTTCTGTTTTGCACTTTTTGGACTGAGGAGGGGAGCAGCAAGGAGGTGTAAGTAACCGTGGATTTGGTTATATCAGCTATGGAGCATTGATCTCAGCAGTCACACATACATTCGGCATACTTGTTACACGCCAGCAGTTCCTCCAATGTTCACAGCTAGATCTTTCTGTGGTTCATAAGCTTTATCATGTGTTTGCAGAGGGCAAGAGAAGACACCCCATCATTAGGAATGGTCATGCCACAATTGCTTGTCCCTATCCTTTTGGGATTTTGAGCATGCACGTGTGTTTCTGTTGTATTTCTCCAGCTACCAGGTTGGGACTTAAACTGTCAGCCATGTGGGATCTAGCCATCTTAACTACCAGACCATAGAGAAGATTGTGTTTTCACACTAGTGTGTGAGCTGTACTTACCTCAAACCTTGTAATGTAACAGTACCCATCTGACTTGGGGGAACAAAAAAGAGATGGGAAATGTTACTAGAAATTTATAAATTTCTAAATTTTTTGAAGAATTGTTTGATTATATTTATTATTATTTTTAAAATTTGCTATAGGGCACATGTGCACACCAGAGAGAAAAAGAGAGAAAGAGAGAGAGAGGAAGTAAGCAAGCCACTAGTTCTAGGACTTGAACTGTACTTGACCATGTAGGAATCTGAGCCTAATGCCTTAACCACTATGCTACCTGCTAGCCCAAAATTCTAATTTTTTGGTTGTTTAGCAAGCACATCTAGTTCTAAAGAGGAGAAAAGAGGGAGAGGAGTTAGATGAGACCATTTGACTTAAATTGCAAAAATGGGCCAGTGTGTGGCATGGTGGTTAAGTTGGCTGGATTTCACATGGCCGATTAAGCAGTTCCAGTTCCTGTCACAGCAGCTTGGAAAAACAAAACACCGGGAATGTGTGCCCAAAATCCCAAAAGGAGGGAAAAATGGAGCAGGGGCCACAGTGTGACCATCCCTCATGGGAGGGTGCTTTCTTACTGTCCTTCTGTTTCTCCCTGTCTCCAGCAAATGTACATGACTAACAATTTTTTTAATCACTTCTTTAAAAAAAAAAGAGGTCAGCTTTCCATACATTAAACAATTTCTCCAAAACTGTTTCCACATCGGAAAAATAAATAGCACCCTCATTCCCCTAAGGATCAGGTGACACCCGCATGAAATGGTTAATCATACTTCCTCTGAAAACCTTATAGGCAGCAAAGTATGGCTTTTAGTGTTCAAATCCTAGCCATTTACTACCTGGCTCACTCAGAAGCAAGCAGTCAGTCTTCACATACAACATGGAGAGATAAGACCTTGGTGAACTATGAGACTCGTTAGGAAGAGAGTCATAAAACTCCTGGTAAGCTGTACTGTCATGTCCCAAAGTAGATTTAGGTGTTTAAAAGCTAGTTTATCTAAACCTTTCTTTGGGAGGCTAGGAAGAATTCATTTATTGACAAATTTGAGTATCATTTCATACCAGCAATTTTATTTACACAGCAAAACATACAGGTATCTATTATAAATGTCATCTCTACATTTCAGAACTTCACTCAGTTTAAGGGCCAGCACAGAAAGGTTTTCTCTTTCCATAAGTTTCTTGCCTCTTTTTCATTATATTTCATTGTACAGAGTGTGTAGTACTAGCAAGTGCATCACCATAGCGTCTTTAAAGCCAGCATGCTCAGTTTGAAATCTGTTTGATATGCTGGAGAAAAGTAAGTTTTCCTTCCCTTTTTTTCTTATAAATTCAGAAGGCCAGAATGGTAGTCAACTGATCTACCTGAAAAAAATAAAACATGGATGGCTATAATTTCAAAACTGATCTTTAATAATGGCAGAGTAAGTTTTAAGTGTGCTAAGAAACATTTTGGTACTCTGTATTCTGTCAAGATGGTACCGTTGAAGAGTCAGAGCAGTACCATATCTTACCTGATTGTTTGAGATAAGTTGCTGAGCCTGCTCATTTTTAGTAAATGGGTAACAGAGGTAAAGTTAACTTACATGTATTTTCCTGCCAGTAGCCCTTCATGAATATTCAGCGTCACTTGGCAAAAAATGTTAATGTCTGCAGTATATAACTTGTTAGATGTTAGAGATGAAGCTAGATGTATTAAAGATTTCTACCCATAACTTGAAATTTGTAATATAGTAGTAGTTCATAATAGGAATCACCTGGGGAATTTGAATTTAAAAATGTGTATGTCCTAAGCCTCTCCTCCCACCCCCACTGCTATTTCATAGTCAGTAAGACTTAAGGAGTGTGTGTCCAGACGTTTCTCTTTAAATAACAAAGCTCCACCCACATTTCCATACCACTATCCTAATGTATTTTGTTGATATGAAGTAAAGTAGCTGTTAGCAATGAATACTTACACAGAGGGTAAGATGGTTTAAGCCCTACCTCAAAGTGAATCTTTAGAGCCTGGTGTAAGTGTCCCATTTTAGAGCTGTACCTTAAGGACCACTGCTATGTCTGCAAACTGAGGAGAGTTTTAGGTCATCACTGGGTCCTGTAAAACTAAAAGGAACTGGCCATCATTACCAGGTCTTACTATAATCAAGTCTAGATGATGATTTTTAATGCAGGAAGCTGGAATTCATGCTTTTTGGGTAAGAATCAAAGTATTTTCACTTTCAGCGCGCTAGGGCAATGTGGACTTGTACTTGGAGGGGCCATGTCACTACACAGTGATGCACACCACATCTTGGTCAACGTCACAGATCCTCTTGTGCATTCAGCTTTCTTACTAACACATCAAAGGCTGCAGAGAAGCTCAAACTGTAAATCGAAGGACAGGTGGAATACAGTGATTCTACATGAGGAACTTGCCAACCCACATCTTTTAAAGCCAGATCAGTTTATACAGTGCATGCATTAGTCATATGAAATATCGTCTTGGTGCTTTCTTCTGGAAGGACTATGGCAGCAGCTGTAAGACTACTAACAGATTACACAGGTCATCTTATCCACAGGCAAACTGCTTTGTACAACTGGAACATTAACAATTCTTTTTTAAGTTCAAATGAAACTGTCACAAGACAGACTCAATATATTTTATATATACTGGAAATCTTTAGAAACAGCCATTTATTATTTGGATTAAATGTGTGATTTGTTCTGTAATACAGAGTACACTTTTCAGTTTATAGCCAGTCTGCACATGAGCAGATCCATACCGTTGCAATACACAGGAGTTCATAAATAAAATTCTACTCAGGTAGGCAGTAACTAGCAAGTTTTGAGTCAACAAAGTCTCAGTATTATATAGTTCTCTTCACCAAAGATGAGTCTCTCGGATTTCAGCAATAATTTGACTGGCTCCTTGTAATGCCTGTATTAAAGGAAACAACAACTTTAAATTCTTACAAAGTTAAGACATGAAGTTATGTATGGCAATTTCTCCAATTTATATGTGGTAGACTTTAACCAGTATCTTTGGAATTTGACTATATACTGAGTTGTGGGAAAAATCATGACATATTCTGTTTCTATGCAAAAATGTGTCATGACTTTTCTGACAGCCTTCTATATATATAAAGAGAGAGATGTATATACCATACATATGTGTATGGTATATACATACACAGGGTCTTACTATCATAATCCTCCTGCCTCACCTTCCCTTCTGGGACCACAGGTTGGCACCACCATGCTTGGCTCTTGTTTTTTTTGTTTTTTTTTTTTGTTTTTTTTAAGCAGGGTCTCACGTTGCCCAGCCAGCTTCAAGTTCATAATCCTCCCACCTCAGCCCTCGCAAGTTGCCAGGATGACAAGTGCACACTTCTGCACCCTGTCTCTAGGCTGGACCAGAATCGAACCCAGGCCTCCCATGTGGCTTCAGCATCCCAACCTGCAGAGCACAGCATCTCAGCAGGACACATCACTGTGGCTCTGCCCAGAGTACATTTTAAACTGTTATGTGTGTGTGTTTGTATATACAGCCCAAAGATAAAAATTTTACAAGTCAGAATACCTTTAGCATATCAGCTGCTTCTTTCCTACGCTGTGCCATGTCCTCAGATTCAGTCAGAAGATCGTCCAATAAAGATGATTTATATAGCTGTCCTACTAACTCACTCTGAAGAGTATCTTTCACATGATTAACCAAAAAATGCATTACTGCCTTTGGCACACTGCAAAACAAAACCAAATTGAAAATTTTGGCAACAATTCTGCCTCTAAAATTTGGGCTTTGAATCTGACCTCAGATGATCACAGTTACATAACAATACTACTTTAGTTATTTTCCTTAATGCCATAATTAACCTTCATGTTTTTACTTAATTGCAATCAAACATCAAGGAAAGTCACAACTGGAACCAGCAGATGGTATAATGATTATGTCACTGGACTCCCACATGGCCAGCTGCAGTTTGAATCCCAGACCTGGTGGTTTGAAAGTCACACCAGGCACATGTTCATGCATGACCAGAATCCTGGGAGAAGAAGGGGTTGCAGCATGGCCATTCACCCCAGGGGTGATTTCTTGCTTTCTGTCTCTCTGGCAAGCACACACGTCCTATAGCAAAAATCTCTCTTTAAAAAAAGGGGGGGGGGAGAAGATTAGGATTTGGGACCAGGAGGTGGTGGTGGTGGTGGTGAAGGTGTTAAACTCCCACATGGCCAACTCTGATTTGAGTCCTGGACCTGGTAGCTTGAAAATCATGCCAGATATGTATGTGCATATGTGCCCAAAATCCCGAGAAAAGAATGAAAGAGAAGGGATTGCCCCTCTGGGGGATGATTTCTCACATTCCCATTCTCTGGTAAGTGCATACAACCTATGGCAAAACCTTTAAAAAGAAAAGCCACAATTCCTGATGTTTTACCTTGTTTCATCTATCAAAGCTCTATAATGAACATTACTCATAACAGCTAAAAAGTGGGAAAAGCCCAAATGCCTGTCACCTAAAGAACAGGTAAACAAAATATGTTATACCATATGATATTGCCACAAAAAGGAACAAAATACTGATTCATGCTACAATATGGATCAACCTTTAAAACATTGCAAGTAAAAGGAGCAGAGAGAAAAGGCCACATATTAGTGCAATCCCACTTATGTAAAAACCCCAAAGAGGCCCATCAATGGGGATGATAGGTTAGTGGTTGCCAGGAATGGGAGGGAGAGCAAAACAGGAAGTCTGCTAATAGGGCACAGGATTTCTCTATGGGGTAGTTGAAATGTTACAGAATTTGACAGTGGTTAAGTATGTGGTTTTATGAATATACTAATGTTTTTGAGAGAGTTTGTTTGCTATAAGGCACATGTGCTTGCTAGAGACAGACAGAAAGTGAGAAATCACCCCCACGGGGGGGAATGGCCATGCTGCAATCTTTTCTTTTCCATTCTCCTCTCAGGATTGTGGGCGCACATGCACACGGGCCCAACATAAGTTTAAACCGCCAGGTCCAGGACTCAAACCATGGTCAACTATGTGGGAGTCCAGCAGCATAACCATTATGCCATTTGTTGGTCCCACTAAAAACTTCTAAAACACTTTTTTTTAAAATTTTTTTTTAAAGAGGTTTTTTCGTATAGGGCGCGTGCGCTCGCCAGACAGAGACAGAAAGCGAGAAATCACCCCCCCAGGGGGGATGGTCACGCCGCAATCCCTCCTCCTCCATTCTCCTCTCGGGATCTTGGGCACGCACACGTGCCTGGCGTGAGTTTTAAGCCACCGGGTCCGGGACGCGAACCATGATCGACTACATGGGGGTCCAGCGACATAGCCATTACGCTAACTGCGGGTCCCCTAAAACACTTTTTAAAAGGGTTTTATTTTAGGAATTTATGGTATATAAATTCCATCTTTAAAAAAATCTCATAGAATGAAAACAAAAGCTAAGGCCTACTGTTCTTTAGATCACAGTGCAAAACACAAAGAATTATTTCTGCCTCCAGGCCTGGGACTTGAACAAAGGTCAACTATGTGGGAATCCAGCACCTTAACCACTACACCGCCTGCTAGTCCCACAATTTCATTTTTTATTCTCCCTGTTACTGCATGAAATCACATCACAGGCAACATGGAAGAAGGAAACATCAGACAGTGGACACATGAGAAAACGTTGAGTTAGAACAGAAAATAGATATTTCCAGTGAAAAGCATGTATTCGATACCTTGGAGAACCAGATCAAATAATTAAAAATGCAAGTCAGTGTTAGGTAGCTGAAATAATGAGTAAAACTAACTAAATTGAATTCTAGAAAAAATATCCTGTTAAATGACTTAAAAATGTGGCAGTCAGAACAAAAGGATATCTCTCACTTCTTAGTAGCTTTTTGTTTTAATGAGACCTAGAGGGAGGCAGGGAGAGAGGGAAGGCGCATATGTGTGGGTAGGGGTGGAGAAAGACCTTCAAGAGGGTCTCACCGACAAGGTCTCACCGATGTCCTGTTCCTCTTGCCCCACCTCCCAGTTAAGTAGGACCACAGGTGTCTGCACCAAGCCTACTTAGGCTGGGCTGGGAACCAAACCAGGGCCTCCTACACAGCCTCAGCCCTTGCATAGCCCACTTACTTGTGCCACCACAGCTGGGCCTCTTAGTAAATTTTCTGCTTGATACTGGGGCCTGGTTACTCTATGTTAGCACTTTGGCTCAGAGAATCTATTTCATTTAGAATAAAAACTAGCTTAAAAAAATTTTTTAAAGGCAAAACAATTCATGGAATAATCCAGCAGTATTATAGTGTGTGATTTGCATTAAGTAGTACTAACCTGTCTTGAATATTCTTTCTGACAATAAGAAAATAAGACTTGATGAGTCGTTCGATAACCTCACAATCTCGCTGTTCACGGGCAGATAGTTTTCGTGCAACAGGAACCGGCTAAATGGGGTAAGGGGGGGAAACGTTACATTTACCATTCAAAAGTTAGTAAGGTTTTGAGGAGTGTTTTTGGAAGTGTTTCTCTACTCATCTGATCATCTTATTAGACCTAAACCAAGTTCTCATGGCTTATTACCACATCCAGCAGATTCACAGCATGGCCTTTTTGTGGACTGGCTGGCATAATTGGGATTGGCTTTGATTTCTCTTCAGCCAATAACTCTTCAGCTTTTGAAGTTTTCAGCATTCCTCGCCAGTTGCCTGTTGTTGGTTCTTGAACACCATCTCCAACCCCACCACCTCCAGATGCAACCTGAAAAAAAAAAATCCAAATCCTATACCAACCACATACCTGAAATAGACTAAGCAACTTGCTGTCTTTGACAGTGTGAAAATACACACCAATACCGTCTGGATTTAATCTGTTCAGGTAATGGGGTCAGAAAGAGATGGTGGGTGCCAGGCACAAGTGGAACCCGAAACTGTCTAAGTACGTAGGTCTGCTGTAAATTGTTTGCAAGGCTTCAGCCAATTGGGTCCTACTTAATTCCTTTTTATTCATCATTTGCTGACTTATCAAAATATTTCCTCTTCCCCTACCCTCAAACACTAGTTGGTAGGAAAGTATAAACTGCCCTTAAAAACAAAGCTACAAACACACATAATGAAAAAAAGTGGGCCAGACAGTTGGTATGGTGATTAAGATAGCTGGGTCTCACATGGCCAATTTTGTGATTCAAGTCCTGGACCCTGCAGCTTGGAGCGTGTGTGTGTGTGCGCGTGCGCACACATGCGCGCCACATCTTTTCAGGAAAATAAAGAAGGTACTTTCTCACTTTCTCTTTGGGAAGTGTACGTGCCCTGTAGTAAATTTTTTTTTTTTTTTTGAGAAGTTTTTGCTACAGGGCATGTCCGCTCACCAGAGACAGAGACAGAGAGATAGAAAGCGAGAAATCACCTCCCAGGGGGGATGGCCACACCTCAATCCCTTCTCCATTCTCCTCTTGGGATCATGGGCACGCACACACACGCGCCTGGCATGAGTTTAAGCCACCAGGTCCGGGATTCGAACCGTGGTTGACTATGTGGGAGTCCAGCGACAGCCATTACACAAACTGCTGGTCCCGCCCTGTAGTAAATTTTAAGTAAATAAGGAAAAACAACAGCCACGCAGTTTAATTTTTTCAAAGTAATCTTAAATACTAGTTGAACTATGATCTCTCTGAAAGTTCTATGAACTCATGTCTCCAAACTTAAAAGAGTTCATATATTTCTCAAGTCAGTTTGTATTCCTATGTTAGTAAAGAAAATTACCATAGGGTAAAAGTAGAAACTCTTTAATAAAATAGGACTATACTGAGGCTAGCAGGTGGTGTGGTGGTTAAGGCACTAGACTCCCACGTGGCTGACCATGGTTCAAGTCCCAGACCCAGCAACTTGAAAAACCACACTGGGCCTGTGTACATGAGTGCTCGAAAACCTGAGAGGAAAATGGAGGAGAGGGGACTGCAACATTGCCACCACCCTGGGGCATGATTTCTTGCCCTGTCTCTGTCTCTCCTAGGTGAGCTCACATCCTATGGCAAAAACCTAAAACAAAAAATAACAAGACTACATTCTTTATTCTTAGGCTGATACTTACTTTAAATTGCCAAAAATGTGGAATGTGACATAAACCAAAGTTTCCTCAATGTCTATACACCTGAGAAAGATCTACTGAAAGAAATCTACTACTACCATTAATCAGGTGTTTTTACAACTTTTGTTAGTCTAAAGTCTAAAAGGAAAAATCAACTTTATGATACTGGGGAAAGCAGAGAGTTCATCAACATTTAAGAGATGGTTTTTAAGATTTTATAATCTAGGGGCTGGCAGGTGACATGGTGGTTAGAGGCACTGGATTCCCACATGGGTGAGTCCCCCCGCCCTCCCTCCCTCTCCCTCTCTGGTCAAACTGAAATAAACAAATGAATAAAAATAAAGTTGAATAAAATAATTCTTTAATAAAAAAGATTTTATAATCTAAAAATGGTTATATACATTTAATAGGAGAGTGTTATGGCCGTTTTGGGTGTCATGTTGAATGGAAACACTGGCCATAACCTGTCTTTAGTATGTTATTTAAGGTGAGCTATAGCTGAATATAAGCAGTATATTTATCTTAAGCATTTAGAAATGAATCATTATACTGGGTTGTTGGAAAAGTCATGACACATTTTTGAATAGAAAAACATTAAAAATACATGACTTTTCTGACAACCCAATATTTTAAATGCTTGTTAACTATACATGAATGATACATCAAATGAAATCTCAAGGGAACTGAGCTCATTATGGGTGATGTCATAATGAAATGACGCTTGTGCAGTGATTCAGATGGTTCTTAGTATCTGAGCACAGTGGGCTGAGAGAACACTGATATTTACAAGATTGGATTTGAGGTTCAGAATTTTAAATCTGTACAGTAAGGGGCCAAATAGAAGAAAAACTGGAAATATAAATGGTCTGAACAATTCACACATTTCATTTCCCCTATTTAGGAGAAAACACTCAGTCCCCCGTTCGATTTGAATTTGCTGAAGCTGCTGAAGCACAGTGAAGCTGTATGTTAGGGTGACAAGTGCAGGCTCACTGGAAGCACAAGAAAGCAGCATTGGAGGATTAGCCCTTAATACTGGACAGACTATAAAACCTTCAAAGAGGAAGTGTTCAAAGGTACAATTTCCATCTCTGAAATCTTCCCTATCAAAATAATAAATTCACAACTATTCTTGGGCTGGCTCTATGGCCTTGTGGTTACAGCAGCTGGATTTCACACGGCTGACCATTTCGTTTGAGTCCTAGACCCAGTGGCTCGAGAAACACACCAGGCATATGTATATATGAGCCCAAAATCCTAAAAGGAGATTAAAAATGGAGGAGACAGGATTGCAACCTAACCACTCCCCATGGGGGTGCTCTCTCTTCTCCTCTCTGTCTACACCCTTTAGCCAAAAAAAAAAAAAAAAAAAAAAAAAGTAGTACAAAACTTCTTAAAGATAACAGAAAACAGTGGGAAAGCCTGTTACTGTTCATTAAAACGATGTTAAACTACAGAGCCATCTTACATGGGTTAGGTAAAAGGAACGTTAAGAACATAACACAGACGACAAGAGGTAGATGCCACTGTACAAACAGGTTCTTTAGTGGTTCTGAAGATAGTATTTCAGTAAGAACCAAAAGTACCGACGTTTTCATTCTGAAGCAAGAGACTCACATTTTTAGTTTCTCTTCTGTTGTCCTGAATTAACTGTTAAAAGATATGTTAAAACATGCAATTTAACAAGCAAAATTTAAATACCAGTGGCATGATAATAAAAAAATGCAGCATAATTTCCTCTTCAGATTACTTCTTTTTCTGGGTGCACCTTCTATGTGGTAAGCAAAAGCCTGTCAAGCATATTTCATAAGTTATGATTATATAAAGTCTTTCATAAAGTCAGGCTGGATATGGAACCTGGGCCTCCCGTGTGACCTCAGCCTCTGGAATAGCAGTGTCTACTGGCATGCACCACCACAGCTGGGGCACGTTGTTAGATCATTTAAAATTTTCTGTTAGACTAAAGTGACCTGACCTTAGCACAGTATCCCATACTAATATTCTCCTGTTCAGCACATCATTTCCACAAGAATGTGTTGCACCAAACAACCAGGCATGCAGGCTTAGATGAAAGAATCAGAACAGACCTTGCCATCAGCCTCAGCAGAAGCAGCAGGGGAGGGCTCCTGGGAGGCAGGTGCCAAAGCACTTGGAACTTTAGAGGACTAAAGGCAAAAATGCAGGGAAAAATTCAAGGATGCCAAAACTGCATTCAGAAACATTCTATAAATTGAATTTTTTTTTCCCCTCGGTAACAAAATAGTAAAATAACATGAAAAACAAAAGTAATCATGGGAGTTAAGTTTGTTTATTCTGCTTTATTTCCTGTACCACTGTCACTTATTTAAAAGTTTTCCTCAGATGAATATCTAAGAAAAATCCAAATCTAAAAGCTGCATTTTTATTTTTGGTAGTTGATAAGATTTTTTTCTGGCAAATAATTTAAGGTACCAATTTTTATACACACATTTTAATATATGTAATTACTATAGTTTCACTAGTAACTAAAATCTCTGCTATATGCACACTGTTGTCTTTCCTTCAAAAAAAAATTCCTCTTATAATAAAGTCACTAGTCATGTCAACTGAATTTACAATGTTGGCAAAGACAATGAATTAAAAAATTAAAAGCCTTGACACTTGCTTAAAAGCTACTTTTTAGCATTTACTCCAGTTTTACTTGAAATACTATAATATCTTTAAGTTAATCAAAACCTTTTTTAAACTTGTATGCCTTTACTCAAATAATAAAATAGTTCCAATGGAGTATTAAAGAAATAATTTAAAAATTACTCCTAAAACTGAATAATATTCTGAGGCTTACCAATCCATCTTTGGGTGTTAGGAATATCCTTTAAAAAGTGTTATTTATTAGTATTTTTTACCTTGTCTCGTGATACAGCTGAAGGTAATTCTCTTGCTAGTCTGTTTCTTCTTTGTTCCTATAAAAGCCAAGTAAAAAGTGATGATCAAGTAAGTACTGAGATACATGCCTAATAAAAAATGTTCACCTTCATTGAAAAGTGTGGAATAACTTACAGATTTATTTTCTCACTGTTGGGACTCATGCCATAACTATCATATTTTTCAGTAAATAAGAAATTACATAACCCAATGCTTCAATCTTTTTTTCTGCCCCAACATACCTGAGAGATACGATACAATTTCAGTAACAATAGCTGCATATACCACGGTTTTTCTAATAAGGGGTAGCAAACTGGTATTTGTTCCTCTCCCACTAAGAAATACTGATTTACTCCACTTCAGAGCTTTGTCCAGAGCTCTACTGGTCGAAATGCTCAGAGGCATCACTCTGTGGTGGGCTGCATGTCTTAGGGTTCGGCCCACCAGTTCAGCTGGAAAGGCTGAGCCACAGCTGTGGCAGTTACAGTTCTTGTGGTTTCATGTTAGTTAACTTCTAGTTACTGTGTAATTAGTGCCACTTATGTATGTTACCAAAAATAAATATATCTACCCCAGGACTTAGATATAGTATTTTTTTTGTTTTTGTATTTTTTGTTTTGTTTTGGAGAGGTTTTTTCTATAGGGCGCGTGCACTCGCCAGACAGACAGAGAAACAGAAAGCGAGAAATCACCCCCCAGGGGGGATGGCCATGCCACAATCCCTTCTCCTCCATTCTCCTCTCGGGATCTTGGGCACGCACGCACACACGCCCGGCATGAGTTTTAAGCCACTGGGTCCAGGACACTAACTGCGGTTGACTACATGGGAGTCCAGTGACATAGCCATTACACTAACTGCTGGTCTCTTAGATGTAGTATTTTTTGTATAGTTGATTTCCTAATATTGATATTTGTTATCCCTAAAGAAAGTGTATTGGTTTTTCAAAAAAGAAAGTGTATTTGGAAATAAAGTCAGATGGAAAATTCACTTTAAAAGAAAAAGAATTTAAACTGTCTCTGTGTAGATGTGTAACAAAAGCCTTCCGCACTTAAATCACATCACATTTGAAATGCACAGATCATAGAAAACAAAGCCTTTAAAAGTCATTCTAGAAGAAACTAGCAGATGGCATAATGGTTACATTACTAGACTCCCATTTGTCCAATTGTGGTTTAAGTCCCAGACCCAAAGGTTTGAAACATGCTAGGCATGTGTGAGTGCGTGCCCAAAATCCCAAGAGGAGAATGGAGAAGGGACTGTAGCATGGCCATCATCCATCAGAGGTGATTTCGTGTTTTCTGTCTCTGTCTCTCTGGTGAGCAGATGTGTCCTGTAGCAAAAATTTCTCTGAATAAACAAATTAAAAATAAAATAAAAATGTCATTCTAACCGTCATATTTTTGTGTTAAATTCAGGTAATAGCCCCACAAAACTGTAACCTGAAAAAGTATCTAAGCCTTGGTTTCCTAATTTGTTGATATTATTTACCACACATAGGGTTATTGTGAAGATTCAACAGGAATACCAACATGAGTTCTTTTGCAGTCATTAAAACAACAGGCATGGGCCAGGCAGTGGCATGGTGGTTGAGGTGGCTGGATCCCACATACTCAACTGTGCAGTTTGAGACTTGGACCTGGTGGCTTAAGTGTCAGGTATGTGCGTGTGCCTGCATGCCCAGGGTCCTGAAAGGAGGGAGAAATGAACAAGGAATGTGGCATGACTTTCCCCCCACAGGAGATACTTTCTCTCTCTCTCTCTCTCGGCAAGCAAATGTGCCCTCTGGAAAATTTTTTAAAAACCAGGCACATTGGGACCAGCAGTTAGCATAATGGCTATGTTGCTGGACTCCCACGTAGTCGACCACGGTTCGCGTCCCGGACCTGGTGGTTTAAAACTCACACCAGGTGCGTGTGCGTGCGTGCCCAAGATCCTGAGAGGAGAATGGAGGAGAAGGGATTGTGGTGTGACCATCCCCTCTGGAGGGTGATTTCTCGCTTTCTGTCTCTATGTCTCTGTCTGTCTGGCAAGCGCACACACCCTATAGCGAAAACCTCAAAAAAAAAGAGGCATATTC
Source organism: Tupaia belangeri chinensis (assembly GCF_000334495.1). Classification (NCBI taxonomy): domain Eukaryota; kingdom Metazoa; phylum Chordata; class Mammalia; order Scandentia; family Tupaiidae; genus Tupaia; species Tupaia belangeri. The sequence goes on along the minus strand of NW_006205376.1, from coordinate 1,527,927 downwards.
ATTCATAGAAAAATACCCGATCTTAGCCCAGCTGCACAGTGCAGAGGTTAAGTGCTCCGCAAAAGGAGCCCCATTGCACATGGCCAACTACAGTTTGAAAAATATGCCAGGTGGGTCAGCAGGTGATGTGGTAGTTGAAGCACTGGGCTCCTACATGACCAGCTACGGTCCGACTCCAGGACCTGGTGCTTTAAAAATCTCACCTAGCATATATATGTGTGTGTGTGTGTGTACCCAAAATCCCAAGAGGAGAATGGACTGCAGCATGGCTGTCACCCCTGGGGGTTGATTTCTCACCTTCCCCCTCACTGTATCTCTCTCTCCAGCCAGTGCATGTACCCTATGCCAAAAAACTTACAAAAAAAAAAAAAAAAAAAAAAAAAAAAAAAATTCCCAGGAGTGTGCACATAGTGTACTTAAGATCTTGATGTGTAAGTGGATGAAAAAGGATTATGGCATGACCAAGGCCCATAGTGGAGTTCTTTCTGTCTCATTCTCTTCTTCTTTTCCTCCTCTTTCATCTCTGTTTCATAAAATATGTTCTCTAACATTAAAAAAGACGAAGAAGAAGAAGAAGAAGAAGAAGAAGAAGAAGAAGAAGAAGAAGAAGAAGAAGAAGAAGAAGAAGAAGAAAGAAAACAACAAAAAAAACCACTAATCTGAAACCGTATCACATAGGACCTTATCAGTATGACAAATGCTCTGGACACAGATTTTCCATGAAGATGGTTGGTTATTATAAGACCTAAATCATTAAACTAAGGGATTCTCTGCACAGTCTGTTTTTTTTTTTTTTATTATTATATTTTTTAAAATTTTGCCAAAGGGCACATGTGCTCATGGAAAAGAGATGGGGGGGCAGGGAGGAAAGTGGGAAATCCCTCCCGTATCCCCCAAGGGAAGATGGCCACACCATAATCCCTTTTCCTTGGCTTTTGGGCATACATGCACACATGCCCAGCATGATTTCCAGGTCTGGGACTTGAACCACCATTGGCCATCTTGGAGTCCAGTGCCTTAACCTCTATGCCACCTGCTGGCCACTACACATGTTTATTAGTATGACTGTTATCCAGTCCACTTTGAGTGGTTATTTATTTAAATTTTTAAAAATTTATTATTATTTTTAATTTGCTATAGGGCATGTGTGCTCACCTGAGAAGGGTACAGAGAGACAGAGAAAGTGGAAAAGCAGGCCATCAGGTCCGGGACTTGAACCACAGTTAGCCATGTGGGAGTCCAGCACTTCAACCACCATGCCACCTGCTGGCCCCCCACTCTGTGTCTAAAGTGCTTTATTCATGTATGCATTCTGGAAATTTTTCTGATAATAGGAACCACCTGGGCTGTGTAGCTAAGTTTCCTATACCCATTAAAGAGATGGGCTTATTTCCTGTAACAGTTCCCAACAAAATAAGCACTAAAGGAACAGCTGTTACAATTTATAGGCCTTGGGCTCTTTCTTTATCTGTTTTAATCAAAGAGCTGAATTTGGGGGCCAGCAGATTGTGTAATGGTTACATCACTGAGTCCAGTCAACCGCAGTTCAAGTCCCAGATCCAGCAACGTAAACTCTCACTGGGAGCCTGCATGCCCAAGATCCTGAGAGGAGACTGGAGAAGGGACTGCGTTGTGGCCGGCTCCCCTGGGGGGTGATTTCTCTCTGTCTTTCCAGTGAGCACAAACTATTAGTGAATTCCTTGATTCTCTCTGCGTTTCGGTTTCATAAACAAAAAGTAAGAATAATGCCTCCAGGTGGTTTTGATAATTGAATTTAGGGACATAATGTAACGACCTCTGTATATTTCTTTGCATAAAATAGGCATTAATGGTGACGTTTGTTCTGTAGTTATCCCATGCTATGTAAGTTCCATATAACTGAGTTATAACAGTTTTTCTATCTCAGAAAAAAGACAACTTGAATTGTATTTACCTCTATATTATTGTTCATTAACCCAGACGCATCAGCAAAGTCTGGATGTTTTGTGTTGATATAAGCTAGTTCAATTGCCACTAAGTTATGGACCTAGAAAAAAATAAAATTAGGCTATATACAAAGGTAACATCAACCTAATTTTACTCTGAGAAATTTATGTCTAAAACATATTCAACAGACAATACTGAAAAAGTACAGGAAACTCAAGCTTAGATAAAGACTTGATAATTATACAGTCATACTCCAGTTGATGAAATTTTATGCCAAACATTGTTCCAGCTTTTAAATTATTATATTCAGCATCTAAAATTGCATTTCTAAGGGGGAGGGGGAGCAGAAATGACATTTAGGTGGCTAAAAGTATTTTACTGTTGGGGGAAAAAAGTTGTCTACCTAATACAAATCTAAGTTCCAAGTCAACTCTGCTTAATAAACTTCAGATCATCTACTATTGCATGTCAAAGTTTTAGTTCAGTTTCAACAATAAGTTTATAAACAAACATAAGTTAAAGACACTAACTTTAATTGGGTAATGATACATTTAAAGAACTGAGGTGGTGATTGATTAGCCTTAATTACAAAGCACTTATTTAAATTATGTTATTCAATACCTGATGGGATAATAATCAAAAAGAAATGTTAAAATTAATTTCTCTAGCCCTTTACAGAATTTCTAAGCCTTACAGAGAAAAATAAATCCCTTATTATATCTTCCACACTGTCTTGATAAAATTCAGGTGTCACACAACAGCACTTACAGTTTTAGAACTAGGTGAAAAGGATCTATTCAATGAAGTTCCAATGATTTTGTGATATCAGTGGGTAACGTCAGATCAGGCTTAATTTGATCTTAGATATTTGAAGCTGAGGGTTATCCTTGCTAAGGAGACAACCAAGCACAGCACTTACACTCTATATTTCCAGGGATGGTTTTGTACTCTTAGTAAACCTCCACTCTTGCTCACCATCTGAGCCAAGGACCCAAGTGCACTTTCAGTGACCAGAAAGGAAACAAAAAACCCAGCCAACAATTAGAGGCATAAGGGCAATGTCAAATGTTTATCCCATATTTCTGAGAAGTTCAGCATTTTAACTTTTGTGGATAGCAGCAACCCACAAAATAGCAGCAAGTCACTAAGACATTATAATATAGTCATCCCTCAGTATACACAGGGGATTAGTTTCAGGATCACCCCTCACCACAGATGTCAACATTCATAGGTGTGCAAACCCCGTACATAAAAGGGCATAGTTTGCATAAAACCTACACATATGCTTTAAATAATGCCCAATACAATGTAGGTGCTATGCAAACACTGTATTTTGTACTACTGTTGTCTAAACAATAATGACAAAAAACAGCAACGACATTTTTTTTATCTTATCTTTCTTGCATCCACAGATATGGAACCATGGATACAGAAGGCCAACTATATTAGGTCATCAAACAAGCAAACTACAAGAAACCAAATCATCATGATGTACTTCATAGTAAAAAGAGCTTGCTATAAAGGCTCAGTGTCCAGAAGCCGAAGACAGAACTAAATTTCCATTAAGGTCAGTGGTACTGTATAATAGAGCAAAGCTATTCACAACCCTCAATAACAGCTCCGTCCTCATAAAGCCTATGGCTACAGGCTAACAGTGCAGCTAACAATAATTAAAATATAAAGAAAAATGTGCTTTATACCAGAATTATTGAAAGTTTTTCTTTGAAGTAAGACTGACACCCACTTAGTTCTCCTCTAGCACACTGGGAAACATGCCTAAACTCAAAAGTAAGCATAATGCTATCTAAACACCAGCCAACTGAAAAGTTCAACTTTTTCTCATAGTGATTACCATGACTGTGGCAGAGCTCACCATTTCGTTTGTAACAGGCAGCCTTTTACGAAGAAGACAAGTCACTACTTCAACTATGGCATCGTGAAGTTTAGGAAACCGTAACAATTCCTGTATATGATGGAAAAAAGAAAAATGTAAGAGTCAATTTTTGCTCAAAAGAAGCCAGGTTCTACATGGCAAACACAGTTTGAGTCCCCGGCATGAAACACTCCAGGCACATGTGTAAACACCAGAAGTCAATGGGCTGGAGGACAGGAGGAAGTTGATCATGGTGTGACCAAACGCTGTGGAGGGTGCTTCTCTCTCTCTCTCTCTCTCTCTCTCTCTCTTTCTTTCTCACCCATGTGAACGAGCTCTATCAAGAATAAAAAAGAATAGTATTTCATATTACCTTTAGGTGAGATAACTACGGATTTTAACTTTCAGCCCACCTTATATTTAAGGGAATCCTTCACCCCATGAAACCACTGCCTCAAGTCCTTCACTGTTCATCCGATGCCTGTCCCGCCACCCAGTCACCTGTGTGCTGTAATTGCTGCAGTGCTGAATGATCCTCTGCATCTCCTCATGTACGAGTTCCACACAGCGGAGGCTGGGCTCTTCTAGACGCTTGATTTGCCGCTTGACCAGTAACTCAAATGAGACCTCAGGCACAAATAAAGCAGGACGAGGACCCTGAAAAAACAAAACTTAGCACTTTTATTATAGCTACATGTAATTTAGTTCTGACCAAAAATAAATATATTTTTGGAATTTCATGAAAAGTGCTTAATTTCACGTATGAAAGCAAAGCAGCAAAGTATAATTAACAAATGTATATATATATATACATATATATATATGTGTAAAAAATAAAGCTTTGGCTTTTTTAAAAATTTAAAAATTAAGCATACTCACAGTAGCATTTCTAATGGCAGTCAAAATATCAATAGTATTAAGGCCACCCAGTGGGTCAACAGATTCTAAGGTTCTCCCAAAAGTCTCATGGAAAATATAACAAATTCTAGCACCACCGCATCTGAAAGGCAATGAAGTATATGGTTTCTAGCATTACTAAAAGAGAAAGAAGCTATGAGTTAGAAATTTTTCTATAAGCTTCAAGTTCATCTCATTTTCTGAGAAAGCTTCAGATAAACAACTGCATTGAGTTCTCTTATATTTCCCTGTGTTCTCAACTTGGAGTCATTATAAGCCCGTTTCTCTATTTTTAATGGTAAAAGGAGTCATTGCATGAAAGGTATATATACACTGGTGCATATAATAACCTAAACCTCTTACAGGCCCATTGTTCTGACATAAAACATCAGTTAGTAAAAAACTGCTAAACATCTTTCTCTGCCCTAGTTGCTTCAAATGAACTATGAACTCCTTAGAGACAGGAAACAGTGCCTTATTTACTTTTGCTGATTCACAACTTAGAGTAGAGGCTAGCCTGGCGAACCATTTCTGTGAAGAGCCAAGTAGCAGTAAATATTTAAGGCTTTTCAAGCCACACAGTCCCTGCTCCAGCCACTCAGCTCTGCCATTAAGCACGAATGCAGACCTAAGTAGTAAGTAAACGAATGAGCACAGGCCCATGTTGCAGGAAAACTTACACACACTAAAATCTGAATTTTGTACAGTTTCACATGTCACAACATTCTTAGAATGTTTTTTTTCATCTTTACATTAAAAAATGTCTACAGGCCCAGCTATAGTAGCACAAGAGAAGGCACCACTGTGATGGCTGAGGCAGCTCAGCAGGCCGGGCTCAGCTTCTAGCTCATATAGGCCAGAGTGCAGTGGGTACTCTTGTGGTCCTAGCTAACCAGGAGGCTGTGGCAGGAGGATTGCAGCATAGCAAGAACCTGTCAGAAATATTGCTTTCCCTTTCCCTCACACACATGCACTTTCTCTCATGAAAAAATTTTACAGTAATTACAATATGAAAATTATTCTTAACTGGTGGGATACCAGCTGCCTACTCCTGAACAAATAAAATTTCCTGATCAGTACTGATGAGCACATTATGTTTTCTATCTTGTTTCATGACTAGAAACCCTGGTATTATCTTTTTTTATTCAAATCCAGTTGAATTCTACAAATAACCTTTATTATAATATAATCATCCCTTCTTAATTTTTACTACCACCATTCAATTCTTTTTAAATGGCAGTTCAGGCAAAAGGTGCTAGTCTAACATTATGTTAACTGAAGCCAAGTAAAAAAGGACAAATATCTTATAATTCCATTCATATGATTGTCTAGACTAGGCATATTCATTCACCGTAAGCAAAGTAGAGGTTACCAGGAACTCTGAGGGAGATATTAACAGGAATAGCTGATTGTAAAAGGTACAGACTTTGTATTGAAGTGATAAAAAGACTTTGGAAGTAGATACTAGTTAAGGCTGCATGGTCTTATGAATATAATTATAGCCATACACTCCCATAATGATGTTCCCATCAATAATGAACCTCATATATCAGAGATCCCATAAGATTATAATGGTTCTAAAAAATTCCTACCACCTAGAGACATAATCTTCTTTTTTTTTTTTTTTTTTTTTTTTACGGTTTTGTCAGGGCCAGCAGGGAGTGTGTTGGTAAGGCGCTGGACTCCAACATGGCTGACCATGGTTCAGGTCCCAGACCTGGTGGTTTGCTTTCTCACTTTCCTTCTTCCCCTGTTTCTCTGGTGAGCATGCATGCCCTAAAGCAAATTTTAAAATAATGATAATAAACAAAAAATTCTTGAAAATAAAGGTTTTTGTCATAGGGCACATACACATGCTGAGACAGGGAAAGTGAGAAATCACCCATCGGGGGATGGCCATGCCACAGTCCCTTCTCCATTCTCTCAAGATCTGGGCAAACATGTACATATGCCTGGTGGGATTTTCAAGTCATCAGGCCCAGGACTCGAACCATGGTGAGCCATGTGGTAATCCTGCACCTAAAAGCACACTGCCACCTTCTGGCCCTGAGACGCAGCTATCTTAATGTCACATTACAATGCATTTTCTACTCATTACTCATGTATTTGTGGTGATCCTGATGCAGAAATACCCACTGCACTGCCAGTCATATAAAAGTACAGCAATATGACTATATATAGTACATATATGTACTCGATAATAAATGACTATGTTACTGGGTTATATATTTACTAGCCTACATATTTTATCATTATTTTAGCGTATGCACCTCCTTAAATTTACTATAAAACAGCATGCTAGCAGGAGCCTCATACATCTCGTATTTACCAAGTCTCTCGATTGTATCATTTTCTCTTTTGCTTGATTTAATCTCTGTTGTTTTGTTCATCTTGGTCTTCCAAGTAGGATATCATATGGAGATGAAGATGGTAAAACTGCTAATCCTGTCCCTTTGTACACCTAGGCTAACGTCTCTATTTGTGTCTTAGTTTTTAACAAAATAGTTTAAAAAGAAAGAGAGGAATAAGGATATAAAGGAAAAAAATAGGGATCACACTGTGGCACAAAGTATAACATGACACTGAGAGGCGATCCCACATGGGAAAGTTCCAGTTTCAAGTCTGAAGACTCCCTGAGTACACAGGGCTGGCTGAGAGCTGGGAGTGGAACATGGCATCAGAACCCCGTTAGGTTGCTTTATCTCTCTCGCTTATAAAATAAATTTAAAGAAAGGCAAAAGAAAAATATTTTGGTTTAGCTATATAATATGTTATCAGCTAATTTATGACAAAAGAGGCAAAAGTTTAAAAAATCTTTTTAAGTTTATAAGGTAAAAGTTACAATAAGATTGTTAATGAAGAAAAATGTTTTTATAAATTTAGTGTAGCCTAGGTGTTTATATAGTTATCAGTAATCAGTCATCTAGGCCTTCACATTCACTCACCATCACTCACTGGTGCACTCAGAGCAACTCATTCATCCTGCAAGCTCTTGATAAGTGTCTTTACAGATGTACTATTTTTATTTTATTTTATTTACTTTTTTGATGAGACATACAAGAGGAGATCAGGGGTGAGGGGCTAGCAAGTGATGTTACATCTGCTATTGAAAGGGTCTTGCCATTGTGATCCTCTGCCCCAGCCCTCTAGTTAGCTAGGATGATGGACACACACTTCTACACCTGGACTGTTCTGGTTAGTCCAAAATCTGAACCCGAGTCTGCTACATGGCCCCAGCTCTTGCAGCAGTGCCCTATTGCCTGTGACCCCACAGTAAGGCCAATTTTTTATCTTTTATACCATATTTTTACTTTGTCCTTTCTATGTTTACATACACACGTTTACTTGTGTGTTATAGTTCCCTATCGTCTTCAGTACAGGAACATACTGTACAGGTTTGTAGCCTCAGAGCAGTAAGTTACACCGCATAGCCTAGTGTGTTGTTTTAACTACACTCTTATGTTTTTCATAAAAAGGTGAAATTACTGAACGACACATTTCTTAGAACACTTCTCCATCTTTACGTGACACATGACTGTAATGCCACTGAATCTTGTACTTAACGAGTATGTAATTAGTCTCTCTGCCCCCAACCCTTTTCCTTCTCCAATTAATTTTCCAGGAAGACAAGAATTATCCTCCTAAAATAAGTTTCTTATATGACCAAAAATGTTTTATTTTCTACAGTATGAAGTTCTCCAAATTCTGAGCAGATATTCAAGACTTTCTGTGATCTAGTTCCTAGATATACCCTTCCTGCCCTATCCCATTAAGTCCTGTCGCAATACATGCTATTCTCCAAGTACACCTTGTACTGTTCTGTGCTGTTCCTAAAACATAGAAAGCCCTCTCTTTACTGCGTTCCCTAGCTATTCAGACCTTAATTCAAATATCTTCTTAACTATGGAGCTCTTCTAACACCTAGAAGAAATATAAATGGTCCCTCCTTCAGTGCCCTGGAAGTTTGAGTATGTAACAGTAACTGATTTTTTATAAAACTGTTATATATGTTGTACATACTTTTCTGAATATGTATTATACTTAAATAATAGAAGTATTTAAATAAAAAATAATTATATTTTGACCACCTGATGAAGCTTCTATTACCTTGACTGGACCCACTATCTTAACCACTAAACTATTTAATTTCCTACTGTAGTAATCTTTATTTACCTTAATAGGCCATACATATAATAACCATCAGTAATTAGTTTGTTAAATATGCTATTGCTTTAGGGAACTCACATGAAAGACTATCTAGATCACACAAAGGTACATAGAACTACACATGCAAACACAAGTGCATGAGTAATTGATGAGATCTGAATGTACTCATTGGATTGTTTCAATGTCTATTTTCTTCTTTTGTTTGTTGCACTACAGTTCTCCAAGACATCATGCCAACACTGGGAGTGGTAGTGAAGTGTGCAAGAACCTCCCTGTACATTCCTTTGCATCTTCCTGTGAGTCTAAATTATTTCAAAATAGTTTTATTTTCTTAAATGAGGATATATAGAAATGGACATTCTTACATACTGTAAGTAGTAAAATTACACAGTATGCTAATAGTATGCAATATGTAATGAAAGACCTTTATGACATTATACCTTATAATCTAGTAACTCTCCCAGGAATTTATCCTCAGTTATTGGATACATGCTCCAAAGATAGGTGCAAGGTAGTCCATCACAACATGGTTTATATCTGCATATAAATGAAAACAAACTATCCAATAGTAGGGGACTGGTTCAACAAATGAGGATGTATCTAGAAAGTAAAATAGCATGCATATCTTCAGACTGATAATGTAATGTATATTATTCTTAGAAAACTGTTTGTGACATGTTAATATAAAGAATGAGTTAAAAATACCATGTATAGCATCCCATTTCTGAAGCTGTGTGAGCTGGCCCCATAGCCTACTGGTTAAGGGGGCTGGATCCCACATGACTGACTCCAGTTTGAATCCTGGTCCCAGTGGGTTGAAAAACATGCCAGGCATGTGTATGTGCATGCCCCAAATCCTGACAGAATGGCGAAATAGAGAAAGAATTGTGGCGTGACCATGCCTCATTGGAGGGTGCTTTCTACCTCTCTCTCTGTCTCTTTTTAGCAAGTTCATTCACTTTTTGGCAATTTAAAACAAACAAACAAATGACGTTGAGTGATGCCGGCATCTATGTGTTTTATAAACAAAAAAATGTCTAGATCAGTGCCATACTTGACCAGAATTATATTTGGTTGGTGAAATTAAAGGTGATTTAGGGTTTTATAAATTTTTTTTTCTTATCTGAATTTTCTAATTTTTCATGAACAATAATACTGTATGTATTGAAGAAAGAAATTTTTAAAATTTTTAATTAAAAAATATTTTTAAATGCTTATTAATTAAAATATTGTTAAAAATATCTGAAACTTTTACTGTGCTTTTACATCATTTATAAAGCATTTTTACACATACATTAGATATAATCTATTAACTTTTACAAAATTATTTCCTGTTACATAGATAAAAAACCACAATCTCAGTTAAAGTCACTTTCATGAAGATAAAGTGACCTAGAAATCCAGGTACCTGAATCTATATAAAAATTTCTTACTTACAGCTCTGAAGTTTCAATATATTTTGCAGTTCCTTCAATAGTGTTACAGTATTCTGTGGCAAATTTGGTAATAAGCTGCAGTAGAGTAGCACTTTTATCATCCACAGGTTCACCGTAGCTATTCAGAAGTGACTGATACTGAGCAGCGAGAACATTTATTCTTGTTTTTAGCTCTGGTAAGCAGTCTCTGATGTGATGCATCAGTAACCTAACAAAGTATAGAAGGGAAGGATTTTAAAGTAAAATTGTATTCTCACACTCCAAATAAGTCAAATTATCAAATGCAAACAACAGGAAACCCTGTCAAGTGATTTGCCTTGACAGGGGTAAGACCCTAAAATATACACTGGGACTTTATCCATATTTCCTGGCATATAGTTCCTAATGTCCTTGGAATCTTCAGAGTACCTTTTATATGCTAATGAGAGGACAGTGGCTGGGATCCCCTAGATAGCTCCAGGATAAGAAGTGGTCACCAGAAAGATTAAGGCATGATTAGAAAGTTGAGGCTTTTAGCCCCATTCTCCAAAGCCCAGGGAAGGGAGAGAGGCTAGAGGTAGAGTTGATCACCGCTGGCTCAGGGTATAATCAGCCATGCCCACACTGAAACTTCCATAAAACCTCAAAGGACAGAGGTCACAAACTTCCAGAGAGCCAAACACATGGTGGTTCCCAACAGTGGCTTGCCCAGAAATGGCATGGGAGCTCCACACCCCTTCTCACATGCTTTGCCCTGTGGGTCTCTTCCACCTGTTTGTATCCTCTGAACCATCCATTATAATAAACAAGTAAAGATGAGGGATTTCCTGAGTTTCTTGAGCTGCTCTAACAATCGAACTGAGGAGGAAGTGGGAAACTCAAAGCACAGTTCAAAACCTGTGCTTGCAGCTGACATCCTGGAAGGGAGGAGACCATTTCGTGGGACTGAGCCCTCAATCTGTGAGATATGAGCTATCTCCAGGTAAATAGTGTCCAAATCTAATTGAGTTAGAGAATACCGGCTGTATATTTTACCTGTAATTTCTACCAAAAATAAGTTAATTTGAAGAGTTATTTCCAGCTAAAACCCTGGAGAAATTCTTACTTGGTTTATGAGAAAAACCTCTAAAACACCTGGTCTCAGAAACATTATGCTATATTGAATGGCTGTGTGAGAACTAGGGGAAAAAAAAAAACATGCTTTGGTTATTTCACAAGAGCAGGAAAAAATGCAACTTTAGAAGTAAATAGTCTGGAAAAAAAAAATGACAGGGAAACTCCCCATGCTTTTTAAATTTGGCTTTAACCTAATTATAAATGTTTTAAATGCAAATTATTTTCATATTATTACAGTTCCCCAAAGAAAGTAAGCTGATCAGTCCAATTCTATACCCAGCATAGTAAAAGTCAATCTTATCAGTTTTTATAACTTAGGTGATAAGACAAAAATAAGAGAATTTCACTTTAGTCATGTATAAATCATCTAGAAAGGTATTCTAGTCCCTACACCATCGATGGTTATTCAGACTTCAAGGTATACAGCATAAACTGTTTCTATGATGCATAAGAATAGGAGACATCCTAAACTAAAAATAGACCATGTAAAAATTAGACATTTTAATTCGGTTCCTAAAATCTGAAGTGGAAATGAAGTCATCTGCTCCCTGGTTACAGCCTCAAACTAAATTGACTGTCGTGAATTTCATAATTAAAACATCTTAAAATTCACTTCAGCATTCTAGACTACATGATTTAATGTCAACCAACTTAATAAAAATAGACATGTCTACTTTACAAGAACTTCTATGTAAGAAATAGTGTGAAAATATAAGGAACTGATAATAAACTGTCTCAGACACCTACTGGCAAAATAAAACATCTTATTTTTAAAAGATAAAGACTTACCTGTTTAGAGTCCTAGCAAGATACTTTGTCCCATTTCGATTAGCCAGAGATGGGTATTTCTTTTGCAGAAAAGCATATTCATCCCGGATTGAATCAGTGACACTCTTCTTATTGTTAATATCTAGCTGGCTCCTGAGGTTAAAAAATAACAGAAATGTTCAACTAAAGTCAATTGCAGTTCTCTCCTTTGCTTAGATAATGACAGAGATGCCAGTGATGATGACAGTCACAGGCATTGTTTCCTAACACTGGACATGGCTCGTTTAACTTTTACAGTATTTTTTTTTAAGGATTATTTAATTTTACTTATTTATTTATTCATTCATTCATTCAAATTTGACTAGAGAGGGACAGAGTGAGAGAGAACAAGAGAGACGGAAAGTGAGAAAGCAAGCCACCAGGCCCAGGACTTGTACTGTGGTCGGCCATGTGGGAGTACAGCGCCCTTAACCACCATGCCACCTGCTGGCTCCAACTTTTACAGTATTTCTATGTGACAGGGATTATCATTCCATTTTATAGCAATGAACTGAGCCTTAGCAGGATTAACTAATTTATCCAAGGTTATACATTAAGTAGCCCAGTCAAGATTCAAATTATTTGATGTAAAAGTAATTAACATGTAAATAGTTTGGGCCTTATTACCATTATCTATAGTCAAAAGCAATACTTTAAAGTATCATTACAGATAGGCATAAAAATATAAGTGTATCTCAGGACCAGCAAGTGGCATGGTAGTTAAGGCACCGGATCACATATGGCCAACTGTGTGGTTTGAGTCCAGGACCCAGCAGCTCGAGAATGGAGGAGAGGAACTGCAGTGTGGCCAACTCTCCTGGGAGGTGATTTCTCACTTTCTCTTTTTCTCTCTCTCCAGTAAGCACATGTGCCCTATGGCAAAAATCTAAATAAATATGTGTGTGCATCTTGTTTTTTTTTTTTAAAAAAGAATTATTTATTTTCATTTTATCTATTTATTCATTTAATTTGATCAGAGAGACCGAGAGAGAGAGAGAAAGTGAGAAAGTAAGCCACCAGGTCCAGGACTCAAACGTGGTTAGCCATGTGGGAATGTCCAGCGCCTTAAGCACAACACCATCTGCTCACTCTTGTGTGTGTGTATCTTAACCAACTGCACATTTTTAACTCATGGTCAGCAACTAATTTCTACCAAAAATAGTTAACTTGAAAAGGAGTCATCTACAAATACCACAATAGTATTATACCACCTGCTTGCCTGAAAAGGGAGATAGCTAGATTTGGGGGAGCCGTATATATATATCCACGTGTACATATGTATATATGTAGAAGTAGGTTGGAAGGACATGTGAACAGAAGCTGACAAATGAAGTGAATCTTAAATAATCTCTTAGTAAAGGCATTTTCATTTTAAAAGCCTTAAAACCAAAAGTGGTTGAATGTTATTTGAATCCACATTGTTTTGAGTTTGTAGAATAACTAGGACTAGAACTCAGATCTCTTAATAATTTGTTTTGTTTTTTGTTTGTTTTTTCTACTTGGAGGATTTTCAAAAATTTCGTGGAAAAAAGTGGATTTCAAAATATTTTACACCAAAATAAGAAGATATTTTAATTCCCTTTTTTTTCCAGGAACTTTTTGAAGTCCCTTCATATAAAGGCTATGGACTAAGAACGATCTTTGAATTCAGCCTTGGGACCAGCACTTAGCGTAATGGCTGTGTCACTAGACCCCCACGTAGTCCACCGCGGTTTGAGTCCTGGACCTGGCGGCTTAAACGCATGCCAGGCACGGGTGCGTGCGTGCCCAAGATCCCAAGAGGAGAATGGAGGAAAAGGGATTGCAGCGTGGCCATCCCCCCTGGGGGATGATTTCTCGCTTTCTGTCTCTGTCTCTCTCTTTCTGGTGAGCGCACACGCCCTATAGCAAAAAAAACCTCTCCAAAAAAAGAAAAAAAAATAGTTTCTTGAATTCAGCCTTACTTTGCACTAGCCAGCTTTGGTAAATGTACCTGAGTTTTCTGATTATAAAGTAGACATCAACACCTACCTCACAGGATGTTACGAGGATTCTAGAGATAACATTTGCAAATTGCTCACAGTAGAGTTTCTAAAATATAATTAGACACTCGATAACACTTTTGTAGGTTTTTTTTTTTTTTTGGAGAGGTTTTTGTTATAGGGCGCATGCGCTCGCCAGCCAGACAGAGAGAGACAGAGAGACAGAAAGCGAGAAATCACCCTCCAGGGGGGATGGCCACGCCGCAATCCCTTCTCCTCCATTCTCCTCTCAGGATTTTGGGCACGCAAGCACACGCGCCTGGCATGAGTTTAAGCCACCGGGTCCGGCACTCGAACTGCGGTCGACTACGTGGGAGTCCAGCAACATAGCCATTACGCTAACGGCTGGTCCCCAGTTTTGCAGTTTTAATATCAGCTATGTATAATTAGGATTCCTTTAATAAAACTTCTCCAAGTCATATCTTGGTTGAATATCAGTTACACAAAATCACGAATGCTACAAGTTAAACCAATCTATTAAAATCCTACCACTTAACACTTTAAACTCCTTCTTGATTGGGTGCCAATTAAATAATACTTTTTCTTTCTTACTCAGTATCTTCCTCATATAGTTTAACAGAATAGGTAAGAATTCTTTTTTTTTCTTTTTCTTTTTTTTGGAGAGGTTTTTGCTATAGGGTTTGTGCAGTCACCAGAAAGACAGAAAGTGAGAAATTCCCCCTCCCCCAGGGGATGGCCACGCCACAATCCCCTCTCCTCCATTCTCCTCTCAGGATCTTGGGCAAACAAGCACAAGCGCCTGGCCTGAGTTTAAGCCGCCAGCTCCACGACTCGAACTGCAGTTGACTACATGGGAGTCCGGTGACAGCCATTACGCCAACTGCTGGTCCCGGTAAGAACTCTTAATGTCTGGCTATTAAATTGTTTTCCATTACGTGGCACTGTTTACTTTAGAAACATTTTCTATTGAAAATGTCCATAGGAGACTTTAGTGAATTCTTCTTCTCCCTTTACAGTGATGAATTCTTTAGCAATACCAAGATGATAGTAATGGGGAAAAAAAGTAGGACAATATCACATTTCAGAATGATTTTAGAAATTCAAATTGCTCTGAAATGAGAATCCTACAGTTCTTATCTCATTCCTGATTGCTAACCTGTTAACTACTCCAATTATTCCAAGTTTGACTGGAATGACCCTTCCCATCAATACATCCATGGCATCAGTACCCGCATCCATGAGATCAAGTTTAGTGATTACAGCGAGGGTTCTGCGACCTGGGGAATGCAAAAAAAGAAAGAAAATGATCCACTTAATAAAGTCGTTCAGTATTTATTTAAAAAAAAAAAAAAACTCTCATCTCTAATCCCACATGACATAACAGCTTCATCACTTTATAGTAATGCTTTTCTAAGCTTTACCTACAAGTACTTTTGAAAAAATGTATTATTATTTTTATTATTATTTAACTTTATTTATTTATTTTTAATTTTACCATAGAGGGTCAGAGCAAGAGAGAGAGGGAGGCAAAGTGAAAAAGCCGCTAGGTCTGGAACTTGAACTGCAATCAGCCATGTGGGAGTGCAGAGTCCTTAACCACCACGCCACCTGCTGACCTCCCTACAAGTACGTTTTTAAAAATCATTTTTTTCTTTATTCATGATAAAGTATGGACATGCGACAGGCAAGGGTGAGAGAGAGACAAAGAGAGTGAGAAGGGTACCCGCCACAGGATCTGATCCCGTCCAGATCCCCTTGCTCCAGTCTTCCAGCCCCCAGGATCTCGGGCGTGCTTGTGCTCACGCCCTGCATGTCTCGGTCCAACCAGACCAGAAATTTGAACCATGGTCACTGTATGGAACCCCACTTCTCTTAAGTAGCACAGTACCACATGCCACAGATCCAGCTCTGTAAGTAAGTTTAAGCATCATATATAATTTTTAAAAATATTTTAAGTAATGTCTTATTATGTCTTAGAACTTTTTTTTTTTTTTTCTGTAAGGTGCATGCAATCACCAGAGACAGAGACAGAGAAGATGGGAAAGTGAGAAAACACCCCCAAAGGAGGATGGCCACTCTTCAATCCCTTCTCCTCCATTCTCCTTTTGGGATTTTGGGCATGGAGGCATACATGACCAGCATGTTTTTTTGAGCCACAGGATATGGAACTCAAACCATTAGCGATGGGGTCAGCCTTGTGGGATCTAGTACCTTAATCACCATGCCACCTGCTGACATAGACCTAACATTTTAAAAGCATTTTTTTCCTTCTTGAAATTACAATTATTCTTTTTTATAATTTACAGTTTTATGAGTTTTGACAAATGCAAAGAAGTATGTCACTACCACCTAAAGGAGACAATTCTGTTGTCCTCCCCAATTTTTTAAATCTCCAGCGGTCACGTGCACTCACTACAGAAAAAAAAGAGAGAAGGGGAAAGAGAAAAAAAAACACATCCCAATGGGGTATGGTCGTACTGCAATCTCTTTCCTTCATCTCTCTGCCATGATTTTGGGTAAGCAAACACCACAAGTGCTTTACAAGCCTCTGGGGCTAGGATTCAAACTGCAGTTGGCCATGTGGGATCGAGTTCCCAAAGCACAGCATTTAACCACTATGCTACTGGCCCATCCCCCCTAAATTTTCTTGTGTTAAACAATCAAATCATTTTCCACTTTCTGGCTTTGCCTCTTCTAAACTATTACATAAATGGAATTATTGGGTCGTCAGGAAAGTCATGATGTGTTTTTGCATAGGAAAACACGCTATTACTTTCTCAATAACCTAATATATAGTTAATACATAAGACTTTGAATCTGGCCTCTTTCATTTAGCATAATGCATTTGAGAGCCATCATGTTGGAGAGCTACCTATAGTTCATTCCTTTTTATTCTGGGTAGTGTTCCATTGTATGGATGCATTATAATTTGGTTATTCATTTCCTTTGGAAAAACATTTGAGTTTTTTCTAGTTTTTGCAAATTATGAATAAAGGTACAATAGACTTGCGTACAGGTTTTTATATAAACATAGGTTCTCATTTAAGATGGGTAAATTCCTAGGAGTGGAATTTCTGATTTAACTGTGTAAGAAACTGTCAAGGGGCCAGCAGGTGGCCTGATGGTTAAGGTCCTGGAATTCCCACATGGCCGACCATGGTTCAAGTCCTAGACCTAGAGCCTTGCTTTCTTGCTCACCCTCCCTCTCTCCCTCTCTCTCTGGAAAAATGCATGTGAAAAAAATTATAATAAATAAATAAATAAATAATTCTTTAAAAATAGAAAGAAATTGCCAACATGTTTCCCACTAGCAATGTATGAAAGTTCTAGCTGCTCTTCATCGTACATAATTTTACACATAGCATTTTCTAATCATAAGCATTTTTCTATATTGCACCAAATCTACAAAGCCACCTTTTAAAATTATTTTCTGTTTTATCATGATCTAATTTATTTAATCATTTTTGATGCTGGCAGTATTGAATCAATTCTCTTTTTTTAGATTTTTGCCAGAGGGTGGATATACTCACTGGAGAGAGACAGACAGGAGAGAGGTAAAGTGAAAAATTGCTCCCTCGGGGGATGGCCACACAGCAGTCTCTTCTCCACTCTCCTCTCAGGATTATGGGCATGCACACACATACACTCAGAATGATTTTTTTTTTTTTTTTAAAAAGACACATTTATTTAGCATCATGATCAGATTATTACATTTAGCAATCAAAAGCATGAGTGCAAAAAAACAAAAAAAGCTCCATTAAAACTCTTTGTTGGGATGCTTTATACTTTGCACAGAACAGAAACTAAAATAACTTGTTATACAATTAGTCACAAATACAGCCCTCATGTTTTGCCATACGCATGAGTATTGTGTAAAGCATGTCTTCCCTGTAGTAGCTAGACCCTGCCACCACTGTGCTTGGCTGAGTTCACAAATATCAGTTGTAGCCTGTAGCTTCCCTGTCACTTTCTGGCTCTCCTCTCCTGCTAAGCTTTGTTTCCTGGCAGTTAATTAAACCCTTCTGCCACTGCCATAGCTACTGCTGCTGCTGGAACCGCCATAGCCACCTTGATTTCATGGTTTGGCAAAGTATTGGCCTCCACTGCCATAATGGCCAGAGCTTCTGTCTCCAAAGTTTCCACCCTTCATGGGTCCAAAATTTGAAGACTGACTGTTGTAACTGCCAAAATCACTGTAGCTTCCACCACCTCCAGAATTACTTCCACCATTACCAAATCCATTGTAGCCATCCCCACTTCCACCCTATCTGCCACCAGCACGGCTGCCACCAAAGCCACCACGACCACTGATGTTTCCTCCACAACCAAAGTTGTCATTACCACCAAAACCACCTCCTTGACCACCACCAAAGTTTCCAGAACCACTTCAACCTCTTGGGCTGGAGGAAGCACTAGCCATCCCTTGTTTGGACAGGGCTTTCCTCACTTCACCGTTGTGGCATTCACAATATGGTATTTCTGAATGACAGTCTTATCCACAGAGTCACGATCACCAAAGGTTACACAAGCAGAGCCCCTCTTCTTGCCAGTGCCTCAGTCAGTCATGATTTCAATCATTTCAATTTCCCCATACTGTTCTTTTTTTTGGGGGGGGGAGGTTTTCGCTATAGGGCACGTGCGCTTGCCAGACAGAGAGAGAGACATAGAGACAGAAAGTGAAAAATCACTCCCCAGAGGGGATGGCCACGCCGCAATCCCTTCTCCTCCATTCTCCTCTCAGGATCTTGGGCACACACGCACACGTGCCTGGCTTGAGTTTAAGCCACCGGGTCCGGGACTTGAACTGCGGTCGACTACATGGGAATCCAGCAACATAGCCATTATGCTAAGTGCTGGTCCCTCCCCATACTGTTTTAAATAACCCTTAGGTGATGTTCTTCAGGGTCTTTAATGCCACTAACGGAGCTCTTTTTCAGTTAGGTGGGCACCTAGTATTTGAGAATCTTCTCTTAAGACAGCCCTCACTAGTTCCACAACTCTTCCATCCACCTTAGATCGCCTTGCATTCACAGCTGCATCTACCTCTTCCACAGTGGCATACAAGTGCTTGGTGTTTGAATCTCACATTTCCATGCAGTCCCCAAGTGTTCCCCGTTGCTCAAAATGGCTCCTCAGGCTCTCAATAGGGCACATTCGCTTGCCAGACAGGGACAAAGAGACAGAAATCGAGAAATCACCCCCCAGGGCAATGGCCACGTCATAGTCCCTTCTCCTCCATTCTCCTCTTGGGATCTTGGGCATACACGCATGGCGTGAGTTTTAAGCAGCCAGATCTGGGACTTGACTGCAGTTGACTATGTGGGAGACCAGCGACGTAACCATTATGCCATCTGCTGGTCCCTCTCATTGATCGTTTCAAAGCTCAACCTTCTAATAAAGTTTCCAGAGTTGTTCAGGCTCTTTAGGAGACTCCGACGTAGACATGAAGGCAGTGGGAAGAGAGACTTCAACAATGCTAACCTAGCAGCATCCACAGGCAGAAAAGAGTAAGCTCATTAATGTATCTCCCCGCATTATTTTTCAAGCTTCCAGGTTGGGACTCAGAACATGGTTGGCCACATGGGAATCTAGTGCATTAACCACCACACCACCTGCTGGCTCCACAATTCTCATTTTTTGATATTATATGTAATACTGAGTTATTTCCTTACTGTGTATTACTAGGTTAGGACTACTAAACCAAAAGCATATCATGTCTCAAAGTTCAGTTTAAAATAGTATTAATACATATAAAATGCTTAAAGGTTTAAATAATAAAAATAAAGTTTAAAAAAATCCTCTTTAATATAGGTTATTTTTAATCTAACTGAAATGAATATTATTCATTAGTAAAAAGGTTCTTACAAATCTGAAATAAACATTTTAAATAACACTGCTTAGAGGATTAGTTGGCAGCCTTAGCAATAACATTTCCTATCAGTTTGTTTTTTTTTAAATTCTGAGAATCTTCAAAGCAGAAAGACATATCCTTCAGACCATTCAAATACTGGGGTGAAAAAAGAAATGGTTTCTTTATGGGGCAAAGCATATATTTATTAACAGCAATAACAATTCTCAAACGAGCTAGCATTTTATATATACTAAGAGATGCACCTACATAATTAGTTAAGCATCACTGACCCACAGTAGGAAATAATCCTTTGGGTTAAGAATGCTTTAAGGGGGACCAGCAGGTGGCCTGGTGGTTAAGGTGCTGGACACTCCCACGTGGCCGACTGTGGTTCGAATATCGAACCTGGTGGCTTGCTTTCTCACTTCCCCTATCTTTCTCTCTATGTATCTCTCTGGTCAAATTAAAATAATGACTAAATAAAATTAAATAAATAATTATTAAAAAAAAAAAAAAAGAATGCTTTATAAGGGACCAGTAGATGATGTAATGGTTACGTCACTAAACTACCACATTGTTGACTGCGGTTTGAGTCCCAGACCTGGTGGCTTGTAACAACGCCAGGTGTGTATTTATGCTTGCCCAATATCCTGAGTGGAGAATGGAGGAGAGGGGATTATAGCATGGCCATCCCCCTGGGGGGTGACTTCTAACATTCTGTCTGTCTCTCTAGCAAGTACATGAACCCCAAAGCAAAAATCTCTCTCAAAAAAAAAAAAAAAATCCTAGGACCAGCAGATAGCATAATGGTTACATCGCTGGATTCTCATGTAGTCCACCACAGTTCAAATCTTGGACCCAGTGGCTTAAAACTCACACTGGGTGCATGTGCATGCATACCCAAAATCGCAAGAGGAAACTAGAGGAGAAGGGACCGCAGCGTGGCCAACACTCTTTGGGGGTGATTTCTCACTTTCTTCTTTGTCTCTCCGGCAAGTGCATGTACCCTATAGTAAAAAATCTCTCTCTCAAAAAGAAAAAAAAAAAAAAAAAATCCTTCCATGAAAAAGAAAAAGAAAAAGGAAATGTTAGTCACTAAAAACCCCAAGTCATTTTTATTTATACAAAAACAAGAAACCATTTTTGCAAAGCCATTTTCCTTTCTTAATCACTACAAATATAAAAATGAAGTATTTTTGCCTAGCCTGTATGACAACTTCATAACTTTTTCCATCAGAATTTCTATTTGAAACTATAAGCAAAATAGAAAAGTATCATTTTTTAAGTCTACATTAACATCTAGAGATACTCCTTTTTAAAATAAAAATTCGGGACCAGTAGTTAGCGTAGTGGCTATATCACTGGACTCCCACGTAGTCGACCACGGTTCGCATCCCGGACCCAGTGGTTTGAAACTCATGCCGGGCGTGTGTGCATGCATGCCCAAGATCCCGAGAGGAGTACAGAGGAGAAGGGATTGCGGCGTGGCCATCCCCCCTGGGGGGTGATTTCTCACTTTCTATCTCTCTGTCTGTCTCTGTCTGTCTGGCGAGTGCACGCGCCCTATAGCAAAAACCTCTCAAAAAAATAAAATAAATAAATAAATAAAAATTCCTTTCTTGGAGGTAGATTTCCAAGTAATCAAGCATCTCAATAATTTATTTTTTGAAACAGCCACTTTTTTTAAAAACATTTATTTTACTTATTTTACTTATTTATTCATTTATTTTCATTTGACCAGAGAGAAATACACAGAGCAATAGAGAGAGAGTGAGAAAGCAAGCCACCAGGTCCAGAACTCGAACCACAGTTGGCCATGTGGGAGTCTAGCACCTCAACCACCATGCCACCCCCTGGCCCCACATCTAATTAAATATTAACAACTGTCCTTACCATCTGGATCTACTTCTCTTGAAATTTTAAGTGCCTCTGATGTTGCCATATCCGTATTAGCAGCAGTGACGGCGAGGATAATGGAATTTGGATTACTGATGAACCGAAGAATGAGCTCTCTGATTTGAAGCTCAATATCCTTAGGTTGATCACCTACTGGCACCTAAATCAAACAGAGATAAACAAGAAGCTGATCATAAAAATAATTCAGTCTCCCCCATCCCACTTAGCACAAAGAGTATAGGTATTTTTCCATTGATAAATAGTTAAAATAAAGACATTAGTAGTATATATATACTACAGTGGAATTTATAAATTTGGTAATGTGTGAAGTCTCTAACTCTTAGAAATATCAAAAGTTTACTTTTGCACAAAAATGTATATTTAACACGATCTCATGTTAAGGATGGGTCCATGTTTTATTGCCTTACAACAAATTCATTTATTCAGTGTTACTGGCAGCCTACTTATAGAGGGCACTTGTCCAAATGTCAGATTGTGTTAACATAGTCAGTTAGAAAAAAGGCCAAAATTCTTGCCTTTACAGAGCTTATGTTTCAGTGATGAGAGATATATTATAGACAAATGCATATAGTATCCAAGTGGTGGTACGAACTATGGAAAAAATAAACCAGGCCCAGCCATGGTGATGCACAGGTAGCACCACTGCTTGGGAGGCTGGAGGCTATATGGGAGGCCTAGACACAGTTCCTGGGACAACCTAAAACTTGAGGTAAGCCTGCAGTTGCCTATAATCCTGGCTAATTAGGATACTGGGACAAAGGAGAGTGGCAAGGTGAGACTCTATCAAGGATGCCTATTTCTTTTCCTTTTTTTTTAAGAGAGTTTTCTTTTTTAAAGAATTATTTTATTTAACTTTATTTATTATTATTATCATTATTATTTTCCAGTTTGATCAGAGAGAGACAGAGAGAGAGAGGAAGTGAGAAAGCGAGCCACCAGGTCCGAGACTTGAACCGTGGTCGGCCATGTGGGAGTCTAGCGCCTTTAACCACCATGCCACTTGCCAGCCCCTTTAAGAGAGATTTTTGCGAAAGGACACATGTGCTTGCAAGACAGAGAGAGAGGCAGACAGTAAGAAATCACTCATGGCCATGCCACAATCGCTTCTTCTCCATCTCTTCTCAGGATTTTGAGCACGCATGCACACATGCCCAGCATGAGTTTTAAGCTGCCAGGTCCAGGACTCAAAATGCAGTCGACCACGTGGGAATCTGACAACGTAACCATTAGACCATCTGCTTATCCCCAAGGATGCCTTTTTCTGTCTCTGTCCCCTTCTCTTGTTCCCTTACCCCCTTCTCATATAAAGGGAAAAATAAATAAAGCAGAACAGCAGGCAAAGGAATGATTAGAAATTACTGGGTCATTGGAAAAGTCATGACGTATTTTTCTATTCCAAAATACATGATGACTTCTCCAA
Source organism: Tupaia belangeri chinensis (assembly GCF_000334495.1). Taxonomy (NCBI): domain Eukaryota; kingdom Metazoa; phylum Chordata; class Mammalia; order Scandentia; family Tupaiidae; genus Tupaia; species Tupaia belangeri. Next base: position 1,504,556 of record NW_006205376.1, on the reverse strand, counting down.
TGATCCAATATTATGATTTTAAGTTAATATTTTACATTATATTTTTAAATAATCAGGGAAGACATGAGACAATGACATTTGAGACAGTGAGCAGAAGTTAAAGGTAATAATGGAGAAGTACATACAGACACATGGGGGGAAGAATGTCCCAGGCAGAGTAAACTAATAAGGACAGGAAGCTGGAGTAGAAGAAATAAGGAAAAGAATATGAGACCAGAAGATGGCAAAATGGTTACCTCACTAGACAGCCACATAGTTGACCATGGTTCAAGTCATGGATCCAGTGGCTTAAAACACACGCCAGGTGTGTGTGCGTACATGCCCAAAATCCCAAGAGGAAAATGGAGGAGAAGGGATTGTAGCTGGCCATCCTCCTGGGAGGGGGTGGGGGGTGATATCTTGCTTTCTCTCTCTCTGTCTGTCCAGCAAACACACATGCCCTATAGCGAAAATCTCTCTTAAGGAAAAATAAAATAATAATAGGAACACATCAAGTAGATTCCTTAAGTTTCTATAAGATGTTAGGGTTTTACTCTGAGTGAAATAGGAAGCAGATGGGAGGTTTCAAGCCCAGGAATAATAATATAATCCAGTTATCACTTTAATAGCATCACTATGGCTGCTGGATTAAGAACAGGTATGAGGAAGACCTGTTAATCTTGTTATTCATTATTATTAAAGTAATCCAGGTAAGGTAACAGTGGCTATATCATCATTTGTAAGGCATGACAAAGTTCTGGGTATACTGTAAAGGTAAGATGCACCAAGAGGACTTGCTGACAAGAAGCAGAACTTCTTGATAAGGAAGTGTTGGGGTGGCAGGTGGCATGGTGGGTAAGGGCTCTGGACTCTCACATGGCTGACTGTGGTTCAAGTTCCAGACCTGGTAGCTTGTTTTCTCACGTTCCCTCTGTCTTGCTCTCTCACTCTGCCCCTTTCTGGTCAAAATTAAAAATAAATGAGGAAAAACAAAAGTTAAATAAAATAATTCTTAAATTTTTTTTTAAAAAAAGTGTCAAGGATGACTGCAAACTGGCTAAGCAATTGGTAGAATAGAGATGCCATTTATTGAGGTGGGGGAGACTATAGAAGGGTCAAATCTCGCTGAGGGACAGGTCAGGAATTTAGTATTAGATATGTAAAATCTGAAACACCTTTAAATTTTAAGTGTATATGTCAACTAGACAGTTGGGTATACAAGTGTGGAGATATTTGCATGACATCAAAATACTGACACTCATGTATTTAAAGTTATAAGATTGGATGAAATCAAAGGGATAAGTGTACTACTTAGCAAAGACAAGCAGTCCAAAAACTAAGTCCTGGAACACTCACTGTTCAACACTGGGGAGATGAGAGGGAACCAGCAAAGGAGACGGAGGAGTGGCCAGTGAGAGTGGAGATAATCCTGCAGTGTAGTATCTTGGAAGCCAGGTAAATTAAAGTGCTTCAGAGGTAAAAGTTAGGCTCAACTATATCAAACGCTTCTAATAGATTAAGTGTGATTCCAAAAAGAAGCTGAACCTCTATGGGATTAAGGGAAGACTATATTTGTTCAAGTAAAAACAACTACATCCAAAAGAGTAACAGTTATTCCTTACCTTGGTCATTCCTGGCAAATCCACAAGTGTCAAATTGACAACATTGGGTGAAAAAATCTTAAGATGAATTGGCTCAGGGCTTACTCCCTAAAAATAAGTTTTAATATATTACATTAAAATCACATTAGAACTTCAACAAAATATCAAAGTAGATGCTTTTACATATGAACTAAAGCATCACCCCGAAACATTGCAACAATCAAAACCTGATGAGCAAGTGAGAGTAAGGCAGCCAGCTATATAACTGGTCATAACCCTACTCAACCCCCGGCATTAACATAAGCAATTCACTTTCTCTGTATCATTTCACATTCTTTTCTCCTGATTCGAATCTTTTATCATTTCTTAAATATGCTCAGTAGACTTAAGTGATGAACCAAAGAATTACTTACTATCCAAATTTATGAGGTTCCTGAGTTCAGAAAATAAGGCACAGAGAGCAAGCTATCCAAATTAAGTTGGTTCTTGATCACTGAATACCAAGTGGCAAGATATGAATAGTAAGGGATTATTCAGAAAATTTATCTGAATCTCGAGATATTTGTATTTTCTTTGAATTTTGTATTTTATTTTTATTTTATTGATATTTTCTATAAATATTGTAGACTCCCTCCTCTTCACCACTGGCCCTCTACAAGTTTTAGAATTATGCCATTTACATATAAAAAGACACTTATGATACGTTCATATCCTGGCTTTGTACATATTCTTCTTCATCCTTTAATATGTTCTCTCCTCTGTTTATCCACCTTAAATTTCCTTTATTAAACCCACAGTAAATTCTCATTTTCCAGGAAGCTCTTTTGGAATATCCTTTACTTTGAATCCCCTGTACAATTAAATTTGCTGTATTATGTTACTCTGAACTACTTTTCTATCTGAAATACTCCAGTGTTCTGAAGTCATTAAGTGTTGATACCTGGCATGCCTCTCTAAGATGTATTTTTCAGGCTCTTTATTGCCATTGCATTCCCTTGTCATGTCCAGTACAAACTTTCGTCCAAACACCTTACAACTCCAGTCTAAGGATTTGATATTTCAAATCCTTCAGGGAATTGAAATTATATAAGATCAAATAATCACTTGCTTCATTATCAAAATGATTTAACAGAGAAGATTTTTTTTCCATATGTTTGGGTTTGTAAGCTTTTTTCATCTTTGAGACACTGTGGATGAACACATTCTGGGAATTCTATCTTTAGCAAAATTGAAGCAGCTTATAGCCATATAGACTCAATGTTTTATGACATTCAGTTTAGTGTAGCTGAAAACTTTCATTTCTAAATCACCACAGTCTCACTTTCTTTCTAAATTGTGGTACTATGTAAAATTATCACCAATGCTGAGTTCAATAAATACATGGGGATTTCAGGAAAGATCATTTGGGCTGGTGTTATAATTAGGTGTTGTAATTAATAACATCCTCAAAACCAAAATTATTCCTTATATAGGACTAAGGAGAAGCTAATGTAGTTTCTGGCCACTTTTTCTCTTTTCTCTGTAACATGGTTATACAAAAATGTGGGCAGCATGGCAGAGGTAGCAGTCACGTCAGAAGTTACCAGCCTGGAGTTCAATAATGAGCAAAGCTCAGTTGGTCACTCAAATAGAGATTAGTATCCTGCCCAGGTATAATGACTTAACAAGGCTCCAGAAGTGTTTTTGTCAGGAAATATTAATAACCTCTGTAGCACAGTATCTGGCAGATACCGGAGCTCAATAAATACATGCTGAGTGTTAGAACTAGGCTAGGACCCAGTTGTGGGATTAAATGTGCCTCTGGAAAATATAAAAATGAAGGTAAAACCAAAAAGGAGAGAAAAAGAGAGAAGTAATAAAAACAAAAAAAGAAGAGAAAACAGAAGGATTTAGATGAGTAATGGTGGTGCCTGATGTCAAGATTACCAGTATCTTAGACATCTGATTTATTTTAAACTCTCACATCATCATCTTAGGAAATAATCATGACTGATGAATTACTTTTCATCTCTCCTTTGAAATTACTTAATTTTTCTTTTTCTTTCATAAATAAATCTAGCCTTACTTCATACATGTCTGTCATACATTATATAATGCATCCAGAGTTAGAGAATAATAAATCTATCAGAAAGAGATAATATTATAACAGCATTAAATAGAATTATATAATAAAGTGGCATGTATATGACAGGATCAAGAATAAACATTTAAATGGAACATCTATATGAAAAACATAAAAGCCCTGAGAAATAAAAGGAACTTTAAGCAAGTTTTAATACAGTTGTGAAAATACTCCATTTGTTTCAAAACCACGATTTTGAACTTATAGTGCCCTCACACATTATATATAGAACACACTTGATAAATTTTCTGATATTTACACTTTCCAACTCTTAAAGATGCCTACCTTATTATTTCCTGAAATTCTTTCTGTTTCATTTTCAATTTCTTGTCGAATTTCATCAAAATCTGTGTAAAGCTAAAAATATTGAAACAAAAACACAAAATAAGATCCAATGTTTTTAAGTGGGGGAGGGGGGCCTGTATATCCATATATTTCAAGAATGTCTATGACTTTGCTTCAGAGAATTAGTAACAAATTCTAGTGTTTACAATCATGTTTTTTTATGTTTTTTGAAAAAGAGAAAGGTGATATGATTCATAGTATTTATTTATTTATTAATTGTTATGTTGCCAGAGTGTGTGTGTGCTCAGCAGAGAGAGAGAGACAGATAGACAGACAGAAAGCACCCCCCAATGGGGCATGGCCACACTGCAATCCCTCCTCCTCCACTCTTCCCTCCCATCAGGATGGTAGGCACACGTGCCCTACATGTTTCTCAAGCTGCCTGAGCTTGGACAAAACTATGGTCAGCCATGTGGGATCTGGCTCCCTTAACTACTAAGCTACCAGGTCATCCCAGATTTAGTTTTTATAAGCTTTTCATATTTACCTAAACCACACAACAGTTAAGAATTTCCAAATTAGAGAAATTGAGTTCAACTTAAAATGTTTTTCAAATAAACTATTGAGGTTAGAAATGTTACTAAGACTTCTTTTACAAAAACCAGATGCTTTAAAACAACGTAACAGGCCAACCACAGTAGGACAGTGGTGTAGTGGTAATGTCACATTCCACAGTGCTGGGGTCACAAGGGGAGATCCTGAATTTGAGTCTTGAGGTCTCCCTTCTGTGTGCATGCCTACAATCCTAGCTGGCTGGGAATGGATGGTGGTGTGGAGATCCTAATGGGGGCTTGCCTCCCCAATATGGAAAAAATAAATAAGTAAACTGAGAAAACAAAAGAAAGTCCAGAATAACATACTTGCAATTATCAACCAATACAAAACTTACTTTGAAATTATTTTTTCATATTATGTGATTACCTTATTTTTGGTGTGAAGAAATTTACCCCATTCTTCTGCTTCTACCCCTGAAAAAAAGAAAAACTCATTTATTGGAAACTACGGAAATTACTTTTCATCTTTATGTTAGGAATTCAAAAAGGCAACAAAACACATTATTATTTGTTCCTATTTCATCATTAACTACAAATGAATAAGTATTTTAAGTTCTGTTAAATTATACTTTTGTGCTTAAATATTGTATCATGTATTTCAAAAACATCACTAACTTCAGGTAAAGTCGCTCACAGGTCTTCCCACCATTTGAAATCTAGATACAATAAATAAAACTGTTCACTTCCTGTTTTGTATATAGTTACATTATTGTAAAAGGTATATATTTATTTAAACATCTTACACATAAAAGCAGTTTTTCTGATGCAAGTATTCAATTAATAGCCAAGAAGAAAAAGAATCCAACTGAGTAATGCAAAAAGCATATTTAACCGATTTATATACACAACTCAAGGTAAAAATTCATATATATGGCCAAAGCAACTAATTTTTCCATTTTTAAAAAATTTGATTTCCTGTTGGTTACCTATAAAGTCACAATTTGCTATTCCTTTAAAGAGATCTCTCAGTGGTGTGGAGCTACCGACTTTGTAACTTACATGCACTTTCAAGGTGATATTCCCCCCAAAGTCAAGACTATGTTGCCCTTGGAACTGGAGGTGGAAAAGAAATAAAATGGAGGAAAAGAAAAACCAAAGCCCCGATACATGCACTATGTGGAGTTGCCACGCTCCAGGTTTCTAATCACAGGTCTGTTCCTCTGCACTTGCTGAAAAAAGAAAAGCATACTGTGTGCACTCTGTGTCTGAAAGTCAGAGAGCAAGTTTTGTTCTGTTTCTCCCAGAAACACCTGAAATGTTCCATTGTAGAAAGGTAATCTAACTTTACCTCCCCCGAACACAGCTATTTTGCTTTTGCCAAATTCAAAGGTTTAAAATGTCTTAAATCAGTTTTTTGGATAATGCACATCAGCCACCTGAAATCAAAATGAAAATGACTATAAGATATTCAGATAAATATTTAGTGAGGGAAAGGTGGATCAATTCTTTGGTAGAATAATGGTAAATAAAACTGGATCCTTTTTGCAAGTAAAATGCTCACCTACTTGAAGCTTAGTACCTTCTTCCAAGAAGTCTCATTGGAGGACTGGAGTAATCTAGGTGAACAGAACTCACAAGGGCAAGTACTACACACCAAAGGGGTGTTTTAAATTTACCTTATCATATAAAAGAGGCCTGGCTTGACAAGCATGTTTTTGAAAATAAAAATAAAATAAATTATATTCACCACCACAAAAGCTTGCATTCTGATGCAATGCCAAAAAGATAGTAATAATCACTAAAACCTGCAATCAATGTGGGTAGGCAAATAAAAACGGACGGAAAAACAATGCGCGCAGCCTGTAGGAGGATATAAGCACACATGCAGGCATAATAGGAAAAGAAGGGTCCAAAACAAGTGGAGAAAGGAAACCTTTAGAAAGGTGTCTTGAGTTTTTCCATGTAGCAGGGTCTGTAGTTAAAGAGAAACAGCACAGAATGATAAGTTTAGTGCTTACCCCTAAAATTGTAAACCTTCATAAAAAATCAATACGTGCAGAAATCTGATCACATTTCAAAGGCACGTAACATTCAATTATTCAAAATAGACAAATAGAGGCCAGCTGCAGAGGCTGAGGTAACGCAGGGCTCCAAGGTGCTGAGGCCACAGGAGAGGTCTCAGGTTCACATCCCAAGGTCTTCCTGTGCATGCCGGACATGTGCAAGTATGCCCTGGATCCTGGCTGGCTGGGACTAGGGGTGGATCAGAGGATGAGGACCCTATTGGTGGTGCCTATTTCTCTCATTCTCATGGGTGAATTAAATAAATTTTGGATGTGTATCTTTTATTTTGTTTGGAGAAGTTTTTGCTATAGGGTGCATGCACTCACCAGAAAGATGAAGAGAGAGAGAGAGAGCGAGCGC
>NW_006205376.1:1472109-1497302 GCF_000334495.1 Tupaia belangeri chinensis | reverse complement strand
CCTTTTTTTTTTTTTTATAACCTTTATTTATTCTGAGAGGGAGAGATACTCCCAACAGAGCCCTCATACCTCAACCCACCTGAAGTATGCACATGTGCTGGGTCTGTATAAGGAGACCTCAGGATACAAACCTGGGACTTCAGCATCACAAAGCACTGCATTACCACTAAGCCATCACGACTGGTGTAATATTGTGTGATAAAAGCAAAGCATACTGTGTTCCATAACTTTATTTTTAACATTTTCATAAAACAAATTTTCCATGATTAATGCCACCATTTTCCCAAGTTTGACACAAGTAGATTAAAATTAATCCACTAATCAAAACTTTGTCTTAGATATCTGATAACCTGCTATGGAAAAATATAAATTGCCTGATTTTTAAAAACCTACAAAATATACTAAACTTTTCAAAACCTGAAGAGTTAGTAAGTATATGCAGGTATTTTCCTTATTAGCTGAGACTAAGCTTTGTTTTACAGAGGCATTTCTTTGAAATACATATTAAATTTAACAGAACACCAAAGAAAGTTAACTCTTTACCTTCATAGACTCAATCTAAAGTGAGAAAGGGAGACTATCACTAGCACTCTATGGAAAAAGATTAATCCTACCTTTTCCCTTTAATTCTTATATATATTTTTACTGCCTTTTGAGGGTAACTGACTGCTTTTACAAATAGGTAATTTAACTAAATGAGAGTAACAATTCAAATTATACCTAGATGTTTAAGTGTTAGTCTATGAAGCATATACATGTGTATTAGAAACAGAAAACAAACATTTTTGCTTTAGATCAGTGACTTCCCTCCTCAAAATACTCTATTACAATTTTTCAAGTTTCCACTGATACTGCTCAGGGTATAAAATACAGCTCAACTTTTGGCCTTTAATCAACATGCCAACTAGGATTTTGTTTAAAAGGATATCTGAGGGGGAACCAGCAGTTAGCGTAATGGCTATGTCGCTGGACTCCCACGTAGTCGACCACGGTTCGCGTCCTGGACCCGATGGCTTAAAACTCACGCTGGGCGCGTGTGCGTGCGTGCCCAAGATCCCGAGAGGAGAATGGAGGAGATGGGATTGCGGCGTGACCATCCCCCCTGGGGGGTGGTTTCTTGCTTTCTGTCTCTCTGTCTCTCTCTGTCTGGCGAGCGCACGTGCCCTATAGCAAAAATCTTCTCAAAAAAAAAAAAAGGATATCTGAGGGACCAGCAGATGGTGTGATGTCCACGTTGCTGGACTCCCATGTAGCCGACCATGGTTTGAGTCCCGAACCTGGTGGCTTAAACTCACACTGAGCATGTGTTCGTGTGTGCCCAAGATCCCGAGAGGAGAATGGAGGAGATGGGATTGCGGCGTGACCATCCCCCCTGGGGGGTGGTTTCTTGCTTTCTGTCTCTCTGTCTCTCTCTGTCTGTCTGGCGAACGCATGCGCCCTATAGCAAAAACCTCTCCAAAAAAAAAAAAGGTATCTGAGAAAAACCTGATTTAATTATTATAAATAATGAAAGATAATTGTGAAGTCCAATTAAACATATACCCCAATCTAAAACATAGTTTAGCTTTTATTTTAAAATTATTTTACATTGGCTGGGGCCAGCAGGTGATGTGGAGGTTAAAGATGCTAGATTCCCACATGACTTACAGCAGTTCAAGTCCTAGACCTGGTGGCCTGCTTTCTCACTTTCCCTTTCTCTGTGTCTCTGTCTCTGTCTGGCCAAATTAAAAAAATAATAATAACAAGTGGAATTAAATAAATTAATTAACCCTAAAAAATTATTTTACATTGGGGCCAGCAGAAGGCATGGAAGTTAAAGCACTGGATCCCACAAAGCCAGCTTGTACAGTTCCAGCCCCAGATCCAGTCACTTGAAAATCACACTTCATATGTTTGTGTGCATGTCCAAAGTCCAAAATCCAAAATCCTAAGAGTAGACTGAAGGAGAAAGGATTGAGGTGTGGCCATCCTCCCAGGGGATAATTTCTCACTTTCCATCTCTTTTCCCCTCTCTCTCGTATGCATGCCCTTTCTCTCCCTAGTAAGTGCACACATCCTATAGCAAAAACTGAAAAAAAAAAAAAAATTTACATTGGCAGAAGTGGGGGTTAAGCTAAGAATACCACAAATCTATATATTGAAAACTTATTCCACATAGTTGACAAAAAGATCCCATTTAAACACATTTTCCTGATAATTATACATGTAGGACACTAAAATATTTACCAAGTTTTGATGGCCCTGTATCTAAAATGGATTACACTTCTCCATGTCATCTTAAAATGTGCTATTCTTAACCTACCATTGGGAATTTGGACCTTTGTTCTATAGCAAAGCTCTTCCAGGCTGTAAACAACATGGACAATGACTGTTGTCTCTTATTTTGAATTTGTTCTGTCTGCTTATGTTATTTTTCTTCTCTGTCACTGCCAGGCTATGAGGAAATTCATACTCTTCTAGCTAACTGAATTTCTCTGCTCCATGGTTTCTAATTTCCTGTGGGTTAGATGATTTATGGTAAGCTAGAATTGTTTATCCCAAGGATACAGGCTCTGATGAGAAGGTAAGGGACTATCCTAGAATTAAAAACACATCAAATTCAGTACTTCAATTTATAAAGTCTATTTTGTGTTCTGGGTAGCTGAGTTGTCATTTTAAGTGAGTTATCTATAAAATAAGCACTAAGCTTGGAAAAATATATATATACAGGTAAAGATACACAGATTTACTGACCAACCACCAAGAGACACCAACAAAATGTAATGGCCATACAAGTAGCAAAGAGATGCCAAGAAGCTGACACTTACATAGCTGAAACAAATACCTCTTTTAACAAGCAAAGTTGTATATAAGAAAACACTGCCTGTGTCTGTAAATAGTGTCTAAGAGACAGGATATCATTTGCTCTTTCTTTTCTTTCTTTCTTTTTTTTAATTGCCAGAGGTCATGTGCACTCACCAGAAGAGGGGAGAGAGAGAGAGAAAGAGAAAGCCCCCCCCCCCCAGTGAAATGTGGTCACACCACAATCCCTTCTCCATTTGTCCATGCTGCACATGCATCCATACACCTAGCATGTGTTCCAAGCTGCAGGGGCAGGGATTTGTACCACAGACGGCCATGTGGATCCAGCTCCCGTAACTACTAGGTTACGGGCAGGCTGTCATCTGACCTTTTCTTTCTTTCTTTTTAAATAAACTTGAAAAATATATATTTGTGGGACCAGCAGTTAGCGTAATGGCTATGTCGCTGGACTCCCACATAGTTGATCGCGGTTTGCGTCCTGGACCTGGTGGCTTAAAACTCACGCTGGGCGCATGTGCATGCGTGCCCAAGATCCTGAGAGGAGAATGGAGGAGAAGGGATTGCGGCGTGACCATCCCCCCTGGGGGGTGATTTCTCGCTTTCTGTCTCTATGTCTCTCTCTGTCTGTCTGGCGAGCGCACGCGCCCTACAGTGAAAATCTCTCCAAATAAAAAAAAAAAAAATTAAAACCATTTTTAAAAATTCAGTGTAATATTAAGTACATAAAGCTCAGCAAAAGAAGGAGTGAAAATTAATAATCATTTTCAAATTAAAACTCTTTAGGACAAGAGAATAAAAAATAGCAGGCACATATTAAGACCAGAAGTAGGACTGTTAAATAACATTACTAAGCTAAAAATTAGTCATTTTGATTTTACTGAGTTGTTGAGAATGTCATGACATATTTTTACATAGAAAAATATGTCATGATTTTCCTGACAACCAAATATATAAAATAAAATCTTTCAACCACAATCTAAATGACTTAAATTCTAAATCAAAGTAAAAAAAAAAAAAAAAAAAAAAACTCCAATGGTTTAAACACTAGGTGAAAAAAAATACTTAAAACACTACAAAAGACTTTAATGTAAATGTTTTTCTTTAACTGATTTCTGTTTCCCGAGTGCCTCACTAGATCTTCCACAAAAAAACACTGATAACACTTTACTAAGCTAAATTACCTCAAAGGTACTTTTCCCAACCCATGGGCTTTCAAAACAACAAAAATTATTCTTTTTACATTAAGATAGACACATAAAGGGGCCAGCAGGTGGTGTAGTGATTAAGGCACTGGACACTCCCACATGCTAACCATGGTTTGAGTCCCATACCTGGTGGCTTGCTTTCTCACTTTCCTTCTCTCTGTATGACTGTCTTTCTCTGGCCAAATTAAAATAAATGAATGAATAAAATTATATAAACAATTCTTAAAAAAAAATTTAAAAAGACAGATACATTAAGGGGCTGGCAGGTTGCATGGCTGTTGGGGCATGGGACTCCCACATGGTGGACCAACCACAGTTCGGGTCTCGGGCCCTTGTGACTTATTTTCTTACTTTCCCCCTCCCTCTGTCTCTCTGTCTCTCTCTAGTCAAATTGAAAGTAATGATGATAAATAAATTAAATAAACAATTCTTTAAAAAAAGAAAAAAAAAGAAAGCTGCATAGTACCTCTCTTCGTAGGACTTCTGATTTTGCTATAGCAATTGATTTCTAATTATCTCAATTCATATATTTTAATGACTATAGGTTTAAAATAAGTCTTATTCTAATTATGAAATTTACCATTTTCTTCTCCAGTTGTTTTTCGTTTATCTTCTGGTGACACATGGACCAGCTGTAGAATGAGAGGTCTCCGGGTGACAATACCAGTACCTCTAGGAAGTAGGTCCCTCCCCACTAGGCTTTCAAGCACTGAGCTCTTTCCACTGCTCTGAAACAGAATACACAAGAGCAAAATGAGCTTCTTCACACATTTCTTTTATTAACAAAGATGACTATAGTAACGAAGCAGGATACAAAGAAATTTTTTGAAGGAAAAAACAGTGGATAGGCTTCTTAACTAAAATTTATATTTTCTATTAAATGATCTTTATTTCCTTTTTTAAAAATTCCAAACACAGAAAAAAATTAAAAGCCTCATTCTTCCATAAGTTACCTTTTTAGATACTCTCCCACCCATTTCAAAATCTACATAATACAGGTATATATAAAACCAAGACTATTAAATGGGTCAGTACTATATATACTTTCCCTGCTTTTATCTTAACGTAATGATCAGGGATACCATTCCACATCACTATATTAACTTCTGTGTCAGTGGTTAAGCAGTATTCTACTATGTGTAAAACCAAACCCCAACTGACAGACGTTTAAAGAAAAGTTTTGCATTTTGCTTTTATTAACCATGTTGTAACAAACACGCTTTTACAAATAATCTTATTTATACAATCACCACATTAGATTTGGCTTGTTTAAATTGCTGTTTCAAGAAAATACAGATTTTGAGACCTGCAAATGGCATAATGGTTACATTGCTGGGCTCTCGCATGGGCAATGTGATTCAACTCCTACACCTGGAGGCTTGAAACTCATGCCAGGTGCATATGTGTGTGTCCAAAATCCCAAGAGGAGAATAGAGGAGAAGGGATTACAATGTGACCGTCGCCCCTGAGGGGTGATTTCTCCCTTTCTGTCTGTCTCTGGTGAGCGCACAAGTCCTATAGCAAAAATCTCTCTTTAAAAAAATAAGGAGAAAAAGAAAATACAGATTTTAAGAATTCAGATTCTGCCAGACTGCACACAAGATGGACACCAAACTATACTTCCAACAGTTTATGAGTTTGTTCAATGTGTTGCATCCCATCGGCATTGAGCATTATCATTTTTGCTACCTTGACAGAATAATGACAGCTCATTTATTTTTATTTTTATTTAGAGAGATTTTTGCTATAGGGTGTGTGTGCTCATCAGAGACAGAGAGAGACAGAGAGACAGAAAGGGAGAAATCACCTTCCAAGGGGGATGGCCACGATGCAATCCCTTCTCCATTCTCCTCTCAGGATTCTGGGCACAAATGCATATGTGCCTGGACTAAATTTTAAGCTCCTGGGTTTGGGCCTCGAACCACAGTCACCTATGTGGGAGTCCAGCGACATAACCATTAAGCCATGTGCTGGTCTCTGGCAGCTCATTTAAATTAGCATCCTTTTGGGCCAGCAGGTGGCATGGTGGTTGCGGCGCTGGGCACTCCCACAAGGCCTGAACCTGGTGACTTGCTTTCTCACTCTCTTTTCTGTGTGTCTGTCTTTCTCTGGCCAAATTAAAATAAATGAATAAATAAATAAAATTAAATAAATAATTATTTTTTTAAAAAAAATGAGCATCCTTGCACTACTGATATCAAGTATCCTTTGGCTTAAGGGCTTTCTGTATTTCTCTTTTAGTCATTTTCTTGTTCAAATGCTAGCATTTATATTCTTACCAGCTTAAAATAAAGCTTTTTATCTGTACTATAAGTATTTCATTTTTCTTTGATCTGAATATTTTTTGCCAACTATTTATGCTAAAATTTTCAGTGCTACAAAGAAGTTGTAAGAATAGTAATAGCTAATACTCATATGTCTTAACAAAAATGCACCATTCAGGGACCAGCAGTTAGCATAATGGCTATGTCGCTGGATTCCCATGTAGTTGAATGTGGTTCAAGTCCCAGACCCAGTGACTTAAACTCACGCTGGCGCGTGTGCGTGCATGCCCAAGATCCCGAGAGGAGGATGGAGGAAAAGGGACTGCGGTGTAGCCATCCCCCTGGGGGGTTATTTCTCGCTTTCTCTCTCTCTGTTTCTCTCTCTGTCTTCCTGGCAAGCACATGCGCCCTATAGCAAAAACTTCTCCAAAAAAAAAATGCACCACTCATTAACAGTCTAACATATCTGCTTTATGGTTTTCCTTACATATACACACATAATTTTTTTTCTTTTACTTTTGCTATTTTATTTGATAGTCAGTTATAGGGGCCAGCAGGTAGCATGGTGGTTAAGGTGCTGGACTCCAACATGGACATCACAGCTCAAGTTGCAGACTTAGCAGCTTGAAAATCACCCTAGGCATGCATGTGACTGCCCAGAATCCCCCCAGCGGGGATGGCTCGCTGCAGTCCCTTCTCCTCCAGTCTCCTCTTGGGATTTTGAGCATGCATGCACACACACACACACCTGGCATGAGATTTAAGCTGCCAGATCCAGGATTTGAACCGCAGTTGACTACATGGGAGTCTAACAACGTAACCATTTTACTACCTGCTGGTTTCACCCCTTCAGGTTTTGTTCTTTTTTTTAAAGAATTATTTGGGGGAACCAGCAGTTAGCGTAATGGCTATGTCGCTGGACTCCCACGTAGTCGACTATGGTTCGTGTCCCAGACCCAGTGGCTTAGAACTCACGCCGGGCGCATGTGCGTGCCTGCCCAAGATCCCGAGAGGAGAATGGAGGAGAAGGGATTGCGGCATGACCATCCCCCCTGGGGGGTGATTTCTCGCTTTCTGTCTCTGTCTGTCTGTCTGTCTGGCGAGCGCATGCGCCCTATAGCGAAAACCTCTCAAAAAAAAAAAAAAAAAAGATTTTATTGGGACCAGCAGTTAGTGTAATGGCTATGTTGCTGGACTCCCATGTAGTTTACCGCGGTTTGAGTCCTGGACCCAGCAGCTTAAACTCACACCAGGCGCATGTGCATATGTGCCCAAGATCCCGAGAGGAGAACGGAGGAGAAGGGATTGTGGCATTCCCCCTGGGGGGTGATTTCTCACTTTCTGTCTCTCTGTCTCTCTCTGTCTTTCTGGTGAACGCACGCGCTCTATAGCAAAAACCTCTCAAAAAAAAAGAATTGTTTTATTTAATGTTATCTATTTATTTTAATTTGATCAGAGAGGGAAAGAATGAGAGAGAGAGCTAGAGACACGGAAAGTGAGAAAGCAACCCACCATGTCCAGGACTCAAACTATGGTTGGTCATGTGGGAGTCCAGCACCCTTAACCACCATGCCACCTGCCAGTCCCCCACCATTTCAGGTTTTAAACCATGTAAAACAATATTATACACTGTTTAGATTATACACATGTATAAAAATACAGATAGACTACCTACACATATGAGGAAGTACAATAAACACCAAACTCAATGAAGTGGCTACCTCTCTCTGGGAAGGAGAGAAATTCAACTGGGTAGTTAATGTTTTACTTCTTAAACCAAAAAGTAGATATAACAGTATTCACAATATTATTCTCAGGATCTTTTTGAAAGAATCTTTTTGATGTTTATGATATTTCAAAATAATTTTGCAATGCCATTTTTTCTAGTTGGGGCTGCAGTACAGGCTGCGTGACATCAGGGTCTGGCAAGACTGGCTGATGCCTGGAATAGGGCTGTGAGCCACAGCACTGCCCCAAGCTGCCGCGGCACGTGGTCCCTGTAACCATTCTTTCTAAGTAGTAAAACATAAACGAACAAGGAATAGAAAAGGTTTTATTGTTCCTTTATTTCCTGTTTAAGGTAATGTGAAATAAAACTGAAGTATTACCTAAATTGTTTATAGCCCTCTGCTGCAGAGTATAGTACTTTCAGCTCTCCGCCAGAGCTGGACACGTAGCTGGTCTAGATCTGCACAGAACAGGAGGGTGGACACTGGAGTTGGTCTGTAACCTCTATCTAAGCTTTGTACCAAGTGTCTATTTTGGGGTGTGGGAGGTTCTGACCCCCCTTTTTTTCCAAAATTATTTATTATTTTTAACTTGCCATAGAGCATATGCACTCACCAGAGAGAGCAAGAGAGAAAGCAAGCCTCCAAGTTGAGGACTAGAACCATAGTCAGTCATGTGGGTGTCTAGAGCCTTCATCACCACACTACCTCCTGGCTCTTCTAACCACATTTAAAAGGGGTTAGAGCAATGTGAGAAAGAGTACTACTGTGACCCTGTCTAGAAAAAGTGGCCAGGAGGGCAGCCAGTGAGGGGTGTCTGGTATCAGGCACGGGAGATCACACTAATCCCAAACTGGACATCGATATGCTGGTTTCACTTCGAGACAGTTAAATACAAGAGACTTCTGTGTGGGGGTTCCTCCAGAAACGAAACACAGATTCCTCTGCAACTGGCAGTGGAACTTCGACCCAACACTTACATGCCACGACCTAATGTGCTGTGAAAATGTAAAATTTCCTGAAAGGTAAAAGCGAGCCTCAGGTCAAGGGGGATAGTGGACACTGTGACTGGTTCTTTTGGACTCTGACAGCATGCATCTAGATTCATTTCATGCATCTAGAAACCAGAGAAACCTAGAAATCAGAGAAATTATGGACCCCACATTCTTAGAGTGACTAGTTAGCTCCAAGAGCACCTGAGACATTACCAGAACACTTCGTTTCTAGACTAGAATGCTCTACTTCATCCCTGACTCCAGTGGGATTCAAATGTGAATAAAATTATATGACCTGCTCTAATCATTACAGAATTGGATTGAATCACTTCTTAGAAAATAAAGCTCCTAAACCCCACCTAATTGGTTAGGATGCTATGAAAACAAGTCTTGCCTACCTAACAGGCATTAATACTGGCTGACATTTGGAAACTGTAAACAGCTAATAGATCAAAAATCAGTGCATTTAAACCAAAACTTTTGAACATGTTGGTTTTGGGTTTTGCTTTTTTTTGTTTTTTAGAGATAGGGTTTTGCTATGTTGCTCATAATCATGAAATCACGGCCTTGAAATCATGATCTTTATGCCCCAGCCTCCTGAGTAGGTGGAATTATAGGCGCACACCACCACTACCCGCTTCATCTTGTCTTTATTCCTGAGTTCCCAGAAGGCCTTCTCGGAGTTAGCACTGGCCCCTGTACGTAACTTGATCTCTCTGCCCATGTTCTAATTCACTTTGCTTAAATATAAATCTTGTCTTATTGTACGGAATAACCAAATTTTATTTATTTATGCTATCATTATTTTTTTTTTTAACTTGACCAGAGAGAGAGAGAGAAAGTAAGAAAGCAAGCTGCCAGGTCCAGGACTCTAACTGTGATCAGCTATGAGGGAGTCCAGCACCTTAACCACTATGCCACCTGATGGCCACAGAATAACCAAAATTAAAAAAAATAAAACAAAAATCACATTACTTGCCCAAAAAGGATGATCATAGTATGGAAAGACAGAATTTTATCATCGCAATTTCACAAGAATTTTAAAATTTAAAGATTTCTCTATGCATCTAATATTTACTATTGCATATTGGAAGACATGCCAATCTAATTCTCTTTCCCTTTTAAGAAAACTGTTTGTCTCTTTCCCCTTCTATTTAGAAGCTTGCCACATTGTTTAGTTTGTTCTGATTTCAGAAATCCAACCAGGACATGTCTCTTCTTTCAATATTTATGTCCTGCATTTGAGATCTGAAGATGTCTTTTACTTCAATTTAACTCGGAGGAACCTTTGCTATTATTTGATTATTCGTTTGTTTTAATGCCAGGGGCACATGTATGTGTGTGTGTGTGTGTGTGTGTCAGAGAGACTTTTTGCGTGCCCCTCCCCAAGAAGCCTAATCAGGGAATCAGCAGTTAGCCTAATGGCTATGTCACTGGATTCCCACGTAGTCGACCGTGGTTCGTGTCCCGGAACTGGTGGCTTAAATCTCACGCTGGGCACGTGTGCGTGCGTGCCCAAGATCCCGAGAGGAGAATGGAGGAGAAGGGATTGCGGAGTGACCATCCCCCCGGGGGGTGATTTCTCACTTTCTGTCTCTATGTCTCTGTCTGTCTGGTGAGCGCACCCACTCTATAGCGAAAAGCCTCTCAAAAAAAAAATAAAAAGAAGCCTAATCACACCACAGTCTTTTTTCCTCCATCTTTCCATCCTGTGAGGATTTCTGGAACACATACTTGTGCACTTAGTGTGTTTTTTCAATCTGCAGGTGCTGGGATTCTAACTGCACTCAGTCACGTGGGATTCAGAGCTCCCTCTGCACAATGCTTAACCACTATGCTGCAGGGCCAGAACAATGACTATTTCTTTTATCATATCCTTTTTATCTTTTATCTTTTCCAATCATCCACAACAAGGCTTTCTCAGCTCTCATCGTCAAGTCTCTTATCGTAAATAAATTTCATAACATGATTTTTGGCCTGCCTTCTCAGAGAATTTCTCAAGTAATTTTTCTACTTCATAAATTGGGTTTTCAGGAAATTTGGTGACTACTGCTTCTCAACAATCCCTATCCTCCCATTTTGTTATTCTTTCTTAAATGAGAAATCTCAGAGAGAATCCTTTTTTTATATATATATAAAAGGATTCATACACTTGCCAGAGACAGAGAGACAAAGAGAAGGAAAGTGAGAAATAACCACCCACCCCCAGGACGAATGGCCACATGGCAATCCTTTCTCCTCCATTCTTCTCTTGGGATTTTGGGCACACAAGCTCACTTACCTGGTAAGATTTCCAAGCCACTGGGTTTGGGACTTGAACCACAGATGGCCATGTGGGAGTTCAGCGCCTTCGCCACCAAACCACCTGCTAGCCCTGAGAATACTTTTCAAATATATAATTTCACAGAGAATATGAAGTTCTCTCATGAAATTTATATTAACTTCAATGTTTTCTTTTTTATTTACTTTTATTTACTTATTGTTATTTTTCAATTTGACCAAAGAGAGACAGAAAGAGAGAGAGAAAGAGAGGGAGAATGAGAAAGCAAGTTACCAGGTCTGGGATTTGAATTTTGGTCGGCTATGTGGGAGTCCAGCACCTTAACTTGATTTTATTACTCTGATTATATACTTAGCCTTCTTCTTTATGGTTCCTGACTTTCAGTTGTGTTGTATACGGAGTCAGGGTGGTTGTAGACTTTTTAAGACAGATTGTTAAGAACTGAATTGTTTCTCTCAAAATTCATCTATTGAAGCATACGCAGAGGAAAGATCACATGAGGACACAAGAAGAAGGCAGTCTTCCTACAATCCAGAGAGAGAGGCCCCCGAAGAAATCAGATAGTCAACACCCTAATTTTGGACTTCCAGCCTCCATAACTGTCAGAAAACAAACTTCTATTGTTTAGGCAACTCTATCCATAGTATATTGTTATGGTAACTCTTGCAAATACAGGGGTTACAAACTATTACTAACATAGGCAATAAATGAGTAAGGCAGCCCAGACTTCCATCAAATGGCATCAGAATATTCATAATACCAATGCGACATTTTAAAATGTCATCAGATTGTATTTTTCTGACATTCTGTTTACACATTAGAAATATGAGACTACTTCTAACATCTCCAAAAAAGCGTTTTTTCTTAAAATGCATAGCCATTTTAATCAGTAGTAATAGCTAACATTTATTGAACGTACTACATAACTACCATCATTTCAGGTGATTAACCTCATATAAGTATAACAACTCTATGAGATGATTGCTATTTATCCTCATTTTATAGATGAGTTAGGTAATTTTTAGAACTTGCCTAGATATTCTCAAGTAACAAGTGACAGGGCTGAAATGTAACCCAGGTAGTGTTCAATTTTCCTATTTTTATACAGATGTGGAAATAGTAAATATTTCATTGCCCTCTTTGCACTATAAAACAGAGCAAAACATATATGATAATAAATAATAACCAGGGGGCCAGACAGTGGCATGGTGGTTAAGGTGACTGGATCCCACTTCTCCTACTACATGGTTCACAGCCCGGACCAGGAGGTTTACAAAACATGGCAGACACATATGCATATATGGCCCAAATCCTAAGAGAATGGAGGAGAAGGGACTGTAGCATGGTCATACCCACTAGGGAGTGCTTTCTTGCTTCCCCTCTCTTTCTCTGGTGAGTGCAAGCACCTACCTGTAAAACTAAAAACAAAACCCACGGGAGGGCAACTAGAAGTCGTGGGAACTGTGGCTATCTAGACACTGGCTGACCTATCTTAAGTAGACATTCAGACCCAGCAGCTATATGGACCCAGTATTATTAAACTTTCTGATTTTTTAGAGAAAAACATAAAATCTGGACCTCTTGATTAAATTCACCAATTTTAAAACATTTTGTGTCAACACCCACAGAGCAAACAACATTTCTGTGAGCTCCCAAATTGTTACCTCTCACCTAGATTCGCTATTATATATAAATGGTGCTGGCCTCAACAAATGGTAAGATCAGTGCTTGTTTTCCCTCAGTGACTTAAAATACCCAGTGTCCACCTTCCAGAAAGGTGAAGAGCTAGCTATAGGAGCTCCAAAGTGACAAAAGTTAGAGCTGGCTTGCTTTGAAAATAGGGTTCTAATGGCACTCCAGTATTACATTTAGGAGCTAAAGATTTGTGAGCCTGGTCTCAATGTCATCTTTTAGATTCTCCCCAAATGAACTGTACTTGAATTTACAGTGTTTCAAATTTATTTTGAGATGTGACCTTTCCCTCAAAGAGTTTGTTACATTTTCAATTCATTTTCTCTGATAACTAACATAACAGCAACATTGTGGTAAGGAATTACAAATATTCATTCACATCACATTAACTGAGGCTGGCTTTTTTATTATTATTATTATTATTTTAATTGCTGGAGAGTACGTGTGCTCCCCAGAGAGAGAGAAAGAAAGAAAGCACCCCCAATAAGACCTGGTCACACCATAATCCTTTATCCTTTATTTCTGCCTCCCATCAGGATTTGAGGGATGTATGCACCCTCTTGGCATGTTTTTCAAACCACCAGGGTTGGGATTTGAACCACAGTTGGTCATGCAAGAATACACTCCCTATGCACAGGGAGTGTATTCTTAACTGCTGCACTGTGAGGCCTGATCAAGTTGATTCTTTTTGGGGGGGAGGTCGGGTAGACATTTCTGCTATAGGGCACGTGTGCTCGGCAGAGAAACAGAAAGACAGAAAGTAAGAAATTACTGCCCAGGGAGAATGGCCATGCTGCAATCCCTTCTCCTTAATTCTCAGGATTTGGGGCACCCAAACACATCTGGCGTGAATTTTAAGCCACCAGGTTCGGGACTCAAACCATGGTCAACTACACTGTAAGATTCATACTTCCTAATCTCAAAACATATTATAGGGGCTGAACAGTGGCCCAGGTGTAAAATGAAACACCCTGTGAGGCTGATCCACACAGAAAGATTTTAGGTTTGCATCTGGACACCTCCCTAAATATACCTGCACCAGTGAGCGCCCATGATACAGGACTGGCTGAAAATGGGGGTAGATCTCAGTGTCAAGACCCTATTGGGGGTGTTTTCTCTGACAGACATATGGAAAAGAACTGAGAGTCCAAAAATAACATGTATCTGTGCTCAACTGATTTTCAACAATAGTACCAAGACTGTTCGATGAAATGGGGCCAGCAGGTGGTGTGGTGGTTAAGGGCGCTGGACTCCTACATGGCCAACCATGATTCAATTCCCAAACCTGGCGGCTTGTTTTCTCTCTCTCTTACTCTGTTCCTCTCTGGTCAAATTAAAATAAATAAGTATATAAAAGTTAAATAAAGTAATTCTCTTAAAGAAAGACAAGAAAGAACAGTCCCCAATTTCAACAAATAGTACTAGGTAAACTGTACAGGCATATGCAAAAAAAGGAAATTTGAGCTCTACCTCCTATCAGACAAAAATTTATTCAAGATGAATCAAAATCTTAATGGTAACAGCTAAAACTATAAAATACTTAGGAGGAAAAAAAAAAACAGAAAAGAATAAATAAAATAGGCCTAGCTGTGGTGGTACAGGCAGTAAGACAACCACTCTGTAGTATTAGAGCCACACAAAAGACTGCAGTTTAGATCCTGGTTGACTTGAAATACACTACACACTCTCACACACTTTCTTTCTCTCTCTCTTTCTCTCTCTCTCTCACTCTCACGCACAAACACACAGATGTGCAGACGCATGATCCTGGCTGGAAAGGGGAGTGGAGGGAATCACGTGATCCCATTATGTGGTTATATGTGACAAGACCCTGTCCAGGTTGCCTATTTTCTCTCTTGTGCTTTATTATCATTAATAATAAATCTTAATGACTTTACATTTGGCAGTGTCTTAAATATAACACCAAAAGCACAAAAGACAAAGGAAAAATAAACTAGACTTCATCAGAATTAAAAATCAAGTGCATATCAAAGAACACTATCAAGAAAGTGAAGAGACAACCTACAAAATGGGAAAAAGTGTTTCAAACTCATATATTGTTAAGGTCCTGGTATCCAGAATATAAAGAACTGCTACAACTCAACAATAAATAATCAAATAACCCCAACAACACAAGAAAAGACGTTCATCATCATTAGTCATTAGGGAAATGCAAAGCAAAACCACAATGACATACCACTTCACTCCCATTGGGGTAGCTATAATCAAAAAGACAAAAACAAAAGCTGATGAGGATATAGAGAAATTGGAACCCTTGAACATTGCTGGTAGGAACTATAAAACAGTGCAGTTACTATGTAAACCATTTTGGTGATTTCTCAAAAAGTTAAGCATAGAATTAATGTCTGACCCAGTAATTTACTTCTCTGAATGTAACAAAAGAACTGATAATAGATACTCAAATACTTGAACATAAATGTTAGTAACACTGCTAGCCACAATAGTCAAAAGGTAGAAGCAACCCAACTGCCCATAAATGGATGGATGAATAAATGAAATGTGGTTTACACAAACAATGGAATATTACTAAATCGTTAGAAGGAATGAAATCTTACACGTTGTAATACGAATGAACTGTGTCATGTTAAGCAAAAGAAGTCAGACATAATAATATAAGATCTATTGCTCTGAAATACCCAGAATATGTAAATCTGTAGAGAGAGAAAGCAGATTGGTGCTTACCAGGGGCAAAGAGTAAAGCAGAATAGGAAGTAAATGCTTTAATGGGTCAAGTTTCCTCTTGTGATGAAAATGTTTTGGACCTAGACAGACATGGTAGTTTCACACTACAAATGCAATAAATGACACTGAATTGTCACTTTAAAATAGTTCATTTAATGTTACACAACTCATTTTTTAAAAGTTTAAAAAGGAAGCTTATGATCAATGCAAAAAAAAATACAACTATAAAAAGAAAAAAAAGGAAAATGAAAAACATAAGATTACCTAAGGATCCTCACAAGAAAACAATACATCAGAAGGAATGAATACTTCTATAGATATTTGGCACTAAATTACTAAACTTAATGAAGCCATCACCTTCACAGACCAAGGGCAAATGTGTGCATATCAGGTAGGTGAGACCAAGATTTCACAAAGAGCTGAATATAGATAGCAGTACTCATGTGGAGAGAGGGAGGAATTATCAAACCATGAAAAGGATAGGAGGAGGAAATGGGTTAGGTAAACACTGTGCTTTTTATCAAATTCTAGAATTCCAGAATAATTTGGCACTTAAAAAAAAAAGGCAATAATGGGACCAGCAGTTAGCCTAATGGCTATATCGCTGGACTCCCATGTAGCCGACCGCGGTTTGAAACCCAGATCTGGTGGCTTAAACTCACGCTGGGCGCATGTGCGTGTGTGCCCAAGATCCTGAGAGTAGAATGGAGGAGAAGGGATTTCAGCGTGGCCAACCCCCCAGGAGGGTGATTTCTTGCTTTCTGTCTCTCTGTCTCTCTCTTTCTGGCGAGCCCGCACGCCCTATAGCAAAAAAAACTCTAAAAAAAAAAATAAGCAATAACAAGTGTGGGTAAGGGTGTGTAGAAACTGGAACCCTCATATACCGCTGCAGGGAATATAAAATGGTGCCACCACTGGAAAAATGTTGACAATCCTAGAAAAAGTTACACATAAGAATTTATGAAATAGGGACCATAAGACAGCGTTAATGGTTACATCACTGGACTCCCACATAGTCAACTGCAGTTCGAGTCCCAGACTCGGTGGCTTAAAACTCATGCCAGGCGCGTGTGCATGCATGCCCAAAATCCAAGAGGAGCATGGAGGAGAAGGGACTGCAGCACTGCCATCTCCCCTGGCTGATGATTTCCTGCTTTTTGTTTCTCTGTCTCTCTGGTGAGTGCACGCATCCTATAGAAAAAATCTCTCTTAAAAATAAAAAAGGAGGGGCTGGCAGGTGGCATGGTGTATAAGGGCGCTAGACTCCCACATGGCTGACCATGGTTCAAGTCTTGGACCTGGTGGCTTGCTTTCTCACTTTCCCTCTCTCACTCTCTCTCTCTCTCTGTGTCTTTCTGATCAAATTAAAAAAATAATAATAAAATAAAATAAATGAATAAATAAAATTAAATACATAATTCTTTTAAATAAATAAATAAAATTAAAATAAAAAAGGAGTTCATGATATAACAATTCTAATTCCTGGTTATACACCTGAGTGAATTAAAAACACATGTTCACACAAAAAACTTGTAAATGGGGGCCAGATAGTGATGCAGCAGTATAACGTGATGCTCTGTGAGGTTGACACATGTGGAAAAGATCTAGGTTCATGTACAAAAATTTCCCTGGGTACGCCAAGCACATATGTGCCCATAATCCAGGGCTGGTTACAGGCTAGGAGTGGATGGCAGCACAAAGACCCTGTTGAGGGTGCTGTCTCTGTCTCTCTTTTTTCACTCTTGGAAGAAATAACTTTTTCAAAAAAGGAAAGAAAAAAAAAAAAAGAAAGCCTTGTGATGAGTGTCAACTTGACTAGATTAAGGAATACCTAGAAAGCAGCTCAAGTGGGACCAGCAGTTGGTGTAATGGCTATGTCACTGGACTCCCATGTGGTCAACCACGGTTCGAGTCCCAGACCTGGTGGGAATGTGTACATGCATGCCCAAGACCCCGAGAGGAGAATGGAGGAGAAGGGATTATAGCGTGGCCATCCCCCCAGGGGGTGATTCCTTGCTTCCTGTCTGTCTTTCTCTGTCTTTCTGGGGAGCACACAAGCCCTATAGCAAAAACCTCTTCAAAGAGGAAAAAAAAAGAAAAGAAAAGAAAGCAGCTCAAGCATTATCCTGGGTGCCTGTGAGGGCATTTCTGAAGGAGTTCAATCTGAGTTTGAGTGAACTAGAAAGAGAAGATCTACCCTCAACGTGCAAGGGCACTATCCAAACAACCAGGCCAGAGAGAACCAGTACAGAAGGAAAACGGTCTCTTTTGACCACAGGACAGACAACTTCTGCTGTCTTTGACATCAGAATTGCAGGGTTGCCTGCCTTTGGATTCTACCACTTATACCGGGATCCTCCCAAGGATGTCAGGCTTTCAGTCTCAGACTGAGAGTCAATTCTCATAAATACCTTGTCATTTATCTATGTATTTATCCTATTGGTTGTGTGTCTCCATGAATGTTCTGAATGTTTACAGCAGCATTATTCATGATAGCCAAAAAGTGGAAACAACCCCAATGTCTATCTGATGAGTGGATAAACAAACTTTGGTATTAGCTATACAAGAGAGTACTATTCAACCATTAAAATAAAGTACTATATATGCTACAACATGTATGAAAAATATTATGTTAAGTAAAAGAAGCCAGACACCAAAGACCTCATTTGATATGATTCCATTTACATAAAATGTCTACAGTAAACTGAACTAGAAACAGAAAGTAGATTAGTGATTGTCAGGGATGACGGACAGATAAAGGGAGAATGGCTGCTAAATAGGTACAAGGTTTTTTCTTGAGGTAATGAAATGTTCTGGAATTAAATAGTTTTGATAGTTGCACAATCTTGTTAATATACTAAAAACAACTATTAGGTCATCGGAAAAGTCGTCATGTATTTTTCTGTATGCAAAAGTATATTTTGAAATGTTAACCTTTTTTTTTTTTTTGCTATGTGGTGCGTGCGCTCGCCAGACAGACAGAGAGAGAGACAGAAAGTGAGAAATCACCCCCCAGGGGGGATGGCCACGCCACAATCCCTTCTACTCCATTCTCCTCTCGGGATCTTGGGCACACACGCACACGCGCCCAGCGTGAGTTTAAGCCACCGGGTCCGGGACGCGAACCTGTGTTGGCTACATGGGAGTCCAGCGACATAGCCATTATGCTAACTGCTGGTCCCATGTTAACCTTTCTTTAAAGCTGATTTGCAAATAGGTCACTACAACCCAAATTTTGGGCCAGCCCATAGTGTGGTGGTTAAGGCAGCTGAGTGACACATGGCTGACTGTACAGTGTTAGTGCTGGACCCAGCAGCCTGAGAAACACATAGGGTGCATATGCTTGTGTGACCCAAATCCCAACAAGATGGAGAAATGAAGAAGGGATTGTGGCGTCAGCATTCCCCATGGAGGGGGAGGGAGTGCTTTCTCTTCTCCCTCTCTCTGTCTCTAACAAACACATGCAGGTGCACACACACACACAATTCCTTTACATTTATCTGAATTACTGAAGACTGTGTACTGAAATTACTGCAAAAAAGGTCAAAATGAAAACTAACAACATTAAGCCAGTCTCAGGTTAATGTCATCTGTATTGGGTTGACTATTTCGGGTGATAGTTTACATTACATACCTGAAAGATTCAACCTTCCAATTCTCACCTTGAGACATAGTGATTAAATTGCCCAAGGTGAGTCACATAAGTTGTTTTAAGTCATATCTCCTTCTCTACTTGGAAAGTACACTCTGGTCTAAATGTATCAACTTCTCTCCCCATTCTCTATTCTTTCCACACATCTCAGCTAGACAAAGAGGAAAGCAATTTATTTAACTCATAAAAAAATGTGAATGATTGATAGCTATAAACATGATTCCTCAAAGCCTCTAACTCTGTAGCCCCCAAATATTATTTGGGCAAACTCAAGAAATCAAAATTTGGGGGAACCAGCAGTTAGCGTAATGGCTATGTTGCTGGACTCCCATGTAGTCGACTGCGGTTAGAGTCCTGGACCCAGTGGCTTAAACTCACGCCAGGTGCATGTGCATGCGTGCCCAAGATCCTGAGAGGAAAATGGAGAAGGGATTGCGGCATGCCATCCCCCCCCGGAGGGTGATTTCTCGCTTTCTGTCTCTCTGTCTCTCTCTGTCTTTCTGGCGAGCACATGCACCCTATAGCAAAAATCTCTCCAAAAAAAGAAAAAAAAATCAAAGTTTGGGACCAGCTGGTGACATGGTGGTTAAGGCGACTGGATTACACATGGCCAACTTAAAGCAGTTGGATCTCACATAATGGTTTGGTTCAAGACATGGACCCAGAAGCTTGAAAAGCATGCCAGGTATGTGTGCATGCATGCCCAAAATCCCAAAAGGAGAATGGAAGAAAAGGGACTGTGATGTGGCCATCCTCCAGTGTGGGGAGGAAGTGTGGGGGAGGTGATTTTTCCCTTTCTCTCTCTTGCTCATTCTGTCTCTCTAGCAAGCATACACACCCTGCAGCAAATACAAAAAAAAAAAAAAAAAAAAAGAAAGTAAGAAAAAAGAAAAAAGAAAGAAAGAAATCAAAATTTGAAACATTTAGAGGTTTGCAAAAGTTGCCTTGAAACCAAGATTTCTGAGCCAGACCACCGCCACAATCAACACTGTAAGAGAGGATGATGTAGACTCAGTTTCCCTGAATTATTCCTGCTCTTTTAAATATCTCGCCTTCTAAAACTCTAAGATTCAGCCAGGAGTAGTAGTGCATGCAGGTAGATCCAGCTACTTGGAGTCTAGCCTAGATAGCACAGAAAGACTCTGTCTTAAAAGAATATTCATTTTTTCTTTTCAAATTAGCATCTTTGAATCATCTGAATTAGACTCACCTGTAGTACCTTGCCCACCCCAGACTTAGAAAATAAAAATCACTGGAGATATGTATTTTCAAAGTGAGTCTTATACACAGACTCTCAAGTTTGAGAATCACTATTCTTAAAAAGTTCTAGGGGCCAGCAAGTGACATAGTGGTTAAGGAGCTGGTACCACTTGGCCAACCTTGGCTCAAGTCCTGAACTTGGCAGCTTGAAAATCACGCTGGTAGCATGTACGTGCATGCCCAGAATCCCGAGAGAAGAATGGAAGAGAAGGGACTGCAGAGGCATGGCCGTGCCCCTGCAGGGTGATTTCTCACTTTCCCTCTCCCTGTCTCTCTGGTGAGTACACTCACCCTGTGACCAAAAAAAAAAAAAAAAAAAATCTGTAAGGTGGGACCTGCATCGATGGGTAATATGTGGATAGATAATATGTAAAACACATACCTATATTATGAAAATATCACTTCCTCTGGGAAGTTCACTAGTCAGAACTAGTGAACATTTTCATGCACAAAACCCACCCACTGTATACTATTCCATTAAATATGAATATGAGATGTATGCTGCACATATGCGAACAACATTAAAAAGTAAAATGGTATAAATGACAAAGTGGTGTATTAGTATTCAAATCAATTAGAAGCATTATTTTCCAACCCACTTAAAAAAAAAACATGGAAAAAAGAGCCAGAAGGTGGCATAGTGGTTGAGACACTGGACTCACACATGGCTGACTGCTGTTCTATTCCTAGACCTGGCAGCTTGCTTTCTCACTTTCCCTCTCTCTCTCTCTATGGTGAGTTGAAAAATAATAATAATTAAATAATTATTTTTTAAAAAAGAAAACATGGAAAGAGATTGTTTATTTCTTCTTTGTTTATTCTGTACTTGGATAATAAGGCACTGAATTTCTGCACTACAGATTTGGGTAAAGAGAATGCTCATTATAACAGGTAGAAAAATTGATTACTTCAGAAATCTCAAATATCAAAATGCAAATGTGCATAAAACTGACACTACTAGATGGTTTTTGTTAATATATGTTAAAGGCTTTCGGAAGGATGGAATCTTTACTTTTCTCCCGTATCCCTCTATCTTGTCAACTGACAGGTTGAAGTAAACTCTACTTTGTGTAAGAAAAGTCTTTCTTGATTTTAAACTATTTATGCTGACATACTATAGGCCTGATTCTTTTACGGCTTCATGTTTAAAATAACCAACAGGGTCAGACACAGTGGCACAGGGTAAAGCAATGCTCCATGCTATCAAGGCCACATACAGAGGTCCCAGGTTCATATTCCTGAGGTCTCCTTGTACATGCAGGACATGTGCGTACTTATGATCCCAGGTGGTTGAGCCTGGGGATGAATTATGGTGTGAAGACCCTATTGGGGATGCCTCTCTCTTTTTCCATCTCCTTTTCTGTCTCTCATAGAATAAATAAACAGATACATTTTTTTTTTTTTTTTACAAAGCACTGTCTGCCAATCTTTCAAAAGTAAATACAAGTTTCTAGGCTGTAGCTGTGCAACATTTCCAAATTACTAGCCAAGAAAATTTAATTTATATCTTCCCCTCTAATTCAATTTACAAAAACAGATCCATTTTACAATAAAAGTCCCCAGATTTTAAAATATTATCTAGGTACAATAAGCAATATCCATTCATTCAAAATATTTATAGAGGAACCAGCAGATGGCATAACAGTTATGTCGCTATACTCCCACATAGTCAACGCAGTTCAAGTCCCAGACCCAGTGGTTTAAAACTCACACCAGGTGCATGTGCATATGTGTCCAAGATCCCTAGAGGAGAATGGATTGTGGTGTAGCCATCTCCCCTGGAGAATGATTTCTTGCTTTGTCTCTGTCTCTCTAGCAAGCACTCACACCCTATAGCAAAAACCTCTCTTAAAAACAAAAACTGGGGACCAGCAGTTAGCGTAATGGCTATGTCGCTGGACTCCCACATAGTCAACGCAGTTCAAGTCCCAGACCCAGTGGTTTAAAACTCACACCGGGTGCATGTGTGTGTGTGCCCAATATCCCGAGAGGAGAATGGAGGAGAAGGGATTGCGGCGTGGCCATCCCCCCTGGGGGGTGATTTCTCACTTTATATATATATATATAGAGAGAGAGGCTACTACATGCCCCAGATAATAAAATAGACTCAATAAAAATATTGTTCAGGTCAACCAGTGGTTTGGGTTAAGGGAGCTGGATCCCACGTGGTCAACCACACCACAGGAAACACACTGGGAGTGTGTGTGTGTGTGTGTGTATGTGTGTGTGTGTGCATGCCCCAAATCCTGAAAGCAAGGAGAAATGGAGATAAAAGGACTGGCCTGACCATGCCCCAAGCAGGGGGAAATGTGTTCTCACTTTTCCTGTCTCTCTCTAGTGAGCATGTGTGCCCACTCTTAAATCATTATATTATACACACACACACACACACACACACACACACACGCACACACACACATATGGATCTCAGGTTCTAGAAAGAGGCCCAATGATAAAATACATTGCTCTATGAGAGAGTATCATGTGGGAACGTCCCTGGTTCAAGTCCAGAGACCTCAGTGAGAACCAAGGCACACATACTCTCTAGGCTGGCTGAAGGCTGAGAGTAGATAGCATCATCAAGAACTTGATGGGGGTCCTCTCTCTGTTTCTCTCCCTCCCTCTCTTTTGCTCATGGAAAAAATAAACTTTATATATGGCACTGACAGGTGGTATTGCAGTTAAGGCACTGGACTCCCACACGGCTGACTGAGGTTTGAGTCCCGGACCTGACGGCTTGCTTTCTCACTTTCCCTCTCTCGGGACCAGTCAGTGTAGTGGTTAAGGTGGCTGACTAGATCTCCCATGGTGGAATGACTGGTTGTAGGCTGTAGTTCCGGAGCAGTGGGTGTTTCATACCAAGGCCTGCATACATGCCCAAACTAAGGAGAAGAAGAAGAGATTGTGGAGTGACCATCTCCACCCCCACCCTCCCGTGAGGTGCTTCTCTCTCCCTCCCTCTCTCTCTCTCTCTCTCTCTCAACCATGAGCACACAAGTCCCATAGCAAAAAAGAAAAACAAAAAACTATTATATTTGAAGGTTGAGTCTTCAATCATTACAAATATTAAGTGTTACAAATACTAGACTATGTAGGGAGGATTTGGCTATAGCTCATCTGTTATATACCAATCCTATAGCAGACCAAGGATACTCAGATAATTTCTGTTGCTCTATTCAAAAGCCAAAAAAGAAAAAGTGCAGGATGTCTACAGTTTCCAAGGCTTCTACCTGGATATTCTCTAATATTTTGAACATGAAGTTTCTTCTCATACTATTTATACCCTACACTTTCATTCTGTAGCCAGATGTAATGACCAGGAAACAGTCACCTTCTCAATGGAATAGATACTATGAAGTGAAAGCACTTAAAATCCATGAAGTAATATCTAAAACGCGTTTCTCTGAACTCTTAAAAAAAAAAAAGTCCAATGGCTCCGTCTCAGTCAAGAAAAGCAGCAAAGAAAATGAAATGTATACTTTTGTCACTCTAGAAATAAACACTTCCTCAAAATGATGAGTTATCCGTAAGAGACCCAACACAAAAGACCAGGGAACCTGATGCCCAATTTAGGTCAGAGCACACAACTGTGGAAGACAAAAAACCACAGCCTGTGCAGAAAAATCGGGTAGTCCTTCCTAAACCCACAAACTCCAGGGACGTCTGGGAAATTATTTATTTTTCATACTGCTTCAGCGTTCTCCAAACGTGGAAGGGTTACACTGCAAGGAAATATCGAGGCGCTACACGGTGGCGGCCTCTTCACCCCAACAGCGCGGTTCCAAAACCGACTCCGCTGCCCCAAGGCAAGGCAAGGCAAGGAGGGGGACAAAAAACACCCGGTCACCCAGAAGGCGATCGGGACCGGCTGGCCAGCCCACCGCGAGCCCAGTGCGGCCCAGTGTGCCCTGCGCGTCCCCCAGGTGCCCTTGGAAGCAGCGGCCCGCAGACGGAGCCGCGCCCGGTCCCGGCGGACTCCAGTTCCACCCCCTCCGGTCCTTCCCCCACTCCGCCCTCTGGACCCGCTGGGCCCGCCGCGCCGGCTCCGCCCCTCGCCGCCCGACCGGGCCCCGGACTCTCCGCCGAGATGCAACTCAGTCCGGGGAGGGCGGACGCGACAGAGGTCTGAGAGCTCTGCAGGGCCCTCCTCCCGCAGGCCGCAAAGGCTCTCCCGGGAGTGGGCACTGCCGCAGCCCGACCAGGCCCGCATCCGGGGCTCTGGCCCGAGCGATCGCCGCCTTCGCCACTCACCTGTGTTCCCACGACGACGATCTGGGGCAGCTGGATGATGTCGGCGCCCACGGTGTTGAAGACATCCTGCAGCTTGTTGATGACAGGAATTAGCGCCTCCATGACTCGGAAAACACGGGACCCCCGCCCGGCCGGCCGCGGCAATGAATGGGGCCGGGGCCTAGATTCCGCCTTCTTCCTCCTCTTCTCCGCCTTCTCCTCGAGAACCCGCACCCATTGGACCCGCTACCTGCCCCCTCCCGGCAGGCCACGCGCTGCGAGGGGGTGGAGAGAAACAAAGCCTGACGGGAGTTGTAGTTCTGGCGCGGAGGCCTGCCGGCGCCTACGGCTTCCAGAAGGCTGTGCGGGACAGGCGAGCCCA
>NW_006205376.1:1468380-1468821 GCF_000334495.1 Tupaia belangeri chinensis | reverse complement strand
GGGCCCGCCGCGCCGGCTCCGCCCCTCGCCGCCCGACCGGGCCCCGGACTCTCCGCCGAGATGCAACTCAGTCCGGGGAGGGCGGACGCGACAGAGGTCTGAGAGCTCTGCAGGGCCCTCCTCCCGCAGGCCGCAAAGGCTCTCCCGGGAGTGGGCACTGCCGCAGCCCGACCAGGCCCGCATCCGGGGCTCTGGCCCGAGCGATCGCCGCCTTCGCCACTCACCTGTGTTCCCACGACGACGATCTGGGGCAGCTGGATGATGTCGGCGCCCACGGTGTTGAAGACATCCTGCAGCTTGTTGATGACAGGAATTAGCGCCTCCATGACTCGGAAAACACGGGACCCCCGCCCGGCCGGCCGCGGCAATGAATGGGGCCGGGGCCTAGATTCCGCCTTCTTCCTCCTCTTCTCCGCCTTCTCCTCGAGAACCCGCACCCCT
>NW_006205376.1:1466911-1468353 GCF_000334495.1 Tupaia belangeri chinensis | reverse complement strand
TGGTCCGGGCGGGGGGGCCTGCGGGCGCCTACGGCTTCCAGAAGGCTGTGCGGCACAGGCGAGCCAAGCCGGGCTGACCCAGTGCCTGGGGGCGGTATTTCTCCGGGCTCTTGAAAGGCAAGGAAGTGAGGCCCAGAGAGTACGAGGGAGGAAATACGTTTATTCCTGTCCTCGAGGCAGGATGAATGTGGAAATGCTGGTGCGAATGTGTGTTTAAGTACAGCGAGGACTCTTGATTATCCAGTATCCTTGCCTTTTGAGGACGCTTTCTCAAGAAGGACGAGTGGGTCTCTCTCAGCCCCTGGCTCCTCTGCTGCCTCGACCTCGGGTTTCGGGTTTCGGTGCAGGAGCCACCAGGTCAAGAACCACGCCTCACACAACCAGCCCCGAAAATGGCACAGAAATGGCATCAAGAAATTCCATCACAAAGAAGCTTTCAAGTGGGTAGACCACCCCCCCCCCTCAAGTTCCTGAAGAACATGCGTTTTGCCAACAGAAAGTGTCTGAAAAAGATGGCAGGCCAACAACGCCAAGGCCATGAGTGCTCGAGCAGCTGTCAAGGCCCTCGCAAAGCCGAAGGGGAGTAGCCGCAAGCTCAGTTGACTTGCCTACATTGCCCACCCTAAGTTCGGGAAATGTGCTTGGCCCATATCGCCATGGGCTATCAAGACCAAGACTCAAACCAAGGCCCAGACCTCAGCTACAGCTCCATCGTCAGATCCCAATCCAGCTCAGGCTGTCAAAGGTGTCCAGGCCCCCACAATAGCTCCAGAGTAAAGGCCTCTGCCAGTATAAGGACAGAAGGACTGGTGACCCCTGGGCTGCTCTCTGCGTGGGGCTGGTGTCCTCCGGTGCTGTTTGTGCAAATAAACCTGAGTCGGGGAAAGTTTTTTTTTTTTTTGGAGAAGTTTTTGCTATAGGGCGCTGTGCGCTCGCCAGACAGAGAGACAGAAAGCGAGAAATCACCCCCCCCCAGGGGGGATGGCCACGCCAATCCCTTCTCCTCCATTCTCCTCTCGGGATCTTGGGCACGCACGCACACACACCCGGTGTGAGTTTAAGCCACGGGGTCCAGGACACGAACTGTAGTCAACTACGTGGGAGTCCAGTGACACAGCCATTATGCTAACTGCTGGTCCCCCGGAAATTTTTTTTAAAAAGACAAATGGGAAAGGCTTAAAGAATAGCTTATGGAGGCCAGCAGGTGGCATGATGGTTGAGATACTAGACTCCAACAGTTCGGACCATGGGTGGAGTCCAGAGATGGTGGCTTGAGAATCACAGGGCGTGTGTGTATATGCCCAAAATCAGAGTAGAATGGAGGAAAGGGGATTGTAGTGTGTTTATACCCACTGAGAGGTGAATTCTCACTTTCCCTCTTAGCTGACCCCTCTCTGTCTCTGGTGGGTGCAGGGCCCCTATGGGAAAAGAAAAAAAAAAAA
>NW_006205376.1:1463510-1466409 GCF_000334495.1 Tupaia belangeri chinensis | reverse complement strand
TGGTCCGGGCGGGGGGGCCTGCGGGCGCCTACGGCTTCCAGAAGGCTGTGCGGCACAGGCGAGCCAAGCCGGGCTGACCCAGTGCCTGGGGGCGGTATTTCTCCGGGCTCTTGAAAGGCAAGGAAGTGAGGCCCAGAGAGTACGAGGGAGGAAATACGTTTATTCCTGTCCTCGAGGCAGGATGAATGTGGAAATGCTGGTGCGAATGTGTGTTTAAGTACAGCGAGGACTCTTGATTATCCAGTATCCTTGCCTTTTGAGGACGCTTTCTCAAGAAGGACGAGTGGGTCTCTCTCAGCCCCTGGCTCCTCTGCTGCCTCGACCTCGGGTTTCGGGTTTCGGTGCAGGAGCCACCAGGTCAAGAACCACGCCTCACACAACCAGCCCCGAAAATGGCACAGAAATGGCATCAAGAAATTCCATCACAAAGAAGCTTTCAAGTGGGTAGACCACCCCCCCCCCTCAAGGAAGAGAAGAACATGCGTTTTGCCAACAGAAAGTGTCTGAAAAAGATGGCAGGCCAACAACGCCAAGGCCATGAGTGCTCGAGCACAAGGCCCTCGCAAAGCCGAAGGGGAGTAGCCGCAAGCTCAGTTGACTTGCCTACATTGCCCACCCTAAGTTCGGGAAATGTGCTTGGCCCATATCGCCATGGGCTATCAAGACCAAGACTCAAACCAAGGCCCAGACCTCAGCTACAGCTCCATCGTCAGATCCCAATCCAGCTCAGGCTGTCAAAGGTGTCCAGGCCCCCACAATAGCTCCAGAGTAAAGGCCTCTGCCAGTATAAGGACAGAAGGACTGGTGACCCCTGGGCTGCTCTCTGCGTGGGGCTGGTGTCCTCCGGTGCTGTTTGTGCAAATAAACCTGAGTCGGGGAAAGTTTTTTTTTTTTTTGGAGAAGTTTTTGCTATAGGGCGCTGTGCGCTCGCCAGACAGAGAGACAGAAAGCGAGAAATCACCCCCCCCCAGGGGGGATGGCCACGCCAATCCCTTCTCCTCCATTCTCCTCTCGGGCTCTTGGGCACGCACGCACACACACCCGGTGTGAGTTTAAGCCACGGGGTCCAGGACACGAACTGTAGTCAACTACGTGGGAGTCCAGTGACACAGCCATTATGCTAACTGCTGGTCCCCCGGAAATTTTTTTTAAAAAGACAAATGGGAAAGGCTTAAAGAATAGCTTATGGAGGCCAGCAGGTGGCATGATGGTTGAGATACTAGACTCCAACAGTTCGGACCATGGTTGGAGTCCAGAGATGGTGGCTTGAGAATCACAGGGCGTGTGTGTATATGCCCAAAATCAGAGTAGAATGGAGGAAAGGGGATTGTAGTGTGTTTATACCCACTGAGAGGTGAATTCTCACTTTCCCTCTTAGCTGACCCCTCTCTGTCTCTGGTGGGTGCAGGGCCCCTATAGCAAAAGAAAAAAAAAAAAAGAACAGCTTATGGACAGACACCTCAGCTGGGTGGGTGGAAAAGATCTACACACAGGTACTAGAACATATGGGACACTATTTTGCAAAAATGCAACACCTGCCCAAGTTATAACATGCAAGTTCGTCAAGGTTTTTATTTAAAATATATTCAGAAAAGAAATTTAGAGCATCGGAGTTTTAGAGAAGAGATGGGCCTTTATTTTTTATTATCCTGTGTTAATCTTTATTTGCTTGGCCTGAATCCTGTCAAAGTTGAGATCTGATAACTTTCTTGCTTTTTGCTAAGTGTCCTTACTGTTCTATTCCTAAATATTGTTTCTTTTTTTTTTTTTTTTGGAGAGGCTTTTTTTGCTATAGGGTAGGCGCGCTCACCAAAAAGACAGAAAGAGACAGAGAGACAGAAAGCGAGAAATCACCCCCCCAGAGGGGATGGCCATGCCGCAATCCCTTCTCCTCCATTCTCCTCTCGGGATCTTGAGCATGCACACACACGTGCCTGGCGTGAGTTTAAGCCGCCGGGTCCCGGACCCAAACCACGGTCAACTACAGGGGAGTCTAGCGACATAGCCGTTATGCTAACTGCTGGTCCCAATATTGTTTCTTTTTAAACAGAGCATTGGGGACCAGCAGATGGTATAATGGCTGTGCCACTGGACTCCCACATAGTTGACTGCAGTTCGAGTCCCAGACCCAGTGGTTTAAACTCACACCAGGCACGTGTGTGTGCATGTCCAGGATCCAGAGAGGAGAATGGAGGAGAAGGGATTGTGGCGTGGTCATCCCCCCTGGGCGGTGATTTTTTGCTTTCTGTCTCTCTGTGTCACTGTCTTTCTGGTGAACACATGTGCCCTATAGCAGAAACCTCTCAAAAAAATAAAAAAATAAACAGCTGGTAATTTTCTACTCCAAACTTCCAGAGGTTTCCTATCTCAAATTTTTAAAAAATTGATATACAAACAAATATTTAAAGTAGGTGAGGAGAAACCCCCTTCCCCTACTCTCTTTTTCTCTATAGCATATTTACTTCTATCTTGCTACATACTTAGCTCATTTACTATCTTTTTTTCTCTTGCTAGATTACCAGCTTCTAGAGGATAAAGATCCTTTACTTTAAATCCTCAGTGAAGCCCTGGCCTCTAGAAGGCAACAAACAAGATTGTCTCCATCCCCTCCGAGTTTACAGCCTCGCACAAGAAGTAGGTGGACCCTATTGTATCAATAAATAAAAGGGTAAGGTGCTATGACTGGTTGGATTATGGAGCACATAATAGGAGCACGTTTTCTATTCTGAGGGGTCAGAAAGCTCAAGCAAAACTTCACAGAAGCTACTCAACTTTATCTTCATGAGGGCAAGAACCACCTGTAGTAGTGGAAGTTGTATGCTTCACAGCCCCAGTGGGCCCTTTACCTGCACAACCATATAGTATCCCTGGGGAATATGCTTGGTTTCAAGTTCAGCAG
>NW_006205376.1:1445584-1463490 GCF_000334495.1 Tupaia belangeri chinensis | reverse complement strand
AATTTCAGCAGCACAAATGGTAGGTGCTTAATATTTTTTGGACAAACGGATGAAATGTGAAAGATAGAAGCTAAGACCTGAAGATCCAGTAGTAGGGTTTTGGCATCTTGTCAAGTTTTGGGAATGTCCCCTTGTCTTTGATTCTTCTTACAAACAAAAATATCAGAGATCAAGTGAAACAAAAATTTCAGGACTCAAAAAAATGGAGAGCAAAGAGTTTTATTCCAAGTTCCTTGGTTTTCTCCCAATGAAAATATTGCATAGGGTTTTATTCCAAGATCCTTTGTTTTCTCCCAATGAAAATATTGCATAATAGTCAGATATTACCTACTTTGCTTCTCAGCTCTCCTTTGATGGGGCTTTTATTGTTTTCTATAATGAACAGAAAGCTTTGAGCAATCTCTACTCCTTCTGATAAGAAAAGGCAGAGTAGAAGATAAGGTAGGCTTGTGAAGTTCCCATAGGTGTTCTAGTCCGTTTTGTGGTTAATAACAAAAAATACCTGAAACTTGGTAATTTATAGAAATAGAGGTTTATTTAGCTCACAATCTGGAGGTGCAAGATCCAGGGGCCTTCTCTGGTAGAGATCTTCTGGCTACATCAAAACATGGCAAAGGGCAGGAGAGCATGACCTAGGTTTCATGTAGGTCACTGCTTTTCGCATCACCTCTCCTTTTAAACACACCAGAACTCAATTATGGGGGCCTCCCAACCCTAGCCACCTGATCTAATTTGCTCCTAATGGTCCTACACTTTAACACAATAATTGAATTGGATTTCAGCCTCTTAATTCTGTTACAATAAGATCTCAATGCATCAATTTTAGGAGGCACAGTCAAACCACAGTATGGGTATAACCGATAACTTTTAAAGGACAAGTTGATACAGCTGCAACTGTTTTTCCCTTCTTTGTGACGCCAGTAGATATTGTTTTTTTCCCTATTTGCTAATGGCAAAACTAGAAAAACAAGAATACATACATATCATACATACTTTTTTTTTGAGGGTTTTATTCTTTTTTTGCTATAGATCACGTGTGCTCACCAGAAAGACAGAGAGAGACAGAGAGACAGAAAGTGAGAAATCACCCCCCAGGGGGGATGGCCACACTGCAATCCCTTCTCCTTCATTCTCTTCTCAGGATCTTGGGCACGCACTCACATGCTCCCGGCGTGAGTTTAATCCACCAGGTCCGGGGCATGAACTGCGGTCAACTACATGGGAGTCCAGCAACATAGCCATTATGCCAACTGCTGGCCCCAAAATACATATATTTTAAAAAGTGAAATGTCAGGACCAGCAAGTGGCATGGTGGTTAAGGCACTGGATACTTCTACATGGCCGACTCTAGTTCAAGTCCTGGACCTGGTGGCTTGCTTTCTCACTTTCCATCTCTCTCTCTCTCTCACTCTCTCTCTCTGTCTCTCTCTGGCAAAATTAAAATAAATGAATGAATAAATAAAATTAAATAAAGTAATTTTTAAAAAGTGAAACTGTCATTTTAAAAAAGTGAAATATCATGACATTTGTATAACATTATATATTTCTATTTAAATGATAAATTATCTCTTGGGATGTAACATCCAGAGCCTTGTCTTAACATTCACCTTTTTCTAAGAGAAGAAAGAATGATCTCTTAGCCAGTACTCAAGAGTTTTCCTATTAGTACAATCACCAATCAGATTTAAGCAGGTTTGTCCATTAGCTGTCTACACTCCAGAGCACTGAGTTAATCAGTTGCAAAGGAAAAGAAACAGGAAGGATGAGGCCTGGAAAAAGAGTAGCTCTAATTTGATAACATTTTTTAATATTTTTCAACACTGGGCAGGATACTCCATGTGCAGTATGCTTCATTGGAGGAAAAAAGGCAAACCAATTTGGCTTTTCATATATTTTTTTTAACCTTTTGATTTTTTTATTACTCAAAAGAGCGTCATTTTTTTATTTAGCTTTCTGACTCTGTGCTTGTGCCTTCAAGACTTTCATAATGATTTTCTGCTCCTCTATAAGGAAAGCATGCTTGATCTGGTCACGGACGCATTTTACACACAGGCCTTGCTGACATGCTTCTTCATTTTAGACAGCCTCATGAGAACTTTCAGTCTCACAGCATGAACCCCTCGGAGTCGGTCCGGGCACACGAATTATGCAGATTTGGGTGCTTTCCCAACCTTCTTGGTATAAAGGTAAGCAATCCTATTACCAGGGATTTGGGACAGCCTAGTCTTTTGGAGGCTGTGTTGTAGGAAAGCCTGCGCTGGTAGGTGAGACGCAGGACCATCCTGAGTGCCTCTAGACACCGCCCCCTGAAGAGGAAGAAGCGGGTTTTCATATTTTTAAGTTCAGAATACTCTTCACTGGAAAAGTCAGTAATTCAATAAATACTTCTTCTTCTTCTTCTTCTTTTTTTTTCTTTTCATAATTCATCAGAGAAAGACAGAGAGAGGGAAAGTGAGAACTTGGGGAATAGTCATGCGGCAATCTCTTCTCCATTTCTCCCTCCTTTTGGGATTTTGGGCATGCACACACAGACACCTTGCGAGTTTTTCAAGCCACTGAGTCTGAGGCTAGAACTGCATGGTCAACCATGTGGGATCCAGCTGCCTTAACCACCACACACTGGCTGGCCCCCTATAAATATTTCTTTCATCATCTAAAATACAATTATGGGTTTCTCAGTGGGTTGCCATGGAATCACATTAAGCCATTATGAGGTATTGCCTAAAAGGCCTTTTTAAAAACTTCTTCATGGAGGCCAGTAGGTAGCATGGTGGTTAAGGCACTAGATTCTCACATGACTGACGTAGTTCGAGTCCCAGACCTGGTGACTTGCTTGCTGTCTCTCTCTCTCTCTCTTTCCCCCTCTGGTGAGCATGTGTGCCCTGCAACAGATTAAAAATAATAATGATGATGATGGTAAATAAATAATCTTTTAAAAAGCAAACTTCTCCTTCATTATCTCTTTCTCCTATAGATGTAGGATTTAGTCAAATAGTTTGGTTGCATATGACAGAAATTTAACTTGAACTAACTGGCCTCAAATAGTTCTGGACCCAGGGATTCAGGCAGTTTTTGAACTCCCCCTCCTACCTCTCCTTCTCTCTCCATCATCAATTCCATTCTCTCAAACCAGCTTTTTCCTGCGGCATGAGGTGAGTGAGCCTGAGGGAGGGGAGGCTATAAGGGGACTTCATTCAACCAGCTACATCAGGGCAGGTGGGGCTAAGAGAATCTGGAGAGGAAGTTTTCCTGGTATACTAGTTTTCTACTGCTACCTTCACAGATTGCCACCAACTTGGTGGCTTAAAACAAGAATTTATTATCTTACAGTTCTGTAAATCAAAATCTGACAGGAATCTCACTGAGCTAAAACAAAGGTGTCATCAGGGCTTTATACCTTTCTGGAGCCTTTCTGGGAAAATCTATATCCTTACCTTTTCCAGATTCTAGAGGCCACTCTTCTTCCTTGCTGATGACCTCCTTCTGACATCGTCAAAGCAAGCAGTGTCGGCATCTCTTTAACCTCATCAAATCTCTCTGACCACAGCCAAGAGTGGTTCTCTGCTTTCTTTCTTTTTTTTTTTTTTTTTGAAAGAATTATTTTGTTTAACTTTATTTATTTATTTTAATTTGACCAGAGAGGGACAGAGTGAGAGTGAGAGTGAAATGGAGAGAGAGAAAGCAAGCCACTAGATCCGGGACTCAGATGACAGTCGGCCATGTGGGAGTCCAGCACCTTTAACCACCACATCACCTGCCAGCCCCAGTTCTCTGCTTTTAAGAACATGATTAGAGGGGCTGTACAGTTGCACAGCAGTAAAACACGATACTCTGTGAGGCAATCCCATGTGGGGAGGTTCTCAGTTCGAGTCTGGGACCTTATGGAGTATACCAGGCATGCATGTGTCCATGATCTGGGGATGGATAATAGCATCAAGACTCTGTCTCTCTCACACATAAAAGAAATAAGTACATTTTAAAAGGGGAAAAAAAAGGAAAAAGAAAGAAAGAAGGAAAGGAAAGGAAAGGAAAGGAAAGGAAAGAAAAAAGAAAGAAAAGAAATGAAACCCTGATTAGATTGGTCCACCTGGATAACCTGGGATAGTTTTCCCATCTCAAGGTCTGTACCCTTAATCACATCTAAGAGTCTCTTTTGTGTTTGCCCTGTGAATCTTACAGGTTTCAGGGAGTAGAACATGTACATATCTGAGGGCCATTCTGTCTAAAATACCTGGTTAAGGTGACACCTGGTCTGGGGATTGGCCTGACCCAAGCAGGATTAGGCAGCTGTCCTTCCCGAGAATTTTCTAACTTGGGTTTGAACAGAAATACTTTTTCTGTCTGGTTATGGAACTGTAAGGATGTGAGTCACTATCTCCAGGGAACATGTTTCCTACCACATGGGATGAGTTGATGCAAAAGAATAAAGTTAAACTCCTGGGCCAGCACATGGTGTGGAGGTTAAGGCAGCTGGATCCCACATGGCCAGATGCATGGTCTGAGTCCTGGTGGCAGCTTGAAAGACACACCAAGTACATGTGTGTGAATGCCCAAGATCCTGAGAGGAGAATGGAGGAGAAGGAATTACAGTGTGGCTATTCCCTCTGGGAGGTTTCTCACTCCCCACCCCACTCCCCACCCTGTCTCTATGTCCAGTGAGCACACATGCCCTTTAGCAAAAAATTTTTAAAAAGTAAACCCCTTTATTCACCTTTAAAAATTTTCTCAAGGGACCTCATGTGGCATGGTGCTTGAGGGCACTGGACTCCCACATGGCCGATGACAGTTCAAGTCCTGGACATGGCGGTTTGCTTTCTCACTTTCTCTCTCTATCTCTCATCAAATTAAATAAATAAATAGACTCAGAGATTGAACTTGGAAGTAGTGGCTGCACCAACATGTCCCATGGTTCCTTCGCTGGTCTTGATCGCCACATTACCATTTTTCACCCGAGGGCTGGCTCTATCAAGTTGAGTATGCTTTCAAGGCTATTAACCAGGGTGGCCTTACATCAGTAGCTGTCAGAGGGAAAGACTGTGCAGTAATTGTCACACAGAAAAAAGTTCCTGACAAATTAGTGGATTCCAGCACAGTGACTCACTTATTCAAGATAACCGAAAGCATTGGCTGTGTGATGACAGGAATGACAGCTGACAGCCGATCCCAGGTACAGAGGGCACGCTATGAGGCAGCTAACTGGAAATACAAGTATGACTATGAGATTCCTGTGGACATACTGTGCAAAAGAATTGCTGATATTTCTCAGGTCTACACAGAGAATGCTGAAATGAGGCCTCTTGGTTGCTGTATGATATTAATTGGTATAGATAAAGAACAAGGTCCTCAAGTGTACAGGTGTGATCCTGCAGGTTACTACTGCGAGTTTAAAGCCACTGACGCAGGAGTTAAACAAACTGAGTCAACCAGCTTCCTTGAAAAAAAGAAAAGAAATTTGACTGGAATTTGAAACAATGGAAACTGCAATTACACGCCTGTCTACTGTTCTGTCGATTGATTTCAGACCTTCAGAAATAGAAGCTGGAGAAGTTACAGCTGAAAATCCTAAATTCAGGATTCTTACAGAAGCAGGGATTGATGCTCACCCTGTTGCTCCAGCAGAGAGAGACTAAACATTGTCATTAGTTTACCACATCCATGACGCTACTTGCCTGTGTGTTTGGAGACAACAAACGTATAGAGGCCCCTGGATTGTAAAAGAAACCTCTTCCACTCCTACTGCTGAAGTGGTTAGGACTCTGTGTAAATAAAGACAGTGCTTTTGGAAAATAATAAATAAATAAAGTGGAATAGAATAAATAATTCTTTAAAATTTCATTTTTTCAAACTCAATAGTTGTCCCATATGTTTAAATATACATATACAGTCCATAATATAGGAATTCTAATCCCCATGGTTATTCAGAATGAACACTCATAGTGTGTGAGGCACTATGCTAAGTATTTTATAGCCTGTGGATAGGTTTACAAGGTGGAAACTGAGGCTCCGGGGATTTAAGTAAAGTGGTAAATTTACACAGCTAGTATGTGGAAGACCTGGGATTAGAACAGACTAGTTGGGGCCAGCCAGATGTACGGTGGTTGAGGTGCTGGATCCCACTTGACTGTGTGGTTTGAGTCCTGGATCTGGCGGCTTGGAAAATACACACATCTGTGCATGCTTGCTCAACATTCTGAGAGGAGAATGGAGGAGAAGAGATTTTGGTGTAGCCAGACACCCTTAAGGGTGATTTCTCACTTTCTCTGTCTCCTGCAAGCGCACGTACTGTATAGCAAAAACTGAAAAACGAAACAAAACAAGCTAATCAACTAGTTCTTTTTTTTCCTTTTCTTTCTTTCTTTTTTTTTTTTTTTTTGAGAGTTTTTTTGCTATAGGGCACGTGCGCTCGCCAGAAAGACAGAAAGAGACAGAGAGACAGCGAGAAATCACCCCCCAGGGGGGATGGCCACACCGCAATCCCTTCTCCTCCATTCGCCTCTTGGGATCTTGGGCGTGCACCCACATGTGCCCAGCATGAGTTTAAGCCACCAGGATGCGAGCCGCAGTCAACTACATGGGAGTACAGCGACATAGCCATTACGCTAACTGCTGGTCCCCTAATTCTTAGCCTCTACCCATACTGCCTTGCTTCTTCATTCATTCCCTCCCTTTTCAGTACATGTTTATTGAGGGCTTCTTAGTGCGTGGATCTTAGCCAGTAACACTGTATTTTGCCTTAGGGCAAGATGAACTATGGACATGACAGTGACATGCCTTCCCTTTCTCCATGAGTGAGCTCCCTAAGGGCAGAGGGAGTGTCTTACTAGCTGTTTTCCCAACTACCGAGTATGATGTTTGTTGCATAACGCTTTTGAGAGTTTTTTTGCTATAGGGCACGTGCGCTCGCCAGAAAGACAGAAAGAGACAGAGAGACAGCGAGAAATCACCCCCCAGGGGGGATGGCCACACCGCAATCCCTTCTCCTCCATTCTCCTCTTGGGATCTTGGGCGTGCACCCACACGTGCCCAGCATGAGTTTAAGCCACCAGGATGCGAGCCGCAGTCAACTACATGGGAGTACAGCGACATAGCCATTACGCTAACTGCTGGTCCCCTAATTCTTAGCCTCTACCCATACTGCCTTGCTTCTTCATTCATTCCCTCCCTTTTCAGTACATGTTTATTGAGGGCTTCTTAGTGCGTGGATCTTAGCCAGTAACACTGTATTTTGCCTTAGGGCAAGATGAACTATGGACATGACAGTGACATGCCTTCCCTTTCTCCATGAGTGAGCTCCCTAAGGGCAGAGGGAGTGTCTTAC
Source organism: Tupaia belangeri chinensis (assembly GCF_000334495.1). Taxonomy (NCBI): domain Eukaryota; kingdom Metazoa; phylum Chordata; class Mammalia; order Scandentia; family Tupaiidae; genus Tupaia; species Tupaia belangeri. Next base: position 1,456,172 of record NW_006205376.1, on the reverse strand, counting down.
TAGCTGTTTTCCCAACTACCGAGTATGATGTTTGTTGCATAACGCCAGTCTAGTGAACTTGGGATTTCCTTCTCCTTTACTTGGAAGGATTTGACAAGGAATTAAGCAGCTCCGAACTGGTACAGTTTCAACTAGGATTTGCAGTCAAACTCAGCCAACACATTTGAGGCTGGCCTGGCATTGGACTCTGCATCAGAATAGCAGCCAGGCTGGGGACTGGACAGAGGCCCAGTGAAAAATGTGATGCCCTGTGAGGCTGACCCTTATGAGAAGATTCAGGATTCCTATCTGGAGACTTCCTTAAGGATGTTCTGTGCAGGCATGCCTATAATCCAAGGCTGGGGCTGGGGTAGATTGTGGCATGAGGACTCCACCGGGGGAGCTGTCTCTCTGTCTTCGTCTTTCCCTCTCTGTTTCTCTTGCCTAAAGAAGTCATAAATGGGCTTAAAACAAAACAAAGCTGTCACGCTACTTAGCTAGGGAGTAGGTGATGTTCTAAGTTAAAATCCCTAAGGACAGAAAAAGTTCATTTTGAAGTAAGTAACTAGAAATTAATAGTTCTTGAAAAAGGTCCTCCAGACTGTTTTTATAACATGTGTCCAATATCATTTTATGCCAACAGTTTGATCATCATCTCGACCAAACTGCCATTATCCAAGCCTTCAAATCATACTGGTGAGTGTGGATGTAATGTTAATTTAAAATGTACGACTCAGATCAGTAATCCTGCTTGTCATATTTTGGAAGCTGCCTGCATTTTGCAAAGACAATAAAGTAAACAGCTTAATCAGTTTGAACCACTCCCTAGACCTCAGGCTTACCACAGATTTCGTTAGCAGGTGCAGGAAATTGTCTGCAGATGGAGTCCACCAGATGGTTTGAAGTCAGAAATTGTGTCTGGCAAAATACCGACAGCCCATTAGAGGGCAGTATGACAACATAATCGAGCAGGAAAGGACAAAGTGACGTAGTTGAGATCCAGTTGCGTCTCCTCTCACTTGACTGTTGTCTTCTCTCTGCTCCACACCACACGCCAGTGAAACTTAGCCCTGCTTTTAATCCTCCAGTCCTCAAAATGTGTGACATGTTATACCAACTGTACACTAGGGTGATTTTACATCACAGCAACGCCAACAACTGAAAGTTACAAATTAAACTGATTTGGGGCCAGCAGGTTGTGTGGTGGTTAAAGCCACTAGACTCCTTGGGACCAGCAGATGGCATAATCATTTTGTCACTGGACCTCCCATGTAATTAACCACGGTTCAAGTCCTCGACTCGGTGACTTAAAACTCACACCAGCAGTGTGTGTGTACTTACCCAAAATCCCAAGAGGAGAATGGAGGAGAAGGGATTGAGATGTGGCCATTCCCCATGGGGGATGATTTCTCACATTCTGTCTCTTTCTGTCTCTCTGGCAAGCGCACGTGCCCTATAGCAAAAAATCTCTTTAACAACAACAAAAGAAAAGCCACTGGACTCCCACATGGCTGATCATGGTATGTCACAGATCTGGCAACTTGTTTCTTAATTTCTCTCTCTCTCTTTCTCTGGTCAAATTAAAAAATAATCATAGTTGGTACCAGTAGTTGGCGTAATGGCTTTGTGTATATATGTACATATATGTATATATACATATATACAAAAAAACCAATAATAGCAATGTGTTACATATCAATAGCAGCAGCAGCTCTTCCAGGTTCTACAGTCATCTGAACAAAATTACAGGACATCCAGCACGCTCTATTAAGACTTTTTATTTCTGTCTGAAGGTTTTCATTCATTCTAATTCCTATTTAGTTATTGAATATTTGACTGAATGGATGAATGGATAGATGTATGGATGAATATATGAATGAATGCTTGATATAGTAATTAAAACTTCCTTTGGGCTAGTCAGCAACTACATACCACTTTAGGACTAATAACGGCATAAGGGAAAAGGTCTAAATTAATCATTTTATTTAAGAAATCTATGAATGGGGATAGTAATTAAAGAGTAAGGATGTTGGCTTTCTACCAAAACAAAAGTTAGTTTTTATTGCTTAACTTTTTTTTTTAAGTTTATTCATGTATTTCTTCTATGACAAAAAGAGAAAGAGGCACCCATGACAGGGTCTTCACACCACAACCCTCCCACCCCCTGGCTCAGCCAGCCAAGACCACAGGGAAGTGCACAATTTCCAAACCGTCTTAAAAAGCCAGACACATTGGCACGTGCCTGTAGTCCCAGCTACTCTGAAGACAGAATTGTGAGCTCGTGGACAGTGTGGCCAACATAGTGAGACCTGTCTGAAGGTAAGGTGCTGAGTGTGGTGGGACACACCTGTGGTCCCAGCTGCTTGGGAGGCTGAGACAGGAGGATCGCAACATGGCAAGACCCTGTGTAAAAATACACCATGCACACACACACACACAAGCACACACAAATGGGCATTACATACTATATTAAGCATTGAAAAGTCAAAGGCCTCCTTTGCAATTTGGTTGGAGCTGTGGGATTGGGAATCTGGGTGCATGTACGTGTATGCTCAAAATCACCAAGGAAAAGGATTGCAGTGTGGTCATCTCCCCTTGTGGGTGCTTTCTCACTTTCTCTCTCTCTCTTGCTCTCTTTCTCTGTGGAGAGCACACATGCCCCATAGCAATTTTTTTTTTTTTTGAGAGGTTTTTGCTATAGAGCACATGTGCTCACCAGACAGAGAGAGACAGAAAGCGAGAAATCACCCCCCAGGGGGGATGGCAATGCTGCAATCCCTTCTCCTCCATTCTCCTCTCGGGATCTTGGCAGGCCTCCATTCTCCTCTCGGGATCTTGGGCACGCACGCCCCCCCGCCCGGCGTGAGTTTTAAGCCACCGGGTCCGGGACACAAACCATGGTCGACTACGTGGGAGTCCAGCGACATAGCCATTACACTAACTGTTGGTCCCCCCCATAGCAAATTTTTAAAAAATTAATAAATAAAAATATAGGGACCAGCAGATGGCATAATAGTTACATCACTGGACTCCCACATGGCTGACCACAGTGCGAATCTTAGACCTGGCAGCTTAAAACTCACTCCAGGCACATGTGCATGCATGCCCAAAATCCCAAAAGGAGAATGGAACAGAAGGGGTTGCAGTGTGGCCATCCCTCTTTGGGAGTGATTTCTCACATTCTATCTCTCTGTTTCTGTCTCTCTAGTGAGCACACATGCCCTATCACAAACATCTCTCTAAAAAAAATAATTAATAATGAGAGTACAAAGCTCTCTACATATAGGCATTAATCTGTCAGACTGCCATTACAAGGTACCAGAGTGGGTGGTTTAAACAACAGACATTAGCTTTCTCAGTTCTGAAGGCTAGAAGCACTAGCAGGTTTGGTCCCTGGTGAGGGCTCCTTCTTGACTTGCAAATAGCTGCCTTGAGTTGGCCTTTCCTGTGTGTGTGTGTGTGCATAGAAAGAGAGCCAGCTCTGGTGTCTCTTTTTCTTTTTCTAAGAACACTGGTTCTATCAGATTAGGGCCCTACCATTACGACTTCATATAACCTTAATTACCTCCATGAAAGCAGAGGATGGTATCCTTGGGTGGGCTGTAGCTTTAGCCTGGTGGTTAAGGCAGCTGATCCCAAGTGGCCAAGTGCATGGTTCGAGTCCCAGACTCAACAGCCTGAAAGACATAGCAAGAGGTTGCTGGCAGGTAGTGTGCTGGTTAAGGCACTGAACTCCCATCTGGCCAACCATGATTCAAGTCCTGGACCTGGTGGCTTGCTTTCCCACTTTCCCTTTCTCTCTATCTCTGGTCAAATTAAAAATAATAATACATAAAATAATTCTTTAAAAAAGAGACAAAATAGAGACATATCAGGTGTGTGTGTATATTCCCAAAATCCCAAAAGGAGGGAGAGATGGAGGAGAAAGATTATGATGTGACCATACCTCATGGGGAGGCTTTCTACTCTGTTGAGCAGAGAGAGACACAAAAAAAGAAAGGCCATATCTACAGAGATAGTCACCTTGGGGTTAGAGCTTCAATGATGGGAAGAGGACACAATTCATTCATTTAAATTAGTGACTGTACATATCGTTAATGAGTAATGTAAAATATGGAATGCTCCTTGCCTCTGCTCATACTCTTCAGATGGGAACCACTGTTAACAGCTTCTTTCTGTTCTTCGTACTTTCCACTGTTCAGACACAAATACATAATGTAAATTGGATCATACTACATATATAGTTCACTTAGAGTGAGAAAAGCTCCATTTACTATAGTATTTTTTCCTCTTATCATTATACTATAGATATCTTCCATATCAGTACCTGAAACTCCCACAATATTCTTTCCAGCAGCTGCATTGTACTTTCTTGTAAGGATTATGGTAATACAACAGTTTATCTTGGTAAATAATAGATTATTCTGAATTGATTATGAGCAGTGTTACAGAAAATATCCTTGTATATGTATACTTTCATACTTAGGATAGTATTTTAGTAGGGTCGATTCCCAGAAGTAAAATTGCTGAGGCAAAGAGTGCATCCTTCGGATCTGAATATATTTCGCCAAGTTATCTTCTAAAAATGTGTGCTAGTTTATACATCTAGGAAAAGTGTACAGGACTATATTTTTCCCTACGCCAACCCCAGGGGAGTATTAATATTTTGAGTTTTGCTAATTTATGGATTTAAAAAGGTTTTAAAAATAAGTTTAAAAAAGTAATGAGATCAGTAGATGGCATCATGGTTTTGTTACTGGACTCCCACATGGTTGACCATGGTTTGAGTCCTGGACCCAGCAGCTTAAAATTTATACCAGGTGCGTGTGCGCGCATGTCCGAAATCCTGAGAGGAGAATGGAGAAGGGACTGCATGTGGCCATCCTTCCTGAGGGTTGATTTCTTGCTTTCTGTCTCTCCTGCAAGTGCATATACCCTATAGCAAAAATCTCTCTCTCTCTCAAAATAAAAGGCAATTATTTTTCAAAAAAAAGCAAGCATTTTTAAATATTGCATTTCATTATTAGTGAATGTTTTGCATTTTATTTTATTTTTTAAAGACTTATTTTATTTAACTTTATTTATTATCTTTATTATTGTCCAATTTGACTAGAGAGAGAGAGAGAGAGAGAGAGGAAGCAAGCCACCAAGTCCAGGACTTGAACTGTGGTTAGCCATGTGGGAGAGCCCTCCACCGTGAACCACCATGTCACCTGCCAGCCCCCAATTTTTTACATTTTAAAAATATTTATTTTTATGAATTTTCATTTGTATTTTTGTTCACTTTTTTCATTGCTCTGATACTTTAATTATTTATTTATTAATATTTTATTTTATTTATTGTGGGAAGCTGCACACCAGCGAGTCTGCCGAGGTTTCTCAGAGGGCAAACAATTACCATGATTGGTTCCCTTCCAAAAACCTGACCTTCGAAACCTTGCTCTGATTGGCCACTAGAATCCCTCAAATTTGCATATCTGGCACCTCATGATTGGTCCAAAAGCAACCAATCATAACCCACCGTTAACAACCAATCAGGGCCCACCGTTTACAACCAATCACAGTCCTCCGTTTACAACCAATCACGGCCCACCGTTTACAACCCACCAGAGTGTATATAACCACGATGCCTGGCCCACAGTAGCCAGACGACACAGACGACCGAGACGACGATGAAGACGACCAGGAAGACGACAACTGAAGAGCCTGAAGAGCTGAAACACCGTGCAGTCTCCAGACGACCCTGAAGATCCTGAAGAGCTGACACTGCATCGTCTCCAGATGACCTGGGAGACCCTGAAGAGCTGTAACACTACATCGTCTCCGGACGACCCTGAAGAGCTGTGATACCGCGTCGTCTCCGTGCTGCTCACAGTAGACGACACGACCCTTAAGAGCTGTGACACTGCGTCGTCTCTGTGCTGTACCATGCTGCCCACAATAAACAGACGACACTGTCGTCTCCGTGCTGTAACACTACGCTGCTTGCCCTGGCTCTCACTCCTTCACTCAGGAAACCTGTTCGGCTGTCCCCCCCGGGTCGGGACACCTGGCGCCCGAACAGGGATGGGACAATTTATTATTATTTTTTAATTTGCATAGGGTACAAGTGCTCACCAGAGAAAGAGAAAGGGAAAGTGAGAAAGCAAGCCACCAGGTCCAGGACTTGTACCGTACTCAGCCATGTGAGAGTCCAGTGCCTTAACCACTGCACTACCTGCTGGCTCCATGCACTGATACTTTAAAAGATTGATTTGTATGAGTCTTTTCTATTTATCTCAGCAAATAAACTTTGCTATATATATGTTGCAGATTTTATCTGTCATGCCATTTTTCTTTCTTTCTTTCTTTTTTAAAAGGGGTCTCACTCTTACAGTCTGTCTGCCTCAGCCTCTCTACTGGGACTACAGAGGTGTGCCACAACACCTGGCTGTTTTTTAGACAGGATCTCACTATGTTGCCTAGGTCAGCCTTGAGCTTGTGCTCCTCCTCCCTCAGCCTCTCAAACACTGTTATAGCAACACACCACCGCACCTAGCCTTTAGATTGGACTGGGAATAAAACCCAGCCTCCCGTGCGGTTCCAGTCTGCAGAGCACAACATCTGAACAGTGCACACCCCAGTGGCTAGAACTGCCTTTTGTCTTTTCATTTCTTTAAAGATATTCCTAACTTAATGGAGTGAAATTATGGGACCAAATTTTATCAGTGATACAAGGTACATGTGCTGGGGGTTAGACGCCAAGTGTGGGAGGTGAGCCAGGCCAGAAATGACCCCTACAAATACTCTCTTGGTGCCCAAGTACAACACTTAGAGTCCCATATTCATAATGAGCCCAGCCTATTTGCCTGAGTAAAAGCTTCAAATCTTGAAAAGGAGATTTTTGTGTATTCATGAGTCCTAATGCTCAGCCCATCAGCTCCCTTACTTGTACCCATGGAATCCACTAATGCCCAGGGGCTTTGGCTGAGTGATCAGGACTTTGGGATGAGCAGGAGTAGAGAGAACACTAACCCTGCAGGTCATCTTTAGGGTAGCCTCTAAAGAACATTTAGAAAAATAGAAACAACTATCTGTATTTATTTATTTATTTGCCATAGGGCCTTTATCTCTGAGTTTTGCCAGTAGGCTCTGACTTGCCCACACTTCCCTCACCTAGACAGTCAGCTCCCAGGATCAGCCTAAGGCTCACACCTCTGACCTGTGGCTCACACCTCGGACCTGCTTACCTAACCTGCAGGTTCTCTAAAAGCCGTTTTCCTGCACTTGCTGCCACCTGCCTTGTCAATGGCCTGCTGTAGAACTCTCCGAGTCCCATTATAGAACAGCAGCATGTCCACAACCCAGTTACCTTTAGATTACTTACGTCCAGGTCACACCCAAAGGAGGGGGGTATGTCCTCCAGTTAGGCGCTTTGCTAAAGCTTGTTTTGAGGTTCTAATTTTAATCACCTCAAGGAAAGAGTAGAAAGAATTAAAAAATAATAAGGCTACGAGGGGGAAGGTAAAAGTCATCTGAACTCTGCTGGCACCTCCTCAGTCTTTGTCCTGAAAGTAACTATCATCCAGCTGGCCCCATAGACCAGTGGTTGAGGGAGCCAGACCCCACACAGCCCATGGTGGAGGCTTGAAAAACACGTTAGATGCGTGTGTGAGCATGCCCAGGATCCTGACAGGATGGAGAAATGGAGAAGGGAATGTGGCATGGTCACACCATTTCACAAACCCCTGGCTCAGGAGGTACTTTCTTTTTCTCCCTCTCCCTTTCTCTTTTACTCCCTTCCCTTCTGTGGAAAGCTCATGTGCCCTTTAAAAATCTGGATGGAAAGATGGGCCAGCAGGTGGTGTGGTGGTTAAGAGTGCTAGACTCCCACATGGCCAACTGTGGTTGGAATCCTGGACCTTGTGGCTTACGTTCTCACTTTCCCTCTATCAATTGACCACTCAGGACAAATTAAAATAAATAAATAAAGTTAAATAAAGTAACTCTTTTTTTAAAAAAATTAACTTTTGAAAAAATTTATTTAATTTGACCAGAAAAGGACAGAGTAAGAAAGAGAAAGTGAGAAAGCAAGCCACTAGGTCCAGGAATTGAACCAAGGTTGGCCATATGGGAGTCCAATGCCCTTAACTACCACCTGCCAGCCCCAATAAAATAAAATAATTCTTTTTTTAAAAAAAGAGAGAGACTTGGAAAGAAAGAAAATTTAAAAACTATCATTAAGGGTTCCTAGTATGCTTTCAGGAAGTTTCCACTAATGTAAGTAGGATTAGATTCATACTGTTTTACAATTTCTTTTCTCACATTTCACTTGCCATCTTGTAGTCATTTTCTTTTTTTAGAGAGATTTTTGCTATAGGGCATGTGCGCTTGCCAGAGAGACAGAAAGCAAGAAATCACCCCCCAGAAAGGATGGCTATGCTGGCATCCCTTCTCCTCCATTCTCCTCTTGGGACTTTAGGCACACATGCACACGTGCCCAGCGTGAGTTTTAAGCCACTGAGTCCAGGACTCGAACCCAGGTTGACTTACATAGGAGTCTAGCTATGTAACCATTATGTCATCTGCTGGTCCCTTATAGTCATAGTTCTAAAAGTACAAGGGACTTCATGAATTTCATGGAAAATGAAATTAAAGTATAAGCTTATTTTGTTGCAAAAATATTTTGAAATCCATGCACAGCTTTTTCATAATATACATTTTCCATAAACTTTTTGAAGACCCACCCCTCCACCAGATGTATGTATGTATGTATGTAGAACATAATTTTTGTGTGTGTGATTTGGTTTGTTTTTAAAATTGTACTGGCAGGCCAGCAGGTGGCATAGTAATGGAGGTGCTGGACTCCCATATGGCTGACCACAGTTTTAGTCCCGGATCTGGCGGCTTGAAAATCAAGCCAGACGCATGTGCATGCATGCCCAAAAATCCCAGGTGGAGCATAGTGAAGGGACTGCAGCATGGCCATCCTCCTTGGGGGATGATTTCTCACTTTCTCCTTCTCTGTCTCTGACTTTCTCTCTCTCTCTCTGGTGAGTGCACACACCATGTGGCAAAACCTAAAGAAAAAAAAAACAAAACACAAAGCCGCACTGGGTGCCTTACAAGTATGGCCTGCACCCACACTGACAGATCTTGAAAATCATTGGTAGCGTGAGCACTAATAAACGCAGACAAGTTATGCTCCTTATGTGACAATCCGCATATGGTGGGAGGTGTGTGGTCTTGGTGAAGTTATCTATACAATTTGAACTTCAATTTTCACATCCACAATAAGGAGCCTGTATTACTCGCCACAGAGGGTAGTGGTAGAATTTGATAAGATAATGCTCCGAGGGCCATCTGTGCAGTAGAAGTGGTATATTGGGGACATACTATCATGTATTCTTTAGAACATTAGTTTCGTAGGCAGGCATAACCGTGTGGAATCCAGGTTCTACCCCACCAGTTCTAACCTGGGATGAATGATGTAAGTTGTCTGAGCCTCTGAGTTTCTGCATCTGTACAATACTTACATGAAAATGTGGTTGCGAGGGCTGACCCCATAGCCTAGTGGTTAAGGGCACCAGACCTCACATGACCAATTGAAGTTCAAATCCTGGCCCTAGCAGCTTGAAAACTGTGCTGAGCATGTGTGCCCCAAATCCCACAGGATGGAGAAGTGAAGGAGAAGGGATTGCGACGTGACTCCGTCCTAGTAGAAGGTGCTATCTTCTCTGTCTCTGGTGAGTGCATGCCACTTCTAGCAAGTTCAAAAAAAAAGAAAGTTGTGAGACAAGATACAAAATAATGCATATAAAGGGCTTAGCAGAGTGTCTGTTTAATAAAATTGCTCAAAAATAGTACCTATTACCTTTAAGAGTGGACCTTGCAGCTGGGTTAATCTAGCTTCACATCCATCTCTGCCACCTTAGTTACATGTCCCTGAGGAATTCTCTTAAAGTTTCAGAGCCTTCATTTTTGCTTCTACTTTGTAGGATTGTGAGAGTGAAATAGATGATTAGTATAGTCCCCAAAGCACGGTGGGTGCATACTCTTTGCATTGTGCTCAGGTCTCCGATGGGAACGGACACATCGCCTACTTTCCTCCTTCCTTCCCAACTCTTTGCTGTGCAGATGAGGTGTATTGACACCCCAGTGCAGGTGCACTGAAGGTAGGTTCACTACCCCCTTCCTTTCTTTTTTTCTTTCTCCCATGAGAGAGAAGGAGGCGTGCAACCCCAGCAGGGTCCTCAGCCCACAGTCCACCCCAGCTTCAGCCAGCCCAGATCCTGGGCACATGCTGTGTGCCCAGCAATATCCAGGGAGCCTCGGGACACACAACATCCCATGTGGGTCCATTTACTTTACTGCTGCACCACCATCTGGTCCCTGAAGAGAGATTTTATTTATTTATTTTTAATAATTTATATTTAATTAATTAATTAACTTTTATTTTGACCACACAGAGAAAGAGGGAAAATGAGAAAGCAAGCTGTCAGGTCCGGGTCTCAAACAGTGTTTAGCCTTGTGGGAGTCCAGCACTCCAACCATCACGCCAGCTGCCGGCCCCTGAAGACAGATTTCAAAATCAGAGCACCTGTGTCCCCTAGAGGATTATTTCTCTTTC